>NC_058375.1:51290000-51637500 GCF_018350175.1 Felis catus
TCCACAACAATGGTATATATGTTTGAATGGTTTGGTCAAAACACAACATACCATGATTTATTGGCCTCAGTCTTACTATTCTTTTTGCCAGCTTGTTTAAACTGAGTTATTCGTGTACTTTTCCTATAAAAAGGTAATAATTATTCCTTAATTTTTTAAGGGGGCTCAATAAAGATGCTGTAAATATAATATAGTTGGATGTTAAACTAGCTGGCCTCTCCCTTGTTACCTGAAATAACCATTAATCAGCATTAAATAAATCATATTTTTTGTGTCATGGTGAATTTTCTATAGAGTTTTCCATGTGAAAGGTAGCTATATTACCAATTAAGCCTAATCAATGTTCTTGATATTTTTCAGAGAAGGGATGGGGGTCCATAGTTTAAATCAATGATGTCGTGTCCCTCTACATAGCAGTCACATAAGTATCTTTTAATTCTACAGGAAATTAATCTAGTCATTTTTCACAGGATGGAGTATCACACAGACAAAGGTAAGTTACACAGACTGGTCATCCTGGACAAATTTCTGAACTTGGCAGATTTTCTTGAGCAGAATGTAAAAACCAGTTTGTAATAGCAAGCTTATTTAATAGAAACATGAAACAGTGTGCATAGTGATAGAACAGAAAGATACAATTTCTTGCCTATTACTAACCCAAATACATTTTAAAATAAGGATAAATTAAAATTAGACATTGCTCACTTGTTCATAAACCGAAAATCAAAAATGTACAGATGACTATCTTCAGTTTACCTTACTGCCGATGATTGACCGTACTTCATCATCTGGTGACGTGGGCGTCCCAGATATGTCTGGATTACTATTACTAAGGCTCCGAGAACGATTTAAATTAAGGCTTGCAGGTCTCACAGCAGATCGAGCCATTGTGGCATAATGCACTGATCCTCCCAAACCCCCAGGACCTAGAGTTGTATATAAAACAGCACATAATTAAAGAAAATCAGTCAGGAAAGGACCTGAAAAAAATCTCTGCTACTTTACAAAAATCCATTAAAATCATGAACTGCTTTTATTTCTAAATGAAAAATACTATAAATTAAAAAAAAACTCAAAACTTAATGATAGCTACACAAAGAAACTTTTATAGCAGTGGACAAAACCATACACAATGATAAAATCGTGATCATGTCAATGTTTCTGACTATGTATTACTTGTACAATGAACAGCAAGAATAGAAAACACACACATACACGTGTATTATTTTCACTTTAGATATAAGGGTATCTAGGACCCCAAATTTTTCAGCTAATGGCTCTTCCTTTTTCCCACCTCTCCTACTCTGTCCTTGATACACAGTCCTAGAGGAACAGCCAATTTACTGTCAACATTTCTTAAATGAGACTATCTTTTTTAATATTTATTTATTTTTGAGAGAGAGAGAGACAGACAGACAGAATATGAGCAGGGGAGGGGCAGAGAGAGAGGGGAGGAAACACAGAATCTGAAGTAGGATCCAGGCTCTGAGCTGTCAGCACAGAGCCAAATGTGGGGCTTGAACTCATGAGCTGTGAGATCATGACCTGAGCTGAAGTCACACCCTTAACTGACTGAGCCACCCAGGTGCCCAACAAGACTATGTTTTATTTCTCTGTCTTCATCAACAAGAATTTGAACTGTAACAAAATGACATCTTTATGATATACAGACATAGATATATACTCCAGATAATTCTAAGAGCCCAAGTTATAAAAGCAAGAATTCCTCTTAGTCTAAAATCAACCATGTTCTATGAACATAAAAATACCCCACAATTGTATCCATAATTGATCTCCATTTTCCTAAAGAAATCCTTCTGAGTGTCATGTTTGCAAATGACACATACCTGTCAACTAATTAATTTACACAGTCTTTCAGGTCAGTAAGTAAAAAAGATGTTTTGCAAAATCTGTGGAATTCTAATAGTGTACTGAATGAAAGCATAAATGAAGAAGCACTATATACAGTCCACAATATACATTCAGAGCCTCAAGTACTAGAATTTTCAAAATCAAGATATGAAATTACAACCCAGAATGAGTCAATTATTTCTCTTTTTGCAATTAAGAAATAAAATGAGGTAAAACTTAGAGTCAGATTACTATTATGCCTAGTTTTCATAATGAATGTCATAATTATTTATCACCATTATTAATGTTAATATTGCCAATAGCTGGAAAAGGGCACTTACTATTATCATTAGTGATGAATGAGGACTCATACAAAGATGTGAGCAGGTTGAAAGGTATGCACAACACAATCATTAACTAACTGAACTAAAGAGTTATTCAAACTACAACATTCATCACCACCCCACCCCCCCCACCCCCCAATGTCATACAAAAAGCAAGTAACCACTTTGGGTCCTGATATTCAGAAAGGCTATATATTTTATTTGCCATGAAGAGATCAGGACTTTTCTAGGGAATAATCTTTTATATTATTGTAGGTTTCACATGGTTATCAGGGTACTACTACACCATCCTATTTCTTCTTCAGTGTCCAGCATTCCAGATGACAAAATAACAGTCCATTTATCTTACCATAACAGAGAAGGACAAAATGCTTCCAGAGAAACAGAACTAATTTTCAAGATTCATTTCCAAGAATTAAGTCAACCAAGCTCTCATTCAAATTAAAGGAAGCTGTATAAATAATGATGCCTGAATATGTAAGCTAGTTATCCATTTAACTCCAGCGCCTAGCATAGTCCATGCCACTTAGCAAGCACTCAATAAATGTCTACTGTTGAATGAATGCATCCCACTATGACTACTGGATTATTTCAAACTTGCCATGAACATACAATCTATGCAAGACAGTTTCAAATAAAAAGAATAAAATACCTGGTGATGGGGAATTAGGATAAGTATTCGGTAGGCGAAAAACATAATAGATGTATGATGCGAGAAGGCTGTTCCTGCCATGCTGGTCATGATTTCCTTCCAAGTTTTTGTGAAGCCGATTAATAATTGATGCCATGGCTTCAAAAGATGCTTGACCTAGATTAACTTTTAAGGAGGAAAATATTTTTGTGTTAACTTTTTTAAACTGCAAATTCCAAAAAGATCAAGGTTTTGTCATCTCTGTATGTGTTAAGTATAGTGATTATACACAGTAAGAGGATAAAGATGATATTTGATGTTGATTTTAATGATGTATTTATTAGCTGAAGCAAAATTCCTTTTCTAAAGATTTTAAAACACTAATTTTACTAATTTAACATGAACACTGGATGGGTTTGCGTAGTCCAAAAAAAAGAAACATCAACCAACAGAAATTATTTTGTAAAATAATACAAAGCACATAGGAAAAAAAATTCTATCTTGTGTATCACCTTCGAAAAGTCACTTCTTGTTTTAAAGGGGACTCTGAAAACCTAAATTAACATACAATGAGCAGATGTTACTTTTGTTTTTAAAAAATTAACAATGAAAGTGGATTATTAAAAATAACAACTTCAAATCATAAGAGAATAGTGAATTAGCTATTTGACTGACATGAGTGAGTCAGTAGAAGGACTAGGTGGCTAGAAAAAAAAGTTGAGGTAAGACTGTATAGCATTTTAAATACCAGGCTAAGCAATACCTACCCAGTCATTCAAGTGAGTAAGTAACAAGAATTTTGCAAAAGTTGGAAAATTCTGGTAGCACACTGAATAAATGGATAAAACAAACAGCCATTTTGAGCAATGAAGCCTCAGAATCTAGGATTTATTTAATCAAGACAGGAAATTATGAACAGAAATGAGGCCTAAGTTTTCCTAAAAGTGGAATAATCCAGTAAAGTGGTCATTTAGGAACTAATATATATATATTACATATATATATTATATATATATATATAATATACATATATATATATAATATATATATATGTAATATATATATGGAACTAGAAAAGGAACTAGAGACACAGAGGTCTAAGTGGGCTATAGAAATTTTACCTGTGTTCTACTTAATTCCTTTTCCTTTTCCTCACAGTAGCTATTCCAAACCATCAGAATCCTTCTCAAAACTCAGGTTCACTTTCCTCCCTTCTCAGGAAATCTTGTGGTTTTTTTTTTTGTTTTGTGTGTGTGTGTGTGTGTGTGTGTGTGTGTTTTTATCTCACAGTACAAATTTATCAAGTCCTCAACTTTTTACTACCCAAATCTGAAACCATTTTTATTTCCCTTCCAAAAGAAATAGTGCTCCTCTCCTATACAGAAGAATGATCTCTCCACCTTCACTTGTGTCCTACAGACTTGCTTCATTAATTAAACCTTTTAGCACCTCTATATCTTATTTTTCTCTGCACTCCACTAGTTTCACAAAGCACATAAACATGCTCAAACTTCTCCATCTTTATGCTGTAATCAACCCTGGTTCCTCTTCTAACTGAATTTCTTTGAAGAGTAGTGTATACTCTTATATTCCTTTCTTTTTTTTTTTTTTTAATTTTTTTTTCAACGTTTATTTATTTTTGGGACAGAGAGAGACAGAGCATGAACGGGGGAGGGGCAGAGAGAGAGGGAGACACAGAATCGGAAACAGGCTCCAGGCTCTGAGCCATCAGCCTAGAGCCCGACGCGGGGCTCGAACTCCTGGACCGCGAGATCGTGACCTGGCTGAAGTCGGACGCTTAACCGACTGCGCCACCCAGGCGCCCCTCTTATATTCCTTTCATCATGTACAATGCACGACTTAATTCTCTGTAATCTGGTCTCCACTTCCACTATTTGACTACAACTATTCTTGTCAATTTCACCAGTGGACACTTCTTTAGTAGATAAGACTGGGACTCTGGAGTCAGTTGCCTGGGTTTGAATCCTTAGCAAATTTTCAAGCGTTGTGCTCATCACTCTACTCATTTGTACAATAGTGGTACTAATGCCTAGACACAGAGTTGTGAAGAATGCATACATTAATATAAATAAAGCACACAGTACTACTGCTGGCATATAACTAGTGCTGGGCAAATGTTTGTTACTAGTGCCATCATTATTACATTACTTACATAATCTACAAAAATGAACAATGCTAATTTTTTTTCTTAAAATCTTGAACGACTCCTTTGACAGTACTCTGTACAATTGCTCTTCAGTATTTCTTGACCTACCCCTCTTCTTCATCTCACTGTCACCTGTTTTTTTTGGCAGGACTTCAGAGTTTTTTGTATGAAATTCTGTAAGATTCCTAATTTGTCTTCCTGTCTCCAGATTTCCCACTTTGAACCCATCTCCATGCAGCACACTCATCTTTGTGACAGTCAAACTGGGTCACATTACTTCCCTAATTAAGACCAGACCTTTCAAAAGCTATTGATTTCTTATAGAATAATAGTCCCGGTTCCCTAAGTGTCATCATGGAAGAGCCCATCTCCTCTCTCTCACCACCAATATCATTTCCAATCACCAACCCTCCAATTTGTGACTACTTACAATTCCCCCCAAATTTCCCAGTTTATTTGCCTGTATACCATGCACATACTATTTCATCTCCCTGGACTAGTTATTTAACTGTCAGACTCCTACTCATCTTTAAAATGTTTGACCCAAGAATCACCTCTACTGACAAGTCTGCCCTAAGATAAAAAATCCCAAGTTGCTGAACATTCCTCTCCATTGTGCAACCAGTTAACACAAAATTTTTATAACCCGTTAGCTGAAATTTCTTACAAGCTCAACTACTCTGCAGGATTTGGGTGGAAGCTCTTAGCACAAGCAGAGGAATAACTCTTGGAAAAAGAGTGGGAAACAGGAGTACCTCTAATTCCAAAACAACACAGAAGAAAATGAGAATATAGAGATTTTGAGTTGATGAAAAAAGCTATTTTTAAATAGAAGATAGCAAATGAGTCAAAATGTAGCTACATAGAGCACATATCATGTAAAATGCAAAATCATTTATCTAGTTGCCTGTTTTCCAAACTGGTCTGTGAGATCCTTAAAATCAGGAAATAATAAGCCTTGGATACAACCTATCAGCATCTGGCACATAGTAAATGCTTAATATTTGCTGAATGAATAAATGAATGAATTTGTTTCCATAATCTGAGTTGAGGTGTATATGCACATTTTATGGAAACAAAAAGAAAGCTCTTTTCTGGCATGAGAAACAATAACACCCCATCTTTTCCTCCCCCAAATCAAACACAGTCATTACAGATAACAACAGTAAATCATGGTTCTATTTCTGCAAAAGTTAGAAATGTACAATTTATAAATTTCATAATTCCCCAAACATAAGTCAATTACCTATTTGGCCAGCAATGACAGGAGGTCTAACAACTAAAAGTATCAGTTTATCAAGCAGAAGATGAAGAAATCGGACCACTGGTTCCAACTGAGATGAATTCAGTGCTGAAATACTGCTCTTCAGTTCGTTTTCTAAGTTATTTTCCATGATTCGCATGTCTCCAATTCGGACTGGGAACATGTGTTCGTCCAGAGCATTAACCAGAGCAAAAAACTTGTCAAGATAAGGATCCTAAAACAAAGAATGAACAAAAGCACTATAACTGGATATTCCCCAAACTTTGGACCACTAAAATAAAATAGCTCATATTAATCAGTAATACAAAAAGTACACAAGTATATATGGACATTGTTTCCAATTAAAGACTACCTCTGTTCTCATTTATCATTGTAAAGTGGCCATTTCGAATGCTATTGAGTACTCAAGAACTCTGATATGAATTAAGTAGTTTTTCCCCCAATGTGAATCTGCCTAATTGTTTTAGAACTTAATTATTGTGCAGCTCTGTTAGTGCATGGCCTGTGCCCATTATTAATTTATTATCTCTCAGCTCCATCCAAACCCACCATCTTTGCCACGTTTTGTAACAGTGGAGCTAGACCCTTCAAACTGTGTTTCTCCTTTGCCAGCTGGCCTGTGGTCTGGCTCTGACAATACAGGGTGCAGGAAACAGCCTTCCTTCCTCCAGTTTGTTTCCTGACAGCGGCTAGCAGATGTGAATGCTGGGGCTCAGAGGTGAGGGACATGGCAGCAGCATTCACAACAGCCAATTTGGCTCATTTTGCTCCTCAGCAGGTGCCCTCCACACCACAGCAAGGCAGGCAATGTGTTCCTGCAGCAGTAGTGTTCCCTCCTCAGGGGTCTGATTCTCAGCCTTCAGGATCCTCCTCCACGTTTCTAAGTTCCTTCCTTATCACTTTCTACAACTGCTATCTCCATTACAATCACAGAATTTTCTTTTACCCCATTAGAAATGAATCACCTTCAACCCAGGTAACAATTATTTATATATAAATTGTCCCCATTCAAATTAATGGCAGCTTCCATCTCCTGACTAAATCCTGACTGCTATTATTTAACCTCCTTCTACACTAACAGAACTACAGTCTTATTTAAAGTAATCATGTGCCCAGTCCCAGGGTAGGCACTTGCTCTCTCAGCTGCTTTATGCCTCGTCATAACCATGTGTACAGTTCTGACCAACAGATGTGAGCAAAAGTCTGTGGGAACTCTGGGAAGACTTTTACTTAGTTAACAATGAAAATAAATTTGAAGACAGTAATGCCGAAAATCTTCATTCACATTTATAGTTCTAATATTGTTCTATTTTGATATGTATGTTTTAAATAAAAAATTACTGAGTTCTAACTATATATTTCTCCAGTACATTTCACAAAGCTATAAGCAAAGTATGAAAACATCCGAACTGTAGAGTGTTATGCTAAGTGAAATAAGCCATACAGAGAAAGACAGATACCATATGTTTTCACTCTTAGGTGGATCCTGAGAAACTTAACAGAAGACCATGGGGGAGGGGAAGGGAAAAAAAAAAGGGGGGGGGGAGGTTAGAGTGGGAGAGAGCCAAAGCATAAGAGACTCTTAAAAACTAAGAACAAACTGAGGGTTGATGGGGGGTGGGAGGGAGGGGAGGGTGGGTGATGGGTATTGAGTAGGGCACCTTTTGGGATGAGCACTGGCTGTTGTATGGAAACCAATTTGACAATAAACTTCATGTATTGAAAAAAAAAAAAAAAGTATGAAAACATCCTAAGAAGGGCACCTCGGTGGCTCAGTCAGTCAAGCTTCCAACTTTCAGTTTTGGGTCATGATTTCACAGTTCATGAGTTTAAGCCCTGCGTTGAGCTCTGCGCTGAAAGCATGCAGGCTGTTTGGGATTCTCTGTCTCCCCCTCTCTCTGTCCCTCCCCTGCTCATCTCTGCTCTCTCAAAAATAGACATTTTTTTTAAAAAAAACAACATAAGAAACATTATTGTCTTCAATTGATCCTTTAAAAAAGATAATACATGATGAAACTTACAGAATTACAAAAATTTATAAAATCTTGAGTATTAGTCATCAGGACTGTGAATGCCGAATGCCACAAAGTAGATACTTCCATTTTATCTTCCCATACATTCTATAGATTCTAAATCATCTATATATTTTGCCTAAAATCCTTCTTTGTCACTTAAGACAACACATGTATCTGCCTCCAAAAAACAAAGGTAGGAGTTAAAGATAAATACGCTATCAACTCTAAAAGGAGAAAACTAATAATGATTATAGGACTTTAAAAAACATGAAAAATACTGTATTTTTATACTTACTAGGATACTATTAAGGGAAAGAATATATTTCAACAGTATACTAGAACACCAATCTTAATCATTATCAAAAGAGTAAGGACTATAGGAAACATAGAACATACCCAGTATCAGAAAAGGAAAAATTCTCCTGGAGCCATTCTTTTACTGGGTTCTACCTGTATACTGCTAAATAAAACCTATCTACTACTGTTTTTTGTTGTTGTTTTAAAACTTAATATAGAAATGCTCTGTCTTGGGGCGCCTGGGTGGCTTGATAGGTTAAGCGTCCGACTTCGGCTCAGGTCATGATCTCATGGTCCGTGAGTTCGAGCCCCGCGTCGGGCTCTGTGCTGACAGCTCAGAGCCTGGAGCCCGTTTCAGATTCTGTGTCTCCCTCTCTGCCCTCCCCTGTTCATGCTCTGTCTCTCTGTCTCAAAAATAAATAAACGTTAAAAAAAATTAAAAAAAAAAAAAAAGAAATGCTCTGTCTTATTTTTCCCAATTTCACTGCAGAAAAGAGTTCACTAGCAAGGTTAAGACTGCTACCATTTGAAAGGACAGCTTACACAGTTGGCTCTTGCCTGGCATCTCAGAACTTGGATTTCAAGAGAGTTCCAACTGTTAGGGGATGATGGCTCACCATACCTAAATTGTTTGGGCAGACAATATGGTTTATGCTGAAAATGTGTTTTCCTTATGGTAATCAAGAATTCTGGTATGTGATAGCCAGCGGGTGCCTATGTTACAAGCCTACAGTAAAAACCCTGGGAATGAATGAGCTTCCCTGGTATACATTTCAAATGTGCTGTTTCAACTCACCCTATGTGACCACTGGGAAAGGACTCTTGGAAGCTTGTGCTTTGTTTCCTCTGAACTTGACCTCTTTTCCCTTAGCTGATTTGATTTTGTATCTTTCACTAAAATAAATCATAGCTATGAATATGGCTGTATGCTGGGTCCTGTGAGTTCTGCTAGAAAATCACCGAACTTGAAAGTGGCCTTGGAAATCCCCATGTACCACCCCCTCCCTTTTCAAGTTGGATTCCATTTTCAACACTTGCCTCTTCTCACTCTTACATTTTCTCTCTGGAAAAACACTCACCAGTATAGTTTCAGCTATCACATTTATTCTGTCACCTCCAATGCTAAACTCGAACTTAATTACAACTGCCTTGGGATATTTTTATCTGAAGTACATAGGCACTTCAAACTCAACAGGCTCAAAAATAAATTCACTATAGCTCCAGAAGCATCTTGATTATCTCCCAAATCTCTCTTAGCATGCTACCAAATTTACTTCTCTGGTGTTTCCTATTTAGGTTAGAAATCACCATCTACCTAGACCCTCAACCCTATAGCATTAAAAGTCCTTCACAATCTGTAACTAGCCTAGTCTTCTATTCTCATCTATCACGATTTCCCATGCACTATAAATTACATTCACACCAGATTACTTGCCTGTCCTTGAATAAACTACTATCTCTTTGCACATGCTTTTTATCAACTGAGTAGCCCACTCTCTCTCTGTATGGTAAATGCCTACTTATCAATACAGTATCTCAGTTCCCAGCAGAACAGACAACTCTCCTCTTGAAAGGATTTCGTTCATATATCTAACACAGTCATAAATTTTATTGTACTGTAATTATTTTTACATTTTCCCCTATTATACTGTAAGGTCTTTGAAGGAAAGTTTCTTTCCTTGACAGGTAACAACATCTGTGACTTTATGGAGCTTATAGCCTAATGGGGAAAGAAACAATAAATAAATGCATAAGTATGTATACATACATACACACGTACCACACACACACACACACACACACACACACACACACGAAAGAAAGCAAAAGTGCAAGAGAGTACAGGTAAGAGCCAGAAGCAGTAGCAAGTGCAGGTTAAGACGATATGGAATGATGGGGCTGCTATGTTTAAAAGTCTCCAGAAAAGGCCTAAGGTAAGCAGAAGCCTTGTTGAAAAGAAGTGCATGTCAGGAGCAAAGTATTCCAGCTAGAGAAAGAGTAAACATACCAGACTTTGAGAAAAGCCTGGTATATTTCAAATCTATAGTGAGGAATATGGAGCAAATGATCCCTAAGAACCCTTTCTCTTAAATTATCTGAGTCTATGAGGAATAAAATGAGTTGGATGATGGTTTTTCAACTCTAATTCTGCAACACACCAGAAACTTAACAAAAAAAGTCACTTAATTGTTCAAAATGAAGTTGATGACATTTTGAAAGCAAAAATTTTGCTTGTGTTGATATTAAGTGACATTTTGTTGATTCCTTTAAAAAGTTAACTTCTAAATCTATACATTCCTGATATATAGTCCCATAATTCTTACAACAGATAACTGTACTAAAACTGACAAGTACTAGATAATATATTCATCATTCAAGTGAAAATTGATCATATAAATTATTAAAACTTACTTACTTGTGTATGGATAGATGAAACAGCAACAACTTCCACATTAAAAACACCTTTGTGATTATCTACCCATTTCATGCCAGGCAGAGGAACCTGTAAGATATTAAATTTAATGATCACAGATACTTAAGTTGATAAGATATTCTGAAAACAAAAATTGTAACACCTCAATGAGAAAAAAAATACCATGGAAATATATTTTTACGAACTGTAAATAAATGTAAAACTTACATTTTGTTCTTGTTACAAAATTATGTTTTCTACAAGAGAATTAAAAGACTCAAGGAGCAAAAAAGCAGAAAATATGCACTCAAAATGCTATCTTCCCAAAGGTATATGCTTTTATATCATTCTAAATCTTCCTCTGTGCATATATTTATATACACCCTACCTTTGCATAAATATGTACAATATATAATGCATAATATAGAATATAAAACATTATTTTAAACCTATTTTTCAAATATCACATTGTGAATCGCTTTTCATGTCAATAAATTCATATCTACAATATTTTAATGGTTTGTAATATTCTGGTTTTTTCTTACAAAAACTACTATTTTGTTTTAATGGAGCTGTAAAATATTTACAGCAACAGAATTCTGTTGTAAGGAATAGAAAACTTTCCTTTTGATGTCAATTGTTAGGAATGTTAATTTAAATTAGATCATAAAAAGTATTTGTAAAAAGACAGTCAGTACATTACTTCTCTCTATTCCTCCTGCTAAGTACGGCTAAAAACCCTGAACATGATACACAAAACACTGAAAGGTGGAGATAATGCAAATGGCTAGTGACCTCAGGATGTGAGGAAATAGAAAGTAGTGTTTCCTTGGTTTTATTATTGCTTCACAGATCCTGGACTAGCCCCTAGAGAAGATGGCAACCCGGAAATGCCGAAAGAAGCAGAGAAAAACAAGCTTCAAGAAGAGCCTGCTCTCTCTAATCAAAGCCAATAATTGCCCTACTCTGGCCAAACACATGGAAACAAGTTGCAGCCCCACTGCCCCCAACCCCGCCCTCCGACGCCACAGGCTGAGTAGAGAGCCCAGGTGTCCGTCCACCCTCAGCTGACTGTAATGAGGTGCCCAGATTCCCCTAACACATTGGGTGGTATTAGAAAAGATGGAGATGGAAAGCCCGGTCTCAGTCCGGTGGTAACAAGTACCACCTCCAAATGGGTGTCAGTGGAATCCAAGCAAGGAAGGAGCAGGTGCCCTTCCTACTCGCATAGAGAGGTATCTGCGCAGGTCTAGTGGGGAACCTGAAATCCTACCTCTATCCAATAAGCATCCTCAACCCACTGCAAAGTGAGGAATGTGGACTTTTACCTGTGGCATGAATGTGGCAATAGCGCCTCCCCCTACTGCTAAAACAGAAGGCTTAAATAAGATCTGAGATCACAATAATACCCAAGATGTCCAGGTTAGAATAAAAAATCTCGCATCATACCAAGAACCAGAAAAATCTCAAATGAGAAAAGGCAATCAACAAACACTAAGATGACACAGGCTGGACAGATTTGACAAGGATGTTAAAGCAGTCATCATTAGAAAATAAAAAGCTGTAACAAGGAATTACAAATATCTTTGAAATAAAGGACCAAAAATAGAAAGTCTTAGGGGAAAAAAATGTTTTAGAGATTCTTTCCCATGGTTGCATTTTTTTTTTACCATGTCTAGAAACGAAAACCAATGAAAATCAGTCCTCTTACAAAATTCAACATTATGTAGGTAAGAAATGCAATGTCTCTACTGAGGTAAGTAACACAGATTTTGAAACTTTTGTAAAAGAAAGATGGTAAGGTAAATTGGAACTGCTCAAAGCAAAAAATTAGTACTAGCTCTTTCAACCCAAAACATTTGCTTTCAGCTTAAAAACATAGAATACACAAGTAAAATGTGAACATATACTGCTTTAAAAATAGTGGTTCTTAAAGTCTGATCTGAGCATGAACAGCATGAATATTACCTGGGCACTTGTCAGAAATGTAAATAATCAAGCTCCAACCCAGACCTCCTGCATCAGAAACTCTGTGGGGTAAGGTTTAACAGTTGGTGGTACAGCAAACTCTCCAGGTGATTTTGATGCATGTGAAGTAAGAACTGCTGTCTTAAAACTCTTACAAGCAGTGCAGCAAATAGGAATCCCATAATAGTAGCAAACACTGCTTTAACACTTTTGATGTGGCACCATTCTAAATGTTCTACAGACTACTATCATCAACATAGCCCTTTATTATAAGCATTAATTATTCTCAACTTACAGATGAGAAAATTCAGGCACAGAGAATATTTAGTCGGCTCAGTCTGCCATAACAAAAGATCATACATTGGTGTGGCTAAAACAACAGTTATTTTCTCACAATCTGGAGACTAGAAGCCCAAAATCAAGGTGCAACATGGTCAGTTTCTGGTGAAAACCCCTTCCAAGCTTCCAGACGGCCACCTTCTCACTGTGTCCTCACATAGCCAAAAGAAAGAGTATTCTGATGTCTCTTCTTTTTAAGGCACTAATCATGAAGCCCACCCTCATGACCTCATCTAAAACTCATCTAAACCTAATTACCTCCCATCGGTCTCATCTACAAAACCTATCACATTGGGGTTGTATATGAATTTGGGGGTTACATATGAATTTGGGGTTTGCAGTGGGAAGATGAGGTGGGGAATGCGGAGACATAATTCAGTCCATAACAGAGAGATTAAGAAACTTATCTGAGGTTACACAACTAATAAATGGTGAGGCCAGAGTGAAATCCTGAAAATAACTATATACTACCTTTCAAAAGTATATGAAATTTAAAACAACAATAAAAACTTCCACAATCCCTTACCCCTTTGAAAGTTAACCTTGGTAAACTTGATATGTATTTTCCAAATTATTTCCCGCACAATTACTGATGTGTATCTGATATGTGAGTTTGGTTGTCATTATACTGTTTGTTTTTACATTTGTATTATAAACATCCTATTGGGATATTGAAATCCATATTACTCTTCTTAACTACTGCGCCATTGTATGGATGTACAAAAATTTAATTAAATATTAAACTCTTGGGGCACCTGGGTGGCTCAGTTGGTTGAACATCTGACTCTTGATTTCAGCTCAGATTATGATCTCACATTCATGGGATCAAGCCCTAAGTCAGGTTCTGCACTGGTTGTGGGCCTGCTTAAGATTCCCTCTCTTCCTCTCCTTCTGCCCCCCACTCTCAAAAAAGATACTAAACTCTTCGGTGATCCATGTAACTTTCATTTTTGCTGATACCAATAGTCCTATAATTTTTTTCCTTCTTTTCAGAAAGAAACATATTTATTAAAAATATTACACAGTCATACACTGTCTACCTCCATGTTAATAGTTAAATACATCTCTGCTGACATGTCATGTCCTGACAATGCCTGATACAACCTGGTGTGCTCTTTGTAAAAATGAGGACAGGGGCGCCTGGGTGGCTCAGTCGGTTAAGCGTCCGACTTCAGCCCGGGTCATGATCTCGCGGTCCGTGAGTTCAAGCCCCGCGTCGGGCTCTGGGCTGATGGCTCAGAGCCTGGAGCCTGCTTCCGATTCTGTGTCTCCCTCTCTCTCTGCCCCTGCCCCGTTCATGCTCTGTCTCTCTCTATCTCAAAAATAAATAAACGTTAAAAAAAAAAAAAATGAGGGCACAGATGTATCAAGCGCATTCAACTAATGTAGTTAAAACTAATGAGTTACTCAGGATGTCACAGATTTAGTCAATCTCTAACCTAGGTTAGAGATACCCAGGGAACTCGGGCAAATGAGATATTAAAAATACTTTTTTAAAAGTTGGCTGGGGGGGGCGCCTGGGTGGCTCAGTCGGTTAAGCGTCCGGCTTCGGCTCAGATTGTGGTCTGGCGGTTTGTGGGTTCAAGCCCCGCGTCGGGCTCTGGGCTGATGGCTCAGAGCCTGGAGCCTGCTTCGGATTCTGTGTCTCCCTCTCTCTCTGCCCCTCCCCCACTCATGCTCTGTCTCTCTGTCTCTCAAAAATAAATAAACATTAAAAAAAATTTTTTTTTTAAAGTAAAAAAATAAAAGTTTGCTAGGTTATATCCTTTACTGCATGTCGGTGGTGGTTCACTGCAAAATGGCACTCAGGCTTTGGAATGGGAGTGACTATGGCTGGATCCGGCAAATGGGTTTGTATTTCACAGCCCAGAGCCCTCTCTCTCCACATGGCAGTGAAATGCCTGTCCTACCCCTGTGGGGGAGTGGGATGAGGAAGATTCAAAGAAATGGCCAATGTTTCTGTGGGGGAAAGAACACGGCAGATATTCATCACTGCCAAATGACTAATCACTTCGGGAAACTTTGGTCTCAACCAAATTTCCATTTCTTAGTTTTTGCTAATAACAACAATCCTGCAACTTTTTTATACTGAATTCAAACAACACATATTTACTGAAGTCTCTACACAGTTTTCTGGGTACTAGAGTTCCATTGTAAACATGTCTGCTCTCAGGGAGCTTACCCACCATTTCTTATAGAGAAAAATAAGGAAATAAATAAGGTAATTTCAGGTAGTGGTAAGTATTAAGTAAACAAAATTGTATTAAAAATGATGGAGTGTATCAACAGTGTGGTGGAGGAAAGGGCTGGAAATTCATGGAGTCAGACCTCTCTGAGGAAGTGCTATTTTATATAAAATTCAGATAATGAAGAGAATCCAGCCATGTGAAATTCAGGAAGACGAAAGAGAAAATTCAAAGGCCTAGAAGCAGGAAAATATTTGGAAGAAGGTATAAGTACAGAAGAAGGGGCTCAGTGATGGTAGAAGATGATGTTAAAGAGACAGAAAAGCTCAGATCATTCAGAGATTTGGAGGTCATGGAATACAAATCTAGATTATATTCTAAGTACAGTGAAATGCCAGCAAAATATATAAACATCATATATGATCATAAAGAAACACTAAAGCTTGGCAATATCATGCTGAATGAAAAAAGCAAGTTCCAGAGGATTCTATACAGCATAATAACCTTTTCATTAAATTCAAAATATAAGCAAAGTAAAACGTATTCTCTAAATACACATATACCTCAGTTATAAAGTAGGTTTAAGGGGTGCCTGGGCAGCTCAGTCAGTTAAGTGTCTGATTCTTGATTTCAGGTTAGGTCATGATCTCACTCATGGCCTTGGGACTGAGCCCCGTGTTAGGCTCTGCACTGAGTATGGAGCCTGCTTGGGACTGACTCTCTCTCTCTCTCTCTCTCTCTCTCTCTCTACCTCTCTCTCTGCCCCTCCAATGCTCACATGCACTCTCTCTCTCAAAATAAATAAGTAAACATTTTTTTAAAAGCAGTTTTAAGGGGTGCCTGGGTGATTCAGTCAGTTAAGCGTCTGACTCCTGATTTTGGCTCAGGTCATGATCTCACGGTTTGGGAGTTCAAGCCCGCACTGGGCTCTAAGCTGGGCAAGGAGCTGCTTGAGATTCTCTCTCTTCCTCTCCCTCTGCCCCTCCTCCACTTGTGTACTTGCACTCTCTCACTCTCTCTCAAAAAAAAGTTGTTTTTAAGAGGCCAGTTTTCAGGGGTGCCTGGGTGGCACAGTCAGTTAAGTGTTCAACTCTTGAGCTTGGCTCAGGTCATGATCTCACAGTTTGTAATTTCAAGCCCCGCACAGGACTCTGCAATGACGGTGCAGGGGCCTGCTTGGGATTCGGTCCCTCCCTCTCTCTGCCCCTCCCCAGCATGTGCTCTCTTTCTCTCTCAAAACAAATAAACTTAAAAAAAAAGAAAAAGAGGCTAGTTTTCAAAACAACATGAATGCACTTTTAAAAAAAATGGTTAAAATGGTAACTTTTTATGTATATTTTACCACAGTTTTTTTAAAGACTAGTATTTTTATAATTACAGGTTATTCTTATGTGGAATAGGGGACAAGCACATAAATGATGTGAATTATTATCACTGTTCTAGCTCTGGATTAGGTAATAGATTCATGAGTGTTTATTATTTTATTAAATAAAAAACCAATAAATTGAAAAGCCTAACTACACATATATGTGTAAACACTGCTGAGTTTTAAAACATCCCTTATGTTGATCTTTGCATACCTACACAAATATATTTGTAAGTTAAATACTCAGACATATAATTCATGAGATTTTTAAAGGGTATGTTTATTGTTTCATTGTGACATATTTCAGGCAAAAATAATCAAATAAACCTTTTTTTCTTTTTTCTTTTTTTGAGAGAGAGAGAGAGAGAGAGAGAGAGAGAGAGAGAGAAAGAGAGAGAGAGAAGGGCACAGGGAGAGCGAGAAAGAGAATCTCAAACAGGCTCCAGGGCCAGCACGGAGCCCCACGAGGGGCTTGATTTCAAGACCATGAGATCATGACTTAAGCTGAAATCAAGAGTCGGATGCTCAACCGACTAAGCCACCCAGGTTCCCCTCAACCAAGTCTTAAAAGTCCAGGTGATTATAATGAGTGCCCCAGGATGAGTACGACAGTCCCATGGACAGAAAAATCTGGTGACAGATTGCCATGCATGCCCATGCATCAATCGATGAATTTTATAAGCATGAATTTGTTATCTAGACCTCAATAAACACTGATCCTGAAACCTGATGACACCAAACTGAGGTAAATTCTCCAGAATACCATTAACAAACACTGTTGAAACACATTCATTGATTAGGCTTTTCTCTCAACATGATTCCTACAGTATTCAACAAAAATGAGTGCAATTTTGGACATTTTATGTTTGAGATATCCTGGCAAAGGTATCAATAAGTGTTTTAACTTACTAGACAAATAAAAATGGATGAGCAGAGATGCAGATTTAGGATTCATCAACTAACAGCAGGAGTCAAGAGCATTGTGATTTTTGTGCAAGTTGTATACTACATCACTCTAGGAGTACTGTTCACATAAAAGGCAGTCAGTGGTCCTGCCAGAGAAGAACGCTTACAGATTCAGAGTGAAAAAAACATGAAAATTCAAAGGGGAAAACAGGTTAAAACCCAAATGATATGAAACAAAGCCACACAAAGGTTTACCTTCCTTTTTACCCAATTTTAAAAAGAAAATGATCCCCTTATGATTGAAAATGATCGAGACAAGTATCATAAAGTAATAGTGTGCTGGTTACAGAAATTTGTTTATTACTATGTAAACTTAGATGGCAAGCTTCACATTCTAAGGCCCAAAAACCAGTTGAAGTTAATACATATTGGGAAGGTCTCTGACCTTCTGAATCAAAGAGAGCTCCACCATAACCAGGAAAGTAGATACAAAATTGCATGAAGCAATGATCTGTAAAGGTGAATGTTTATTTTATGTATAATTATTTTTTATTTTTATTTATTTTATTTTTAAATTTACATCCAAGTTAGTTAGCTATACTCCAGCAATGATTTCAGAACTAGATTCCTTAATGACCCTTACCCATTTAGCCCATCCCCCTCTCCAGTAACCCTCTGTTCTCCATGTTTAAGAGTCTCTTATGTTTTGTCCCCTCCCTGTTTTGATATTATTTTTGCTTCCTTTCCCTTGTGTTCAAAGTCCTCTGTGTCTTAAAGTCCTCATATGAGTGAAGTCATATGATATTTGTCTTTCTCTGACTAATTTCGCTTAGCATAATACCCTCTAGTTCCATCCATGTAGTTTCAAATGGCAAGATTGTAAAAGCTGAATGTTTGAATAATGATCTCTCACTTGGTTTAAATTCAGCACTAAAACTAATAATATATACTGTTCTTTTTTTTAATTTTTTTAATGTTTATTTATTTTTGAGACAGAGAGAGACAGAGCATGAACAGGGGAATGGCAGAGAGAGAGGGAGACACAGAATCTGAAACGGGCTCCAGGCTCTGAGCTGTCAGCACAGAGCCTGACGCGGGGCTCGAACCCATGGACCGTGAGATCATGACCTGAGCCGAAGTCGGACGCCCAACCGACTGAGCCACCCAGGCGCCCCTATACTGTTCTTTAAATGTAATAATAAAGCTAAGAATATATACTGTTTTTGTTTTTATAATTGTTTTTAAGATTATTTATTTTGAGAGAGACAGAGACACTGTGAGCAGGGAAGGGGCAGAGAAAGAGGGAGAATCTGAAGCAGGCTCCATGCTGTCAGCTCAGAGTCCACACGGGGCTCAAACACATGAAACCATGAGATCATGACCTAAGCCGAAATCTAGAGTTGGACGCTTAACCGACTGAGCCACCCAGGTGCCCCTATTAATGCTGTAATTAAAAAATACAAAAGTTTTGATCACTTAATCATATATCAATCAGCTATACGTCTATCGTTAAATCCAAACCATGACCATATTCTTTTTTTTTTTTTTTTTTTTTTTTTCAACGTTTATTTATTTTTGGGACAGAGAGAGACAGAGCATGAACGGGGGAGGGGCAGAGAGAGGGAGACACAGAATCGGAAGCAGGCTCCAGGCTCTGAGCCGTCAGCCCAGAGCCTGACGCGGGGCTCGAACTCACGGACCTTGAGATCGTGACCTGGCTGAAGTCGGACGCTTAACCGACTACGCCACCCAGGCGCCCCATGACCATATTCTTTAAGTTATGTATGAGCATACACAGCATAGTAGCTAGAAGAAAATCATCAATCACCCTTTAGAAAGTTGACCTCGTATTTGCAAATCAAGTAAGAATAAGTGCATAATTTCTATAAAATCAATTTTCTTTTAAAATATTTCCTTTTGAAATATATAATGCTACCCCTGGCAGAAGACTACCTTACTTTACTGAGGAGATGTGTTCCTGGAAAATCGAATGAAAGATTTGGCAGGGGATGAAAGGCAAGGAGGAAGGAAGGAGTCTTATTTCTTTCCTACTGTCTTTATCCATTCATTTAAAAAATACTTATTGACTGGGGAGCTTGGGTGGCTCAGTCAGTTAAGCAACTGACTTTGGCTCAGGTCATGATCTCACAGTCTGTGAGTTTGAGCCCTGAGTTGGGCTCTGTGCTGACAGCTCAGAGTCTGGAGGCTGCTTGCTTCAGATTTTGTGTCTCCCTCTGTCTCTGCCCCTCCCTGCTCATGCTCTGCCTGCCTCTCTGCCTCTCTCTCTCTCTCTCTCTCAAAAATGAATGAACATTAAAAAATAAAATACTTATCGACTGCCCATCATGAGCCAAGCACTATTCTAAGTACTTGAAGATATAGCAATGCACAAGAAAGACAAAGTCCCTAACTTCCTGGAATTTATACTCTGTAGACAATAAATAAAGATATAAGAAGTATAAAGTCAATGATAAGTATTATGAAGACATATCAAAGTAAAGGGATAAAAAAGTGCTGGATGCCGCAATTTGAAACAAAGTGATCAGACGCCTTCTCTGAAGAGGTGGGATTTGAGTGGATGTCTGGATGAAATGAAGAAGCTGGCCTGGAGATGGGACACCACCACCAGCACAGGGAAGTGCAAAGGGCCAGAAATGGGAATGTGCTCTTCATATAGAAGGAACAGCCAAGGCACTGTGCTCTCTGTCTGGGGCACAGTCAGTGACAAAGAATAGTAAGAAAGGAGATCGGAGCAGTAGCCTTCTGTTGTCTTTGTGTGTGTGTGTGTGTGTGTGTGTGTGTGTGTGTGTGTGTGTGTGTTTTAAACAAAAACAATACAAATGTATTTGTGAATACTTGTATTTATTTTTTTTAATGTTTTTTATTTATTTTTGACAGAGACAGAGACAGAGCATGAGTTGGGGAGGGGCAGAGAGAGAGGGAGACACAGAATCTGAAACAGGCTCCAGGCTCTGAGCTGTCAGCACAGAGCCCTATGAGGGGCTCAAACTCACGAACTATAAGATCATGACCTGAGCTGAAGTCGGATGCTTAACTGACTAAGCCACCCAGGCGCCCCTATGAATACTTTTTGAGTTCTATTCTGAAAATAAATGCTACCAGGAGAACATTCCCAAGACATATTTCAGACTAATCTATACCAACAGTTACATTCAAGGCACTCACATTAATAATCATCATGTAACAGTTCTCCCAAAAAGCACTTTGGTTTTTGAGTAGTGGCTACTGATTCTTGATTGAGATTTTTCCAATGTTTTTGTTTAAGTCACATATGTCATCATCACAGTTGCTAATGGTTCTTGTATTACAAGTTTGTAGCTACTTTATCTTCACATACATGATTTTTAAAAACTTTTTTTCACATACATGATTAATTACAAAAAGATTCTAAAAAATTAATTGGTTTGTTCTTTTTCCTCCAGACTTTCAGTGAAATGTTCTTACTTATTTAAAGCTTATGTTCCGTTATGAAAATTCTCCAAATTTGCCTTTTCTTTAAGTTAATATTTCACATATTATTTTGGTTTTAAAATCAATATACTTATTTTAAAAGCTTCTAAGTATTCTATAGAGTAATTTTAACTATAGTACAAAATAATATTATTACTTCATTATCTACATACTTCTAGATAGAACAGCAAAGTCTGTTTGAGAAAAACACTTCTGCAAAAAACTCATTCACTGCATCTGGAGAGTTTCACCATAAGAGATACTGACCTCAGGAGATAGTACAGAATAAGCTTGTGGTGGTTTTTCCAGTGAAACTGGTAGGCAAAACTGCCCAGTCTTTAATCGTCCATTCTGAAGCATTGGTATCCACTTTTAATTAAAAAGGAAACAATATTAAGTTAAATACATTTGTTACAAAAGTAAGTACTTGGAAAATCTGTTTTAAGAATTTGGAATGAGCCAAATTTGTCTCACACCGCCAAACACCAAGGGGATTTAATTAAGTAATAATAGGTTTCATGATTCCTCTAAAGAAAAGCTTCCCCGACAATATTTTTATTAAGGAGCATTCCCAAAACATTATTACTAACTAACTATGCAATATTTAAGCCAAAAGAGGTCCTTACTATCCAAGAAAAAGCTGGAGTAGAAAAAGGCCGCAAAGTCAATCCATTACACATGGTGGTAATAGTGTCAATGTATACAGGGAAAGGTTTGGTTGAATATGAATGCTGACAACAAAACTAAAAAGCATGAATTTATTTGGTTACATTTAGCAAAACCCATTTCATAGACAAAAAAATGAGTCAATTGTTAATTTTTCTCTTTTGGGTAGCAGCATGATTTTTCTGACAAAGTTGTGATAGCATATCATGATATCCTTCACCTCAGGTTTACGTTTGCAATTCAATCATAATGATTTTCAAATAATACTCAAGAGTTTTAATGAAAAGCCAAGAGCTTTAATAGCTAAGGGTCTCTTTTAATCATTTTATACTGAAACCATTCTCTTCTGAAGAACCCTTAAAATTAATATATTTATACTGTACTGTTTGATAAACACATAATAATCAGGACCAACACCTAAGTGTTTACACATGTTAATTAATTGCATTAATGAGTATTTTCTTATTACGATGACTCTTCCTAACCAATATGGGGAATCCAATAGGGAATACTCAACAATAATGAACACCAATTACATCTCAAGTATTCAAACTACTTTTAAGACTGAAAAGCTAAATATTAAACAAAGATATACTTACTGTATATCCAACAGGAGTTTCAAGAGGAGTATTTTGTTTTTGCTGACAACTAACATGATAAAAAGTAAAAAGCAAATGATGATGGTCAGTTAAAGTAGCAGGGAGTTTAACCTTGATTTCTTCATGAAAATCAGGAGACCTTCATACAAAAAAAAAAAAACAAAAAACAGATCAATAGTCAGTAATTTGTTCAAAACAAATAATTACTGCATTTGTATATTTGAGTAATTTTTAAATTAATTTCACGATTCATGCTCAATTTTTCTTCCAGTACAAAATGTTTTTCTCTATTCCCAAACTGTATGTAACTAACTCCTACTTCCAGTTGAGGGAGTTGTCTCTGTTTCTGAAATTTCTCGTCTCATTTTTATTAATGGGCTGAGTGATCCTATGATTTGAAAATTCATTAATAATCACCACCTTGATGCCGAGATCTTCATTAGATGGGAAACTGTATAAATGAGGAGACTAGGGCAAGGCCTTCTATATTCTGATACGCATTACATAGAAAAGTAACAGGAGTTTTTCTAAGTATGTATTTTAAAACCATACCATAAAAAAACATTTTTCTATTATAGGAGTGACTTCACATTAAAGATTAATTTGTATTATCTTTTTGCAAAAAATAAAAAAAACAAGTAGCTCTAGACAGCTTAGTATCAAGTTGGGCTCTCTATGGAATATCTTATATCAATTATTCCATTGCTAAAGAAACAGATGTTAACAAAACATAGACTAATGTATTAACTGCTCAGAAAAAAGGAAAAAAAAATAAAGAAAAATCAGGGAACACCTATAAATTGCATTTGTCTCACAGTTTAGAAGTGCTCCCAGCCACTACACAAATACAACGAATATCATATTTGACTTAACCAATGGCATTTTCATCTCAATATCCATTGAGAGTGGTCCCTAGGAGCATTTTTATAAAAAAGCATTGCTGCTATTTATGATTTATGATTTAAAAGGGACAGAATCTTAGCATCCCAACCTTCCATATTCAGCTAGTATCTCTCAGTTATATTCAAAGAAAATATATCCAAACCATATGGCTCCAACTAATTAAAAGTGAAAGCTTTCCCACCAATTAGGGTTCCCCCCCATGCTAATAAGTCTAATATCTTTCCATTTCAAATAAGTCTCAAAAACACTAAAAGTGTAGATCTGATCACAGAAATATTAGGTTAATGAAAATTTTAATACCCCCAAGAAAGATAAGTAATGGTAGCCGTCTGAGAATTTGATGATTTTGGTGAATAAAAGATGCTATGTATCTTATTATTGACCTCGCTAATCACCACTAAATCATGAGAAAGTTGAATTTCCTCACAGTGTTAGAGAGTATTGTCATTTTAATTCCACGAATACTGAGAGCACCAAAATAAAGATCTAGCTATAAACTGAGATACTTTAAGAAATTATTACCTTCTTCATCAATATCATTCCTAGTACTGAGTATTCATTTCTTTTCTGAAATCATACTATGTGAAGGCTTTTATGGAAAATTAAGCATCTGTGAGTTATTCATCAACAAGTACGTTTTAACTGTTCACCTTTATGTTAAGTATTGTGTTATTTCTGTGGTGGTTTTAAAGATATGAAAAAATAATTACCCTCAAAAATATATAATTTAGTAGAAATATAAATAAGACACACATATATCAATAGCAATGCTATAAAGCAGGGGTTGGCAAATTATGGCTACAGGTCAAATCCAGTCCACTGAATGGTTTTGTATAGCCCTACAGACTAAGAATGATTTTTATATTTTTAAGTAGTTAAAAAAATCAAAAGAATAACATTTCACTTGAAATATTACATGAAATTCAAATTTCAGCATCCATAAATAAAATGTTATTGGAAGACAGCCATGCCCATTCATTTGCAACTTCACTTATTGTCTATGGCTCTTTTTGCACTACAACAGCAGGGTTCAGTAATTGCAACAGAGACCGTATGGCCCACAAGGCCTAAAACAAAACTACTGGGCCCTTCGCAGAAAATGTTTGTCAACCCCTGGTATACAGCATATAGCATATAAGATTAAATGCTTCAAGAACAGAGCTGAACAGATTACTTCAAGTTTTGGATTAGGGAATTGTATTTAGGAAGAGATATATGATGTGGGCCTTAAAGAACAAGTAGGAGTTGAATTAATAGAGGGAATCAGTATTATGATAGAAAAAGGGATCCAAGAAAAGCCCAGAAACAGGATACTTTAGCAATAAGGCAAAAAGAAAATCATCAAGATGTAAAAGATGATTGGATATTAGAGAAAAGAAGAAGGAAAGCAAGGATGTTTTAAATTTTGAGTCAAAAGAATTATGGTACCGTTAATAAAAATAATCAGACAGAGATAGGGTCCAGAAGAGAATCGGGGATAAATACATGGAAATTGAGAAGGCAGGCAAAAGAACATGCTTACTAGGCTACTAAAAATATATGTCTGCACCTCCGAAAGAAGGTTATGACTAAAAATAAAAAGTTGCGAAACAATCCACATAAAGATAAAAGCAGTAACATTTTCAATGAATGTAACTCTGAGAAACACATATAAGGTTATTTATGGAGAGTATAGTGTAGAAAAAGAGGGTCAAGAGTGAAACTGTAGTGTTTTGTATGGAATATCTATTCTCAAAAAAAAAGGAAAGGAAAGGAAAGGAAAGGAAAGGAAAGGAAAGGAAAGGAAAGGAAAGGAAAGGAAAGGAAAGGAAAGGAAAGGAAAGGAAAGAAGGAAGGAAGGAAGGAAGGAAGGAAGGAAGGAAGGAAGGAAGGAAGGAAGGAAAGAAAGAAAGAAAGAAAGAAAGAAAGAAAGAAAGAAAGAAAGAAAGAAAGAAAGATTAGAATAATTACTACAGAAAAATAAACTGTCCAAAGAGATGGGAGGAAAGTGAGAGCGGGTCACAAAGGGTGAGAAACAATAAAGTTTTAAAGAGGGCAAGGAAAAACCATGCTACACAACAACACTGAAGAGAGGTTTTTGTTTTGTTTTTTAAGTATAGGAGACTTAAGTTTCTTTTTGACAGTAACAGATGGAGCCAGGGAAGTGGGGACTGATGGTACAAGAGAAGGGTTAACTGATGGAGTCGCACTCTGGAAGAGGAAGAATGAGACTGGTAGAAAGCAGAGATGAAAGACTCACACTGAGCCAGGTACGGGCTCTGACTGCCCTTGAACCAGAAGGAAAGGCAGATCCATGCAGAGATAATCAGAGGTGAAGAGTAGACAAGTGGATGGTTCTCAAGTTGGATGGTCTCAAACCACTTAATAAAGTAGGAACGCTAAGAGTAAGCAAACAGAATAAGTAGGAGCTAGAGAAAGAAGAAAGGCTTAAAATATCTCCTGCCAAATGACAGAGGGTAAAAAAAGCGATGACAAGAAGAATACCAAAGAATGGTGGGGCCAAAAAGAAAATAAAGTAAAATGAATTACTGCAGTCCCATCATACAGATAAAATAACGTCAATTTGTGATAGTCCTGATTGGCACAATTTTGTGACTTTTCTCCAACAGCATTCAGTAATCAAAACAAAAACAAAAAAGAGAAGAGAAGAGAAGAGAAGAGAAGAGAAGAGAAGAGAAGAGAAGAGAAGAGAAGAGAAGAGAAGAGGAGAGAAGGAAAAAGAAAAGAAAAGAAAAGAAAAGAAAAGAAAAGAAAAGAAAAAAGAAAAGAGAAGGAAAAGAAAAGAAAAGGGAAGAAAAGAAAAAAAAAAGAGAAAAGAAAACAAAGCAGAGATTAAAAGTTATCCAAAGTTAAGAATTTCTCAAAGAAGTAAAATGGAAGGGCACTAAATCAAAGTATTATTAGATGTTGAGAATACCACCAATTTAACTAATGGTTATAAGCTTAGTAAAGAGTTAAGTAAAACTACAAAGTGTCAAGGGGAAAATAACAGGGAAAGTCCAAAGGACCAGAGGCTAAAATGATAATCAATAACAATATAATAAAAATGAAAGGGTCAGAGAATTTGATATGAAAGACCTTTTGTATATAAAGTCTAAATTTGATGTCTATAGAGAATATGCATCTACAGGCAGAAAATTATAACTCTGATGTCAGCTGTCTTGAATTTGCACATTCAGTGCAGCAAAGCATTTGGTAAACACACTAACGTGAGTGCTTAAAATGCCACTGAGAAGGGAGTAACTTTGAAAGAAATATTTGAATTCAGTACCTGTTATGATATACTACGGCTGTATAGGCTTCCTTTGAAAATTCTGAACAGCTAGATTTACCAAAGATTACCTGTAACAAATAACAGCACGTTGAAACTTTGTTGTAATAAATGCTGGATGTTCATATCTATGTAAGAATTTGTCTGATTTAATAACTACTGGAGAACAATGGGCAAAATCAGCCCAATGAAGAACAATGTGCCTACTGACGTTCATTAATAAATTCAATTGCTTAGCCGTAAATTTCTTTTCAACTATAGAACCATCTGACATTCAAACATTCAAAAAATTTCTACCCATTATATTTCCTTTTTCTTAAAGAAGGTGAAAAATTCATTTTAAAATCTGGGTGTAGCATATCATTTGGAATTTATATAAGAAATATGGTCTTAGAATAGTAGCATGTATCTACTATAAAATTGGTGGCTTTTCCACTAAAACAGTAATCATTCTGTAAGCCAATATAAATTTATAAATGATATTTTAAAATCCTATTTTAGGTGAAGCTATGTATCCTTTGCTTCCAGTACTCCTTACAAGCTACCCTATTAAGAAGGAGGAGCGCCATTCTTACGTTCTTATATATATGTCTTAAAAATAAAAAATCCACCACATTAAAAAAAAATACTACTTTTGGAGAAGGTTTAAAGGTAAAGTAATTCAGTCTTGTATATCTGCCTCTGGCGTTCTAATAGCAATACTACGGTTAATTAGGGCAGCTGATAAGATACATGGCTTATCATTCCTATGTGAGACAGATTTGCAACGCTACCTACCCATAAATTAACCTCTTATGTCTGGCCAGCCATCTCTACACATGCAGAAATAAGTACATGGACATATCATCGCACTTGCATCAATACAACTGGTAAAATAACTCAAATTTTATATCTTATACAGAAGGATTAATTGGAACCATCCGCAAATAAAAAGAACTTTCCAACAGATTATTTGTGTTTCTTTTTGTGACACAAAAGATCCTTTTATTCACACAGGTCCTTTCATTTTAAGGCTGTGTAAAAGTGTAATGACTATGACTGTCCTAGAGAAGTCTAATTTCACCAATTTCCAAGAATACGTTGCCATGTTTTTATAAAATGTTGTTCCAATGCCAGAATTTGAATTTTATGATTTTATCACACCAACATTATATGATCCAAAAATTATCTTAGGATCCATTTGAGTAGTCCTTATTTTTTTAAAGAATTAAGCAAAGACAATGTGTCTATGTTTCTATACTTTCAACCAGTCACTAGGATAAAGATAAAAGCATTATATTTGCATATGACTAATAATACACAAGTGAAAGGAACACAGTATCCTCCCCATCCCCCACCCCGGCCACTGAGAAGATCTCATTTTTCACAAAGTAACTCATTTACTTTCATAACATGAATGACATAAAGTAGAAAGTGTTCCTTTTCTGACCTTGTGACATGTATTTTTAACCATTCATCAACATGGACTGTGCATCAATTCTGTGACAGGCACTTTGGCAGGCATCAAGATATAGATATGAGTAAGACATGGTCCCTGCCCTCAAGGAGCTCACAATCTGGTAGACAAGATAAAGAAATAAACATATAATCTTAAAGTGATAAAGCCCATAAAAGAAATGAGAAGATGCTATGGTAGCACCAAAAGAGGGAGCGGTCTAACTGTCATTGTGGCTGGATGCAGCTGGGACTCCACAGAGGCCATATATGTGCTAAGACAAGGAAGAGTTTGTTAGGCAATCAACAGAAACAGATTATCTTACATATACTACATTTGTCATAAGCTCAATTCATATGGTAATTCACATATAACAAAGCATCTATTTTCACAATCCAGTACCTTTTCATCAACTGTGATAGTATATTCATTCTTTCAGCAGGAATAAAGAACTAGTAAAGAATACGAAATGCTAACTCCAAACCTCAGAAGTAAATTCTACATTTATTAGCAAATACTTATTCACCATGTATTATATGCAAAGATCTGAAATAGCAGCCATAGAAGAATATAAAGATGCATAATTTGTGCTCGCTGCTGTCAAGATCTATACATGCTGATAAAACTGAGGCAATGGGAAAAGAGAAAATATAAAGCTTTCCTAGTAAGCAGAAAATCAGAGGAATGCGATTTAATGACTGGCAGAGAAGGCTAAAATAAAACTGTTAACAATGCACCTATTCGTAAGCTCATTTTCATTCCATTAGGGTTCTCAGAGGTTGAACATCTATAGTGACAGGTGTGCTCCTATTCCATATGTTACTAACTTTAGTTGAGCTTAAAATCTACTTTCATGGAACTTGCATTGAGTAGTGTTCTACAAATCCTAAATGATAATTTGGACAGTCAGGAATCTCTCCAGTCTGGCCTCAATCTACTATTTCTGACTTCTCTTGCACTGCTCTGGCTCACTGGCAACTCGCCACTGTACCTCTGTGGAAGGACATTCTCCAACTTGAGTTGCTTTCCTTCCCCAGCTATCTAAGACCCAACGCCATCTACATTTTAACTATCTCTGGTTTTAGTTCAGATATACCTCCTCCAGGTGATACCTGCCTATTACCTCAGCAAGACATTCTCTCCTACCTCTGTACACTTCTGCCTTTGAATCCCTACAGCCATCTTCTAATACTTAGCATATACCTTGGTTCTCAATATTAGCTGCAAAATGTAATCCCCTTAGGGAGATTTAAAAATACTGATATATGACTAGTTCCCACCCCCAGACACTATAATTTAATTGGAGTAAAATTCAGTCTGAGCACTGGTATTTTTAAAAGCTCCCTAGGTAAGTGTAATATGCACTATTACCAGAGTTTCTTAACAAAGATGGGAAGAATCATACATATTCGAATCACCCGGGGAGCATTTCAACCTATACCACAACCTCATATACTACCCATCACTTTCTACTTCCTTTGGCCTCTCATTCTCAAGGAGAAGAATCAGAATCACAGATGACAAGAGCAGAAAAAACATATCTGCGCTTTGTTAGAGTTACCTAGGTGATTCTGTTCTGATCCTCTCTTGAAAGTCACAATTTTAGAATTTTATGTGTTTATCTCATATCCTTTAGATTACAAGTCTTATTCATCTTTGTATCTCTGGGAGGGACTAGTATGTACTAAGTCCTCAATATTTAAGACTTCAATACGGAAGTGTTGAATCACTATATTGTCCACAGGAAACTAATATGAACTAATATGACACTATATATTAACTAACTAGAATTTAAATAAAAACGGGAAAAAAAGACTTCAAGGAAACTCATACTATCTGTTACAGGAAGTAATGCAGTTAGAAATTTGGTTTACAAGATCATTAATTTCCAGTTTAGAGCTGCCAATCAAGTAAAACAAAAACAAAAACAATGTCTATTTGAACCATACATGAACAAGAGGAAAAGTAAAGAACACTTCTTACCGGCATAGCATTGCTTGGATCCTCCCCATACATGAACTGTACTTTCACTGTTATATTTCTTGCAGAACCCTGACGATTGGCAAAGTTGAGACTCTGAGGGTATATGTAGAGAAGATTTCTGTAAAGGCAACAGTATGCACGATAGTAAATATATATCTAAAAACATTATGTATCACTGCAGGCCACAAAAGAAAGAGATGGAACAAATACTTCATTATTAATATATGCTAGCCACCATATATTTTTACATACAATGTTTCATTTAATTCTTACGGCAATCATTCAAATAGATAGCAATCAAATATACCCATTTTGCAGATGAATTGAGGCCCAGAAAACTTAAGTGAGGTTCACACACAACTAAGTAAGCAGCAAAGCTGAAATCAGAATATAGGTCAGACTTCAAAACACATGTTCTTTCCTCTGCAAGAGACTTCTGGGAAATGAATAAGGACTGAATCATTATTAAGAAGTTAATAATGTATTATGTTAGCTCCTGCAAGCAGATATAAAGAGGGTAACATTTATAGGCAGGGCTTCTGTATATATATTATCAAGGACATAAGAGAGATAACATTCCACATTATTTGTTCAAAAACATGTATGGACAATATGCTAGGTGTAACAGTTGCTACGAAATAATCACATATTACTCTGTATTTATTTTACTTCATGTCCAGTCCCTGCTTCTGCCACACAGAAGATAAATAATTCAAGAAAAGACACCAAAAGAGAGGGCTAAACAAAAAGAAATAGAACAAGATTTACTTTACCTGAAGACTAGTACTGAGATATGATGAACAAGACTTCAAGTATAATAAAGTCCTGCTAATCAACTGTTCGAGCAATGAAAACACGTCAAAATTTTCTGGAATGTGGTAGGGCAATATAGAAATTCTAAATGAACACAACCTTTGACCTAACAAACCTGCCTCTAGTCTAAGGACAGAATTACACACATGTATAAATGGATGTGTTAAAAAAAATTCACTACAACATTTTTTGTAGTAGAGAATAATTACAAATAATTATAAAGAAATATAATATGCATGAGTACTATTCTAGTTAATTATATTAATATATATTAATAAGAAGGAATCCTATGGAGTCTCCAAAATGACAATGTGCAGCAATATTTATTGATGTAGAAAGAGATACCCAGCATGTTGGATAAAGAAAAAACGCAGGTTCCATAGCAAGATGTATAGTGGCATACCCTACTTACGGAAAATTGTGAAGAAATAATAGCTGAAAACTCCCCTAACCTTGGGAAGGAAATAGACATCCAGATCCAGGAAGCCCAGAGAGTTCCAAAAAAAGATGAACCCCAAAAGACTCACACCAAGACACATTATAATTAAAATGTTAAAAGTTAAAAAGGAGAGAATCCTAAAAGTAGGAGAAAAACAATTTGTTACACACAAGAGAACCCAAATAAGACTATCAGCATATTGTTCAGCAGAAACTTTGCAAGCCCAGAAACTTTGCAAGCCAGAAGGGAATGTCATGATATATTCAAAGTGCTGAAAGAAAACACCTCCATCCAAGGACACTCTAGCCAGTAAAGTTATCATTCAGAAGCAAAGTAGAGACAGTCTTCCAGACAAGAAAAAGCTAAAGGAGCTTATCACCACTAAACTGGCCTTACAAGAAATAGTAAAGAATCTCTTTAAGCTGAAAAGAAAAAGTGCTAATTATTAACAAGAAAACATGAAAGAATAAATCTCACTGGAAAGGTAAATATATAGTAAAGGTAGCAGATTAATCACTTATAAAGCTAGTATGAAGGTTAAAAGACAAAAGCAGTAAAAATAATTACAATATTTAATTAAGGAATACACAAGATAAAAAGACATAAAATATGACATCAAAAATATAAAACATGGGAGAAGGGAGTAAAAATGAAGAACTTTAAAACTGGATCAAACTTAAGTTGTTATTGACTTAAAATACACTGTTCTAGATAAAAGTTGTTATGTGCAAGCATCATGGTAACCACAAAGCAAAAACCTATTGTGAATAGACAAAAGGTAAAGAAACCTAAGCATACCATTAAAGAAATTCATCAAACCACAAAGGAAGGAAGCAAGAAAGGGAGAGTGACAAACTACAAAACAACTGGAAAACAATAAAATGGCAATAAATACATACTTATCAATACTTACTTTAAATGTAAATGGACTAAATTTTCCAGTCAAAAGACAGAGTGGCTGAATGGGTTAAAAACAAAAATAAAAACAAGACACATCTACATGCTGCCTAAAGAGGCTCACTTCAGGTGTAAGGACACACACAAACTGAAAGTAAAAAAAGGGAAAAAGAGATTTCATGAAAATGAAACCAAAAGAAAGTTATATCAACAAAATGGACTCTGAAATAAAAACTATAATAAGAGACAAAGAAGGTCATTACATTGACACAGGGGGGTCAGTCCAGCAAGAGGAAAGTTGGTGGGGTGAGGGGAAATAAAGGAGGGAGGAGAGAAAGAAATAGATAAAAAGATACTTCTGGTTAACAGTGAAGGCTGTAGTTTCTTTTTTGTACTTTTCTATTTTGTTTGAACTGGTGAGAACACATGACTTTTATAATTAGAAAAAACAATTTCCATGGGGGGAGAATAAGTGTATGTAACAAAAAGCCTACAATCTTAAAGTCACTAAAAACATGGAGAAGAGTCAGTTATTCTCCGAACAGTCAAAAGTATAAAAGACAAATGTGGAAATGTTACGATGATTTGTCAGTTTCTTAATCAAAAGAATTAAAGATCAAAGATGACTGACTATTACTAACCACTGAAGTCACCAAATAAAATCTGCACAGGAAAGGGGCGCCTGGGTGGCGCAGTCGGTTAAGCGTCCGACTTCAGCCAGGTCACGATCTCGCGGTCCGTGAGTTCGAGCCCCGCATTGGGCTCTGGGCTGATGGCTCGGAGCCTGGAACCTGTTTTCGATTCTGTGTCTCCCTCTCTCTCTGCCCCTCCCCGTTCATGCTCTGGCTCTCTCTGTCCCAAAAATAAATAAACGTTGAAAAAAAAAATTTTTTTTAAATAAAAAAAAAAATCTGCACAGGAAATACTTATTTATTGATTCTGCACACAACATCAGTACCAAGTTACATGCAAGGGAAATAAAGGAAAATTAAGAGGCCATTCCCTGGTCTTGAGGAACATATAATCTAATGGGACAGAAATGCCTATAAACAGACCACTTCACAATAATGTTGTGTTGTGAGAAAAGTTATGCAGAAGTTATGAGAGGAAGAGATACTTGGTTGACTGTGGGGAAGTCTTTCCATCTTCTACCTTCACAATATAGTTGTTGAAGAAATGGGATTATTTTTGTGTAAATTTTTCTTGAGGCTAGAATTTGTTTGTATCCCTGTAGTGACATTTAACATATTCTTGTTTTCTATAAATTCAGAGTAGATCAAGAGCCTTGGTTATATTTAGGCCTGAGGTTTTTTTTGGTAAGATCATTCCATAAATAGTACCGTGTCCTATCAGGAGGAAAATATCTCTTTTTGTGCAGTTAGTAGATGGTGATCAATGCCTAAATCCATTAGCTCCATTAAGGGCTGCCAAAAGATAATACCCTCTCAGTCTTTATTTAATAGCTGGAATATCTCTATGAAGAGCAATTATCCTCATCTATTATTTGCTTAGCCAGTGAACCATTATATATTATACAGAGGAATAAATGCTGGACTCTTTTCCATTATTTTCCAGTTTTCAAAATAAGCAGTAGGTGCATTACAATCCTCTAAGAGAAATTAATTCTTTTTTTTTTTTTTTTTTTTAGCATCACTTATAAACTCAGGGACCAAACATATGAATGGGTTTCAGTACACTGCAGGTATTATCTTTATTGATGTTCAAATTGTTCTCTCTTTAACAAAGGAAAAAGCCAACTCAAACTGGCTCCTGCGTCCTTGTGAGTCAGTCATAGTAGTCTTTGATGCCTTCTTGCTATCTGTTATAGCAAGATGTTCCAAGGTCTTCTATCATTTCTCCTCAGACCCAGAATCAACCACTTCTCCAAGGAGCTTTGGTTCTCTGCATGAGAAATGTTTTTCCAAGCCACAGTCTGGGCATTCATTGTGAGTTAGTCATTGTTTCTAGGCCATTTAAGTAGAAAGGGTAAGGGGGAAATGCTTTTAACGTGAAATACATTCTGAGTTCATACTGATACTTCAAATTCCAATTTAAGACTATTTATTTAATTTTATTATAAGATTTTATTTAATCTTTTATCTTGTAATACTGAGAATCATTTTGAAGGACATCAAGTATGAAAGAATTAGAATATCACTTAATTACTTATGCATTTTATTCAAAAACTGGAGTCTTAAGGAACTCCAGTTTTCTATGGCTATCCAGAAGAGGATAAGCCTACCAAGACCGAGAAGGCACCTACAGAGAAGCAGGGAAAAAAACCATGAGAGTGCAATGACATGGAAGCCAAGGGAAAACAGCATAAGAAGAATTAAACAGTTAAGTGTCAACACTACTCAGGGGCCAAATGAGTTAAGAATCAAAAAAGGTCAACTGGACTAGCAACATGAAAGTCACTGATAATATCAGGCTGGAAACAGATAAAAGTAGGTTCAAGAGCAAGTTGCTAAGAAAATGAAATAAGTGAAAGTCTGAAAAGTGTAGCTGTAAAAGAGAGAAAGATCATGCAATAGTTGAAGACAGAACATGAGCATTTTGTAAGCTTTTTAAGATTGGAAAGGTTTGAGAAAAAAAAGAGACTGAGTCTACCAGGAAGAAAATGGGAAAACTGGAGAAAAGATAGGTGAGTGGTTGTGAACGGGGGTGGAGATAAAAAAGCCGTGCGGGCACGGAGGGGGAGGGACCCCCTTCTGCGAAGAAACAAAGGGAAGAGAAAGAGCAGCTAGGGAAGTGTAGGGCCATATCTGGACAGGAGAAAGACTTCGGACTGAGACTGAGAGGGATCCTATCTCCAACTGCAGAGCTTTCTTCGCACTGGGACCAGCTCCCAGTTCACGCACCTGGGGAGGAGGGAAGCCAGCCCTGGGTGTGGCGGTAAGTCAGGGGCACAGTCTGCAGTTGGAGAAAGTGGTTCCCTGCCTAGAGGGCTGCGCAATAGTACAAAGCCTGCTTGCGTCCGTCACCCCCCGTCCCCCCACCCCCAGCTCAGTGGCTGGGCCGAGGGCGCAGTCTACAGGAGAAGGCAGCCCTTTCCCTGGAGTGCTGTAGGAAAAGACAAAGCCCTGCCTGCATCCACCACCTTGGGGGCTATGTGGTGAGGTCGGCGGAACAGTCTACGGTAGGACAAAGTGGCCCCTCCCTGGAGTGCTGTGGAAAAAGACAAAGCCTGCCCAAGTCTGCCTGCGTCGGCCACCCCCGGGGATCGGCGGCGAGGTCGACTGCACAGTCCGCAGAAGGCGGTCCTCCCTGAAGTGCAGCGGCACAGACAAAGCCAGCCAGGGCCACATATCCGGCCGCGCTGAGAAGAGCTTCCCCAGTGCCAGAGCGCCTGGAGCAGGACTTTGAATCCTAGACAAGCACAGTGTCAGGGGAGGGGGAGGAGAGAGACGGACCACCCCGTCTGCGCCTGCGGCACAGTGAGGATGACTCAGAGTCCACCGGGTCCGGCTCCGTGGAGAAGAGACTGCGGGGTCACCATTTCCCCTACCACCAACCACCACCACCAAGGTGGGGCTTCAGGGATCACTCCCTGGGCCCATAGTGGAGGTGGGTCCAGACTGCACCAAACCACGGCCCTTCGCACTGGGTAACTGCCTATGTACCAGAGCGGGGCAGACCCTAAGGACAGCTCCTCCAGACAAGTGCAGCAGCATTGCCTGGATGAACTCTAGGTCAATTCTGGAAATATAGATATATTCTCCCCCCAACTCCCATTTCTCCTCCTTATCTCTTCCCTCCCCTAGGCTGGTTACTCTGGTTATTGGTCTGTCTAAACAGACATATTTAATCCATTGTCTTGATACATATTCTACACCTCCTTCTTTACACTCCTTTCTCTCTCTCTGGAACAATTAAGCCATATAGTTTCTATGTCTGGGTAACTTTATCCTCCTTTCGTTTTTCCCGCCTCCATCTTTGTTTTCTGTTCTCTCTATGGATTGAGTCTTTTAGTCTCTCTGCCTAGTCAATGTTTATTTTTCTCCCCCCTCCCTGCCCCCCACCCCGCTCCTGTCATTTCTCTCTTTGTATATGCTCTTCAAACAACACCGCCTCCACCCTCTTCTTTACTTGTAATCGGTGTTTTGGGGTTTTTGTTTTTAGCCTTTAGTTTTCTGTTTTTGTTCATTTGTTTGTTTGTGTTATTTATTTGTGTGTTTCCATGTTTTTGTCTCCTGTTTGTCTATCTGTTTTCCTTTACAGGGCTACTCCAAGAAACAAATCAAAGCACACCTGGTGGAGGGTCCAAAATATCACTACGAGTGGGGTAATAAAATAACCAAAGTCACAACAACAGAGAACAAGTAACAATCTCCAAAAAAACACCTCCTGAAGGGCCAGGCCCTGAACAGTATATGACCCTCCTTTAACAGAGCAGTGCTCACAGGTGCAGAGCACACAACAAACTTTCAAAACGCATAAGGGACAGAAAACTAGCCAAAATGACGAAACGGAAGCATTCTCCTCAAAAGAAATTCCAGGAAGTAGCAACAACTAACAAATTGATCAAAACCGATTTAAGCAATATAACTGCACTAGAATTTATAATGATAGTCATAAAATTAATTGCTGAGCTTGAAAAAAGCATAGAGAATAGGAGAGAATCTATTGCTACAGAGGTCAAGGGACTAAAAAATAGTCATGATGAATTAAAAAATTCTATAAATGAGGTGCAAAATAAAATGGAGGCGGACATAGCACAGATTGAAGAGGCAGAGGAGAGAATAGGTGAATTAGAAGATAAAATTATGGAAAAAGAGGAAGCTGAGAAAAAGATTTAAAAAAATCCAGGAGTACGAGGGGAGAATTAGAGAACTAAGTGATGCAATCAAATGGAACAATATCCGTATCACAGGAATTCCAGAAGAAGAGAGAGAGGAAGGGGCTGAAGGTGTACTTGAACAAATCATAGCTGAGAACTTCCCCGATCTGGGGAAGGAAACAGGCATTGAAATCCAACAGGCACAGAGAACTCCCTTCAGACATAACTTGAATTGATCTTCTGCACGACATATCATAGTGAAACTGGCAAAATACAAGGATAAAGAGAAAATTCTGAAAGAAGCTAGGGATAAACATGCTCTAACATATAAAGGGAGACCGATAAGACTAGTGACGGATCTATCTACTGAAACTTGGCAGGCCAGAAAGGAATGGCAAGAAATATTCAATGTGATGAACAGGAAAAATATGCAGCCAAGAACCCTTTATCCAGAAAGTCTGTCATTCAGAATAGAAGGAGACATAAAGGTTTTCCCAAACAAACAAAAACTGAAGGAATTAATCACCAATAAACCACCCCACAAGAGATCCTAAGGAGGGTTCTTTGAGTGAAATGTTGCAAGGACCACAAAGTACCAGAGACATCACTACAAGCATGAAACCTACAGATATCACAACAACTCTAAACCTATATCTTTCAATAATAACACTGAATGTAAATGGACTAAATGCTCCAATCAAAAGACACAGGGTATCGGAATGGATTAAAAAACAAGACCCATCTATTTGCTATCTACAAGAGACTCATTTTAGACCTGACGACACCTTCAGATTGAAAGTAAGGGGATGGAGAACTATCTATCATGCTGCTGGAAGTCAAAAGAAAGCTAGAGCAGCCATACTTATATCAGACAAACTAGACTTTAAATGAAAGGCCATAACAAGAGATGAAGAAGGGCATTATATAATAATTATTGGGAAGAGCTAACAGTTATAAATGTCTATGCACCGAATACAGGAGCCCCCAAATATATAAAACAATTAATCACAAACATAAGCAACCTTATTGATAAGAAGGTGGTAATTACTTTAATACTCCACTTACAGCGATGGAAAGGGCATCTAGACAGAGAATCAATAAAGAAACAAGGGCCCTGAATGATACATTGGACCAGATGGACTTGACAGATATATTTAGAACTCTGCATCCCAAAGCAACAGAATATACTTTCTTCTTGAGTGCACATGGAACATTCTCCAAGATAGATCACATACTGGGTCACAAAACAGCCCTTAATAAGTATAAAAGAACTGAGATCATACCATGCACACTTTCAGATCACATTGCTATGAAACTTGAAATCAACCACAGGAAAAAGTCTGGAAAATATCCAAAAGCATGGAGGTTAAAGAACATCCTACTGAAGAATGAATGGGTCAACCAGGCAATTAGAGAAGAAATTAAAAAATATATGGAAACAAATGAAAATGAAAATACAACAATCCAAATGTTTTGGGATGCAGTGAAGGCAGTCCTGAGAGAAAAATACATTGCAATCCAGGCCTATCTCAAGAAACAAGAAAAATCCCAAATACAAAATCTAATAGCACACCTAAAGGAACTAGAAGCAGAACAGCAAAGACACCCCAAACCCAGCAGAAGAAGAGAAATAATAAAGATCAGAGCAAAAATAACAATATAGAATCCACAAAAACAGTAGACCAGAGCAATGAAACCAAGAGTTGGTTTTTTGAAAAAATAAACAAAATTGATAAACCCATGGCCAGGCTTCTCAGAAAAGAGAGAGGGCCCAATGTTTATAGCAGCACTTTTAACAACAGCCAAATTATGGAAAGAGCCTAAATGTTAATCAACTGACGAATGGATAAAGAAGATGTGGTTTATATATACAATGGAATACTATTTGGCAATGAGAAAGAATTAAATCTGGCCATTTGTAGCAACGTGGATAGAACTGGAGAGTGTTATGCTAAGTGAAATAAGTCAGGCAGAGAAAGACAGATACCATATGTTTTCACTCTTATGTGGATCCTGAAAAACTTAACAGAAGACCATGGGGGAGGAGAAGCGGGGGAAAAAAGTTACAGAGAAGGAAGGAGGCAAACCATAAGAGACTCTTAAATAGTGAGAATAAACTGAGGGCTGATGCAGGGTGGTGGGGAGGGGAAAGTGGATGATGGGCATTGAGGAGGGCACCTGTTCGCATGAGCACTGGGTGTTGTATGGAAACCAATTTGTCAATAAATTATATTTAATATTAAAAAAAATTTTTAATTAAAAAAAAGATTGGAAAGGTTTGAGTTTGATTAAATACTAATGAGAAGAATCCAGGTGAGACAGAGTCTGCATACATTAGAACAAAAAAGTAAAGATTCCTGAAATGATAGGAGAGAACAGGATCCAAAGCACATAACAGATTGCCCTTAATTATGCTTGTAATTCCTCATTGTAGCAAACATTTGCTGAGTATGCAGTGTGCTAGATACTAAGAATATAGAATTAAAAGACAAAGTTACTGACTTCACAGAACTACAGTCTAAAGGGAGAATCAGACAAGCAAATAATTATAATGTAGTGTAAGTGCTATGAACATAGAATATCACTGAAGCCCACAAGAGGACCTGAGACTAAAGAATCTGCCAACAAGTTTCAATGAAAAATTTGTAAGTAGGATAAACAAGCAGAACACACAGAAAAGCAAAACACACTATGCTTCCCCCCACCCCTCAGAATCTCTACATTATCATTACTACTGTTTTAGCTTTGTGGACATGGCCATGATTGGCCTTTTCCCATCTTTAAAGTCTCAGAAAACCTCACCTTTACCCTCCCCTGCCATCACATCACTTTGTTATTCTATTTACAACTCTTAAACAATCTGCTTAAAACAATCCTAAAATATCTTATACATTTATGTATTATTTCTTGTTTATATATCTCCTTTAATAGAGTCCAAACTCCATGAGGGCAAGAACTGTATCTATCTGGTTAACTGCTATATTCCCAGTGCCTAAAACAGTGCCTCATATTGAATGAATGAATGAATGAATGATACAGAATGCACATAAATATTTAGTTACTTAATACTTCAGGGAGTTTGGATTCCAGATTAAATGGAAATTAATTAAACATAACCTATAAGCTATGTTTGATTTCCAATAAAAGGCAGTTTTAAATTGAACTTGTTTCCAAAGATAAAAAGCATACAACTGAATCCAGATTCTTTTCCATTTGACTATTAATTCCACTAATAAATTCCCACATATAACTAGTAAGTCTTTACCTTGCACTTATAATACTTCTTCAGAAGAATTTCAAATCAGCAGTGAGAAGGCAGACTAATGAAAAGTGTGGAGATAGCACCTAGCCATTTAGGGAAAAAAGATGAATTCATATTTCACTCCTCCTCAAAATAAATTCTAGAATAATCAAAGGTTTAAATAATAAAAATAAAGCCAACAAGTACTAGAAAAGCTTTAAAGAGACCACATTTTATAGGTGAGAAGGCATTTCTGAGCATGAGCCACAAACATAAAAGACAAATTTTAAAGCGTTTGCAGAAAAGGTGGTATCAATACCCATAGGTGGAAGACAAATGACAAACTGGAAAAACACTATTCACTACACATAAGATAAGGACTATCCAAAATATGTAAATAATTCCTACAATTAGTCAGAAAGAGACAAACAAAAAAGGGGGGGAGGAATATGGGGAGAGGGGACTTATATAATACTCAGGTAATTCACAAAAAGAGCAAAATAGATGGCCAGCAAAATACACCAGATGTTTTTTACCTATTAGATTTACTGATATCTTTTGTTTTTCTCATTCAAAGCATTGATAAAAATTCATGGGAAAAGAGCAACTCTCATTACTCTTGGCAGAGATGTAAATTGGCGCAACTCTTTTGAAGGATCATCTGACATGAGAAATCATAATGTGAAATTCAACACCACGACCTTGTTTAAAAACATTTATACACACACGGGAAGACATTTCTGTGAGTATTGTTTGCAATTAGAAAACTGGAAACAACTTAAATGATCATTAATAGGGGAAGACTTAAATTATGGTACATCCATATAAATAAATGATTATGCAACCATTAAAAAGGATACATCAATCTACAGGCACTCAGGAAAATAAATTTTAAAATATGAAGGTCTTGAACCAATTTTTTTTTTTAATATTTATTTTCGTGGGAGAGAGAGAGATTGAGCAAGGGAGGGAAAAGAGAGAGAGAGAGAGAGAGAGAGAGAGAGAGAGAGAGAGAGAGGGGATCCAAGTCAAGTGGGCTCTGAGCTGTCAGTGCAGATCCCAATACAGGGCTTTAACTCAAGAACTGTGAGAACATGACCTGAGCTGAAGTCAGAAGCTTAACCCAGTGAGCCGTCCAGGCACCCATATATATGGCATGGATTATATATAACACAATCCCATTTGTGTTAAAAAAAAAAAATTATATATAGCTACTCATCTAAGGGATCTAGTATGACAGAGCCCAAAATGTTAATAGTGAAGAGTCAGGATTTTTATTGTTTACAAGTTTCAGAAATACCTGGATTTCCACAATAGGTACTTTCAGCATAAAAATTTAACATTTATCAATAATGAACATGGGAGAAAAAAAGTAAGATAAATGAAATGATTTCTTCAAAGGTCACTCATCTTCTGGATCTGCACCGTCCAATAAAATAGTCTAACGAGACTACTAAGCACTTGATGTGTGCCTATTCTAACTGAAATATGCTCAAAGTACATAAACATACCAGATTTGGAAGACTTATTAAGAAAAAAGAATATAAAATATCTAATTAATGTTTTTATATGGATCACATATTGAAATAATTTTTGATATACTGGGTTAAATACACTATTAAAATGAATTTCACTTGTTTCTGTTCACTTCTTTTATGTATATAACTCATACTATATTTCCATTGAATAGTGCCTGTTCTGGACAAAGAGAGGAAAGGGAAGCCAATGTATTAATCTGGCAGTATTCTTCACCTTGGCTAATATAAATATTTCTATTTATACATGTGTTTTTCTCAAGCTATTACTTTCAGAATCTTCCTACCAAACATTAATTCAAAAACAAATGATCACATTTTGTAAAGGAAGAAATTAAAAGGATTACATTCAGAAAATCCCAATGCCTTGTGTTTTATTTGGAAGTCACATCTCTGGAAGATTGCACAACCAGGGGAGGATAAAGGACTTTGCTTTGCTTGAAGCTTAAACAAGACTTCTAAATGTCCTAAAATGCCATGTAGCTAAAGTTTTGTATATTAGTTCTTAGAAACTAGAAATCCTTAGATTAGAGTCCGATTTTTAGTTTCTTACTTGGCAGAAATAATTTTAACTTTCATAACATTACTGGTTATATTTGATTAGGGTTCTATTTAAATAGGCACAAATTCAAGCAAAGATTAGATTCTGCCTTTGACAATGTGTACTCAGACAGGAGGTGGATGAAAAGGTAGATGTAAAATATGTACTCAGACCAGAGGCATGAAAAGGCCAATGGAAAATCACTTATAAAATTGCTATTTCCATTACACTTCCCATGCTGACACTCTTCCACAGCTCATAAATATGCAAGTTATTTACTTTATGTATATTCAATAATATGTCAAGCTACTATAAGGAAAGAAAATTATCCAGATATTTCTACCCAGGGACGATATACTATAAACCAAGAATATGTGATGACTGCCTTTAATCAGCTGTGTTACATGTAAAGGAATTATATAAATTGTGCAAAACGTGTTAATATTCTAGTACAGTAACCAAAATGGAAGGAAATTCCTTCCTACGGTAAGAGTGTCCAGCTACTTTCATGTACTAGAAGGGACAAACAAACTCAAAAATCTTTTCGAATTCTTTTCTCTAAAAAGTACCTCCTATGTCAAAAATGGTTGAGCATCTACTATATGCAAATGTTGTGCTTGGAAACTCCCATCTTAAGGCCTTATCATTCTCTTTTTCATCCCATATATTTATATTGTTTCTCAAATATGTAAGGCATTGTACTAAATAAAGTACTATAAAGGATACAAATTAAAAAACGATATAGATCTTGCCCATAAACAGCTTATAGTGCAAAAGAGATAAGAAGCTGGCCCATCTCAATTTCCCAACTAGAAGGTGGATGAAACATCAGGGTCGATAGTGTTAAGCCAGAAAAGTAGACAGTTTAGTTAAGAGGAGTTTCGAAATATGCCCTTCATGACCAATGATCACAACACTTTTTCCTTTAAAAAGGAAAGAAAAAATTCAAATTTCTTCAGTAGTTCTATATGCACTTTCATAATTCCATAACATTTAACAGTGGTGAAGGTAAGATGAAAATGAAGACTAAGAAATTTTTTTGTTGTTCTTCTTTATTAGCGGAAGTATTTGCATATTTTTATTTACTTGGATTCTTTATTTCTCTTACAGATAGAAATATTTAGGGGCGCATGGGTGGCTCCGTCAATTGAGCGTCCAACTCTTGATTTTGGCTCTGGTCATATCACGGTTCGTGGGCTAGAGCCCCGTGTCAGGCTCTGCACTGAGAGTACTAAGCCTCCTTGGGATTCTCTCTCCCTCTGTCTCTCTGACTCTCCCCCATTTGCATGTGTTCTCTCTCGTTCTCTCTCAAAATAAATAAACTTAATAAAAAATGTATATGGTTCTGTATTAGACACTTAAACTATACAAAGGCTCAACAAAAGATGTAATTCCTTGTACCTACCAAGGGACTAAATGCAGAGAATATAGATTCTAGCAAAATTTTTCAACTCATGTCATCTTAACATGAGATTAAACAATATTCACCAATAAAACATTACTCTATGGGCATAAATGCATTGATTATTTCTAATTACCAAAAATAACTAATATATAATATTAGGATTATTTACTATACACCAGATAATGTTCTGTGCTTTAAAATTTTTAATTCTTAATCTTTTTTTTATTTTTATTTTTTTTTAATTTTTTTTTAACGTTTATTTATTTTTGAGACAGAGAGAGACACAGCATGAATGGGGGAGGGGCAGAGAGAGAGGGAGACACAGAATCAGAAGCAGGCTCCAGGCTCTGAGCCATCAGCCCAGAGCCCGACGCGGGGCTCGAACTCGCGGACCGCGAGATCGTGACCTGAGCTGAAGTCAGACACTTAACCGACTGAGCCACCCAGGCGCCCCTAATTCTTAATCTTTATACAACCCTGTAAGTAGGTATTATCTTCACTTGACAGCTGAGAAAATACAGGTACAGAAAAGCTAAGTAATTTGACCAACAGTCACAGAGCTGAAGAACGGCAGAGCCAGATTCCTAGTCAGCCAGCTTCTCTCCAGAATCGTACTCTCAACCACTGTGGTAAACTACTTGACTGTAACTCTTAAATCTAAAAGCCCTTAATCCTAAATCGTCAAAGGAAATGGTCTTTATTTTATACCAGGAAGAGGCATTGCTAAGAATAGAAATTTGGAAATGGTTCATGTTGTAAAGTTTTGCTTGACAATTTACTATTTAAACCGTGTAAGTACATTATGTTAAAACTTTTTCCTTTACAAAAAAGCTATTAACTTTATTTAAAAATTTCTCTCAGGCCTGATTACACACACATACACTGGTTCAAAGATCATTCATGTGATACAATAACTAACACTTTGAGTGCTTCCTATTTGCCAGACACTGTTCTAAGTGCTCTACACCTATCATTTCTTTTAATTCTCATAACCCTATTTAAGTACGTACAATAACTATCTCAATTTACAGATGAGAAGACTGAGGTATGGGGAGGTTGCATAACTTGCCCAAGACCAGAAAGTTAGAGCTGGGTCTTGGATATGGATGACAATCTGATTCCAGAGCCCACACTCTTATTTTACTATATTCATTTGTCAAGATAATGCATTGTTTTTTAAGTTGGCTTCACACCCAGCACAGAGCCCAATGCAGGGCTTGAACTCACAACCCCGAGATCAAGACCTGAACTGCAATCAAGAGTCGGACGTTTAACTGACCAAGCCACCCAGGCATCCAAAATAAGGCATTTTTAAAGGATTTATTATCTTCTCAAAAAGTTCTCAATGAGCACTCAAGAAGGCTAATCAGTAATAATTAAACAAGGGATTTGATATTTTTCCTTTTAATACTATGTTAGAAGCACAGTAGAACATTTGTTTTTGAACACACTATTAATTTGTTGGTTTTGTTAAATTTATGTTACCAAAATTGTTACCAATCTCACAAAATTCAGAAAAACTTACAACAAGCAAATTGTTTCTGACACTGGAAGTATATAATTCTGGCTTGACTGTACAAGATCACCTAATCTATTGGTCTTTCAGTGGGCACATGGAAAAGAAGTTAGAACATAGACACAGCTTTATATAACACAAAAAGGGAGTGAAATGCCTTTTAGTGTATGAGATTTTATGATAATATAAAAATATGGTTAGGAAAGATATTCTGAAGCAAAAGACATACTAACAATTACAGTGACAAATAATAAGGAATGTATAATCATGTTAGCTTATACAGAGTATCACAGGAATGCTGCATTGAGAGCCCTTAATACCACCTGAAGCAGTGGAGGAAAGCTTCAGAGAGAAACCATTTCTGGGAATAGGTTGCTGTTTCCAAAATAACTAAAATACAATTTGGGAAACCCATCCTTAATTCGCTAATCTTCCTCAACCTTAATGTTAATTTACCAGTCAAAAGAGTTTAATTGTAAATCTCTTTTAAAAATCACGGTAAATTAAAATAAGCGTTTAAAAAAGGTAGCTCTCACAACCCTGAAACTGAAGTTTATAATACTGCAGAATTAAATACAGTAACAATTTGAAATGAAGGTTAATTACTCATTTCTTTGATTTCATTTAGCACTGATCTAACTCAATATAGAAGGTTACATTCGTACAAGTTTACACAGCTTAATGATTAACTATATTCACCTGCCAACCTTACTGTTTGCAGTGTGGCAAATAGTGGTATATATAGAGTTTAGAAGTCTAGGTCTGCCTACAGGAGAAAATTAGTTGAATAATTACGATAAAAATGCACACGATTAAGCTCTTTCTTTTTATTGTTCCTCTAGTTATTTCTTCCAAAATTGACCAAGACTATTCATCATATGATTCTATGTCTCCAGAGCCAAAATCAAGATTTGCTATGTTAGATGATGTAAAAATTTTAGCCAATGGCCTCCTTCAGTTAGGACATGGTCTTAAAGACTTTGTCCATAAGACTAAGGGCCAAATTAATGACATATTTCAAAAACTCAACATATTTGATCAGTCTTTTTATGACCTATCACTGCAAACCAATGAAATCAAAGAAGAAGAAAAGGAACTTAGAAGAACTACATCCAAACTACAAGTCAAGAATGAAGAAGTAAAGAATATGTCACTTGAACTCACCTCAAAACTTGAAAGCCTCCTAGAAGAAAAAAATCTACTTCAACAAAAAGTGAAATATTTGGAGAAGCAATTAACCAGTTTAACTAAAAATCAACCTGAAATCCAGGAACACCCAGAAATAACTTCACTTAAAGTAAGTAGAAATCAAAGAGGGTTCATGATTATGTTTTCAATATGGATCTTTTTTAAAAATGTTTTAAGACATGCTACTTTGTTGAATCATTGAAATACTATAATTTTTTCAAGGAAAAAAAGCTTCTAGGAAATAAAATTTCCTGTTATAATTTCAAGTTGTTTTTTATGATTCTACACTTATCTCAGATGAAAATTATAAATCAACTAATAAAATTTTAGAACACTAAATTATTACAATATTGCCAATTACTAGAGGCAGGTAAAAGGTTAGAGGAAGATAATTTGAAACTATCCTCCCATATTGAAAATGGATAAAAGTATAAATAAATAAATAAACAAATAAATAAATAAAATGGATAAAAGTAGTAAGTAAAGGGTAAAGATTAATTCCTATTAAAATACTATGGGGTTTTTTTTCATTTAACTGAACTACTTTAAAGTTCAGGAAACCAGGTTTTAGAGATAGTACATTTTAAATCGTAAAAACAAAAGGATTTGAAGCATACAAGAGAAAATGGTTGCCAATATTCAATTATCTAATCCACTATTAGTTTTAAAAATTTAGATTGTAATAGTTACAAAAAACAAAAAAGACTCACTTAACAAAAAAGCAAAGAAAAAAGAAAGAAGAAATAAACTTCTAACCACCCTACAATCTATGTCCAGAATTTTGTAGAACAGCAAGATAACAGCATCAAAGACCTTCTCCAGACCGTGGAGGAACAATACAGACAATTAAATCAACAGCATAGTCAAATAAAAGAAATAGAAAACCAGGTAAGTCAATATTTTAATGGCTCGTCCAATCTTTTACATAAAATCTAGGTTTATGGGAACATTAAGCCCTATATTTATTTTTAAAACTTCTAGTTGGGATAGCGAGTAAACCCATCACATCGGCATGATCGTTAAGATTGGAGACTCTAAAGCTCATAAACTACCTCGGTTTGAATCTGGGCTCTAAAACTTTGGTGTGACCTAACTCCTCTGTCTCTCAGTTTCTTCACTTATTCTATGAAGAAAATAACAGAACCTATCTTATAGGAGTGTTGTGAGAAAAAAAAAAAGAATTAATTTATGTAAAGTATACCTCCAATAGAGCCACTAACATGATTCTATCAAAAGTTAAAATTGGATCACATCTCTCTTTGTTTAAAACCACACAGTAGCTTCCCATCTCACTTCCAGTGGCCACAAGACCCCCGATGACTCATCTCTCTGACTTCATCTCCACTACTCTAGTCATACTGGGGTACTCTTCCCCGTTATTCAAACACATCGAACATGCTGCTGTCTCAGGGCTTTTGCCCATGCTCCCCATATCTGGAATGCTCTTCTCCCTGGTATCTGCATGGCCCACTCTCATTTCCTTTAGGTCTTTCTCAAATGTAAAATTCTCGAAGCCTTCCCAAGTCACTTAATCAAAAATTATAATCCCTAAGCCCATACTTAAAAACCTGCTACCTCCTTCATTACTCTCCTTTTTTCCTTTACATGTAGCTCTATTTCATGCAATATATATATTTTTTAGTTATTTGTCTGTCCCCTCACGAGAATGTAAACTCCATGAGAACAGGGATTTTCTTCATTTTTTCATAGCTGATGCCCCAAAATATAGAATATTGTCTGAGACATAGTAGGAACTCAATAAATATGTTGAGTAAATTTAATGTCATATTTAACACAAAGAAGTCAACAAAAACATGCTATTATTAATAGTATTAGAAACTGTGTGCCTGATAATTAAAGTTCAATACCCAACAATATAATTAATCTACAATGTAAACAGCTGGCTAGGTGAGGGAGCTACCTGTCTTGAATAAAGCTATGTGAGAACCTACACATTTCAACATGGAATACCACAGTTCGAAAATATTAATTAGTAATGCTATGGAACAGGCACTCAAGAGGGTTCCAAAACTAATACAGACTTGGAGAAACTTGTAAAAACAAATAGTTGCCAAGAATTATAAAACAATTTCCACTAAACAAACATCATTATATGTTTCAGTAATTTTATAACTCATAATTTCAGGTTATTTTTGCTAATTATGAGACATAATTTACTAAGTTATTTTATTATTTTTCCTCACTATCCAAAAGGGTTTGTTGCCAACAACTAATTTTGATTTCCATAATTTCCTCATTACATTATTTTTCTTATTTCTTTTTTCTTATATCTTTTATAACAGTTAAATGAGCCTACTCACAGAAACAAAATGTCACTATTATCAAATTACATACATCCTAATAATAAAATGTATGAAGAATTCAAAACAATGAATATCTGAGTTGGAAGAAGCCTTAGATCATCTGATCCAACTTCCTCAAATTTAAAATAAGAGTCTAAAACTCTATGTTAAGTGACTTTAACATCACACAGTTACTCAGGGAAAAAAGGTTAATACCCAACAAATGAACTTTGCAACAGATCCTGATGAATTACGTCCTAAAAAATGCTGATATCAAAAAACACTAATAAGATATTACATATTCTGTTTTTCTCAGGCCAACAATAAGAAAAGCTTTCAGTCAATAAAATGCAAACTTTACATAAAAGTAAACTTTACATAAGCAAAAGTAACATAAGCAAAAGTAAACTTTACAAAGCACACTTTACATAAAAGTAAATTGTTATTGCTAAAACTAACAATGAAATGTTGAATGTATTGAAAGTAAGCAAATAAAGCTGCCAATCTGTCACCTCTACAGATATATTTACATTCCAAAAAAACTATTAAGAAAGCAGCCTTGTTCAGGGTGCCTGGGTGGCTCAGTTGGTTAAGTGTCTGACTTTGGCTCAGGTCATGGCCTCACGGTTCGTGAGTTCGAGCCCCGCATCGGGCTCTCTGCTGTCAGCTCAGAGCCTACTTCAATCCTCTGCCTCCTCTCTCTCTCTGCCCCTCCCCCCCTCAGAAATAAATAAACTTGAAAAAAGAAGAAGGAAGGAAGGAAGGAAGGAAGGAAGGAAGGAAGGAAGGAAGGAAGGAAGGAAGGAAGGAAGGAAGGAAGGAAAGAAGGAAGGAAGGATGGAAGGATGGATAGAAGAAGCCTTATTCAAATTATGTGCTAGGTCTTTAGGCAGGTCTGAGAATCAATCAATAAGGCCTACAACTGAGAATTATTAAAGCTTAAAATCTGCCTACTACTGAATAGCATATATATTCTATTCATGTAAATAAACAGAACATGTTAAAATATGCTAAGTAAAGTCTCTACCTTTGGTCTTGCTGTTTTTTGACTAATTTCTGGTTTGTGCTTTGCTCTCCCTAGTTTTTTAAACCCATTAAACAATGTGCCTGATTACATATTTTGAGAACAAGTCATCTATATAATCTGTACAGCATTGTTTATCCCTCTTAACATCAAGAGCAATAACATATTATGAACTTAAAGATGTATATAAATTGTAATCTTAATATCCTCCCTCAGATTCCCCTAACTGTATATTCCATACCATTTTTATATTCTTCCATCAGCTAAGAAGAACTGGTGTTCAAGAATCCACAGAAAATTCTCTTTCTTCTAAACCAAGGGCACCAAGAACTACCCATTTTCTTCACTTGAATGAAACAAAAATTGTAGAACATGATGGTAAGTTAATTTGTTGGGTTTCCTTCTTGAAGGTATTATCAAATTCTTTTCCTATCTTAGACATTCCCATAAAAAAATAATTGCTATTCTTGGGACCTGTTCTAAACTAAACGAGAGTAAAGAGACAAATCTACCAAATACAATGTGTCAACCTTAATTGGATCCTGACAGCTCTTTTAACCCTATAAAACACATTTTTAAGACAATCAGGAAAATATAGTTGTAGACTTGATATTAGATAATATGACATTATTTTAAAATTTCTTAGATGTAATAATAGTATTATAGTCATGCAATAAAATAATTTCATGTTTAAGAGATACATGTCGAAATATTTAAGTGGCTAAGGGTCATGATGTTTGCAAATTTCAAATAGTACAGCAAAATACATGTTTGTATATATGTATGTTTATAAAGCAAAAATGGCAAAAGGTTAACAATTCCTGAATACAGGTGGAAAGACTATGAAGTTCTCTCTAATGTTTCTACCTTCCTGTTTCCTTGAAAATTTTCATAAGAAAAACACAAAGACAGGAGAACAAAGTCTCCATTCGTGACGATACTTAACAAAACAATAATACTTTCAAAATACACTTACTTTTATGTAATTCATACACATACACAAAAGGTCTCTGTAAGTTTCCTTCATGTATGTTCACTCTTTCCACCTGTTGACTATGTGCTATACACCAAACACTGTAATAATGTCTTATGTAGTATTATATTTATATCCTTCCTGGGGAGCCTGGGTGGCTCAGTTGGTTAAGCGTCTGACTTCCTCTCAAGTCATGATTTTATTGCTCCTGAGTTTGAGCCCCGCATCGGGCTCTGTGCTGACAGCTCAGAGCCTCAAGCCTGCTAGGATTCTGTGTCTCCCTCTCTGTCTGTCCCTTTCCCGCTTCACTCTGTCTCTCTGTCACTCTCAAAAAAGGATATAAAATAAATTTATATCCTTCCTTTATCTAACAAAATATGTGTCTAATTCTCATTTTGTCACTTTTCTTATAAAGAAATCAGTTTGAGGGGCACCTGGGTGGCTCACTCGGTTAAGGGTCTGACTTCAGCTGAGATCAAGATCTCACAGTTCATGAGTTCGAGCCCTGCATGGGGCTCTATGCTGACAGCTTGGAGCCTGGAGCATGCTTCAGATTGTGTCTCCCTCTCTCTCTGTCCCTCTCTGGCTTGTGTTCTCTCTCTCAAAAATAAACATTAAGAAAAAAATTTTTTAAAAATCAGTTGATAATAAATATTTTAATAGTATTTGTATAACGTTGTCTAATAAATCTGCTTTAGCATAAAGTACTTTCTTGGTAATACATTACTGAAAAAGGCTAAGGGCTACATTCACCACAATTCCATAAAATGTCAAGTAAAAGCCCAAGCTCTAAAGATACAATTCCTATTACTGTATCTTATGTAATAAACTTTCTTGATTCTAGACATTCCTGCTAACTGTACCACCATTTATAACAGAGGTGAACATACAAGTGGCATCTACTCCATTAGACCCAGCAACTCTCAAGCTTTTAATGTCTACTGTGATGTTAAATCAGGTAAAACCAGCCTGAAGAGAAAATGGACTACAATTAGCTCAGGTTACTCACTGCCTATTAAGTAAAACTCAATCCTGTCATCTTTGTTGTGAATATAAAATGAAATATAAGCAACATGAGTAGTTACATAGCTCTAGTACTTATATTTGCTTTGTTTAGTTTCATATTCACTCATGCACTTATTCAATTATTTTCCATAAAGTAATCTGAAATACTATTGTTAATATGTTTATTAAGACAAATTCATTATTTGCCCTTTACTTAACTTCTTGGTACCATAATAAATAATAAAATGGTACCACCATAGCAACATTAATAACTATATTACAGTGCTACCAATTAAAACCAAAACAAGAAAACAGTATTTTGTTGCATCTGTCAGCATCAATCTACTAAAGTACACAATTACGTTCATTATATTCAGGTAGTTCATGGACAGTGATTCAACACCGAATAGATGGATCACAAAACTTCAATGAAACTTGGGAAAACTACAGATATGGTTTTGGGAGGCTTGATGGTAAGGTGACTTCATTCATTCATTTGTAAAAACTATTGGGGTGCCTGGGTAGCTCAGTCAGTTGAGCATCTGACTTTGGCTCAGGTCATAATCTCATGGTTCATCAGTTCAAGCCCCGCATTGGTCTTGCTGTCAGCGCAGAGCCCGCTTTGGATTCTCTACCCCCCTTTATCTTTCTGCCCCTCTCCTGCTCACACTCTCTCTCTCTCAAAAATAAATAAAAACACTTAAAAAATGTATTTACTGAGAAGCTATTATGGATTGGGCATTAGGAACGCAACAACGAATGAGAAATAGTCCCAGCCTTCACAGAACTTCATAGAACACATAATTACACATCTGTCAGTAATCTATACTTATTACAAGTGACTGTTTGAATTATGCTTACCATAATTTCATGTCTGCTCTTAAGTATATGTATCTCAATTTAATTGGATGGCTTCTAATTATCATAACTATAATTATTAAAGACAATTATTATTAAGTGCTATGTGCTCTGATAAGTGGTAAATGCTATATTTGAATGAGCTCTGAAGAAAACCATCCTTATCACAGGTCACTCTACTTTCTTTTTTTAACATTTTAGATATTAATTATTTGGAAGGTGAAAGGAACAAGGAAACTGCCAGATGTACAGTACTAAATGTTTAAATCTTAATTGTTTAAATATTATAAATGTATACTATAGAATGTGTGATTTAAAGGAAATTAGTTAATACAAATTACTATATTTTGATCACAAAATATAATAAAACAGGCATAACAAAAATGGTTTTAAACCCAAAAAGGCACATTATAAAAATTCACAAATGTAAGCACTCATATATAAAGTGGAAAACATCCATTATGATATCAAATTTTGACTTAACATTCAGTACTATTTGACCATTTAAGAAATTTTGTATTCAAACTACTAGTTAAATCCCTAACTAATCTTCTAAGAATGATTATTTGTAACCTCAAAATAAAAGGCTGACTGTTAAGTCCAGAGTATTCATTTACTTCTATAAGAAAGTAAGCCATTTGTACTTGTAATCCTTAAAATTGTCTTCTAATTCAATAGCAATAAAACAGTTTGTCTTTTTTCCTTAAATACTTTAACAGAAGACTGTGATAATTCAAAAGTGTCTATATTTGTTATGCTTTTAATTTCAAAGAAAAATAATTTTTAAAATTATACAGAAGTTATTAAGAATTGTTTTTTAACTTAAAATGTCTATAAAATTCTATTCCCTTATTTTTCTACAAAGAAAACGTATATCAAGCAAATATCAAAGGCCAAGACTATATTTGAAGAAAATGACACTACTATCCAAGTAATACTGGATATAATAGTAGAAATCCTTAACAAAACTTTTGATAGTATATGGGTATTAATAAATTCTTGATAGCAAAGCCAGTACACATAAGGACCCAGAAATGAGATAATATTTTACCAATGACCAGATCCAAAATATCTACAATTGCCTAATATATTTCATCCAAGAAATACATCTCACAATATTCATTTTAGAAAGGCTAATCAAACTTTAGGCAGGCCTATTAATAATATTTTTAATATTTTTTGTACATTTCACTATATTCAATAAAATTGTTTTAAAAAGAAATATTTTAAGAGACTCTAAAATAACCAAGGGATTCAAGGCTAAAACAATTCATTGATTTGCACCAATAAAAAACACTAAAAAAAACCCACAAAAACTGTTCGTGCCCAATCTGCAGGTAACAACCCACAGATTTTCACTTTCTTTTCAGGAGAATTTTGGTTGGGTCTAGAGAAGATATATTCCATAGTAAAGCAATCTAATTACGTTTTACGAATTGAACTAGAAGACTGGAAAGACAACAAGCATTATATCGAATATTCCTTTCACTTGGGAGATCATGAAACCAACTATACATTACACCTAGTTGAGATTACTGGCAATGTCCCCAACGCACTCCCGGAACACAAAGATTTGGCATTTTCTACTTGGGATCATAAAGCAAAAGGACATGTCAACTGTCCAGAAAGTTATTCAGGTATCTTTTTCCTAACATCAATAATTCATTTTCATATCTACAGAATGTCTTCCCAAAGTATTAGCTAATATCTACAATGTCAACTCTTTAAAAACTGAATCCCATATAAACATTTTGACTATAGGTAAAAATGTCTTAACATAAGTACTAACTGGATTATGGTTCAACTAGGTATTTTACCTATTTTATTTTATAAGAATTTATTTTATAATAATGTTTTATAAATAGCCTAAGATATGTTATTTTGGGTGGCATACATGAGACTTACACAGATTATTTAAAATTGGGATACATGCATAAGGCATACAATACTGTCATATTGTAAGAAATGAAGATGTACTCATAGGGAAATGCATTAACAGTAACTAGAGTTTGTATTCATTAAATTCCATATCTATCTTCTTTAGGAGGCTGGTGGTGTCACGATGTATGTGGGGAAAACAACCTGAATGGTAAATATAACAAGCCAAGAGCAAAAACTAAGCCAGAGAGGAGAAGAGGAATATATTGGAAGTCTCAAAATGGAAGGTTGTACTCTATCAAATCAACTAAAATGTTGATCCATCCAACAGATTCAGAAAGCTCTGAATGAACTGAGACAAATTAAAGAGCCAACAAATCAAACATTAAATTCATCTGAAATTACTGTGGTTTAATAATCTGATATTAAATCCCTAACACAAGGATTCAGAAATAGACTCTTGATTTTAAAGCCACTATCAACTTGAAAGTAAACATACCATCAAATCACCTCAAAGAACACCATTTATCTTTCCCAATCAAAATTCTTATATCATTTATACATATATTTTGTGATATGAGTATCAGTTTTATATAGTCACAATCCAAATTTTAACCAATGGGTGAATTTTTAAGTAATTTTTTTAAAATAAAAAACTTACAAGGACTTTTATTTTAAAAGTCATCATGTAAGCTAATTTTACAACTTCCTCAGTTAAAAAAATTTTCTTGCCAAAATTCTGAACTTGAATAAACATAAAAGACTGATAATTGTATAGTTCCTAGATTCTGTAATATTATTAATTTAAAAATTAAAATTCAGTCAGTTCAGAGTACACATGAAAATCTGTAATACTAATTTTGAAACTGATGTTTCATTTTGCTACAACAAAATCTGAAACAAATGTTTGGTATGCTTTATTTAGGAAGTCAAATGAAGCAGGATATAATACTATATTGAAGTAGATTAACTGTCTTAAATGCAGTAGATCATGATTATTAGGTCATATTGACTTTAATATCAGGTATCACTGTATCGTAACATATTTGTTAACTTATGTATATACTGCATACATTTTATATGTTTTAACACTTAATGATGTGAAAACAATTTAAAGGGATCTTGTCAGAATGTAATGAGAAAGAATGTATTTGCAGCATCAAGTTAAAGTTTAATAAGTTATTCTCCCTGGGCACAGTATGAGCCTAATACGTTTGTGTAGGTTGTCATATAGAACTAAAAATCATAACAAGTTGTTGAATGTTTAAACAGCCTGACAGATGTGTATGTACATTTTCAAATTCAATAAAGACTCATCTCTTAATATATAGAAATTTAAATTCTTGTAGTTTTTTTAGTGACACGTAATAGAAGTATGATTATGCTATTTCTAATTTAAATCATTTAAATTCTAATCCTCAAGGATTACAAGATGCCAATCTTCTGACCAGAATATCACTTGTCAGTATTTATTTCTAAATAAGGTTTTTAAAGAAACTAGCAAATGGAAATAAAATTTTGAATTAAATCCAGTTTTTAAAGAATAAAATGCCCAAGTTACATAGTGACTTACCTTAGTCAATAAATATTTGGGATTATGTATTTTTCTCTACATGTCATATATGTATAACATGTCACATGTAAACATGTATGATCTATGTGGATCATACATAAATATTTTGTTCCCAAAGAGTACAAAAGAACAAAGGCAAGAATAGGTTTTAGTTTTTAAAACCGCAGCCGAACTGTCAAAATTGACTTTGGAGCCAGAATGCCAAAATGACTTTTTTTCACAAAAAAATTGGAAGCTTTCAAATACAAAATAATGCATTATTTAATATATCAATTGCTTCTTCTATTCGTCCTTTTTTTTTTTTACAATTCTTACACAATAAGTTTCATTTTGTTTCTTTTAGGAGTACTAAGTTAGTTTTTTTCTGCATATAAAATATGCTCAGTGGAGAGATAATTCTGGAAGAGAAAGAATTTTTTATGATTCACAAATCATGTCCTTCTGTCCTCACTACTTTGCCAAGTATTCTAATTACACCACTAACTCACAATTGTCTAATCAAATGGCCTTTCCTCAGTCCACATTCTCTTGGATCTCTCTGCTACTTACTAATAAACAATATTCTTCTTCCAAACTTCACTTTCATTTCACTTCCACACTACTATTACACTCTCAGGATTATCCTTAGCCTGGATGCATTTTTATAGCCCTATTCCCTCCTAGTAAGTGATATATTTGGGCCAATGCACACTCTTCAATCATCTCTTCTACTCTGATCCTCAGAAAGTCTATTTACTCTCATGGACTCCTCTATTTTCAATGAGTAAAGTTCCAAATTTACATATTATTCCCAGATCTCTCTCTGGTTCCCCTTCTTACATTGCCTGTTTGCCATTCCTCCTTTTGATACCCTATAATCTCCTCAAATTCAACATATCAAAACTCATTAAAGCCTTACTGCCCCTGCTGGTCCTTCCTTTCTACCTTATCACACTCCTCCTTACTTCTGCATATTCACTAATGGTAGTATGCTTCCAGTCATTCAAGCTTAAAACCTGGAAGACATCTCTGTCTTTCTACTTTGTAAACCACCTCTCCTGTATCTGAAGCCACTAAATGGAATACAATCTTCCTTTGAAAGGTCTGTTAATATGATACCATTTCTTCCCATGTCTACTGCCCAAAGCCCACCAAGACCCACTTTTACCCTGAGTTTTAAATTATCTAAATAGTCTCCTAAGTTTGTCTATCTTCCTTCAATTTTCCTAAAACAAATTTACAATGGCTGCATCCTACTTTGACCTATGATGTTCAAACTTGTCTATTAAAAGAGTTTAACAGCTTGAGGATAATGAAAGCATTTCCTTACAGTGCTGGGATGAAAATGGCTTTATATAAACACAAATTTTAGAATCTTACTAGGATTTTATCTTAAATCTTACAATTTATCTTAAAATTGCATGTGAATTGTGTATTCTACTCTATAAATCATCTCCATATTAAAAAAAAAGTTATTTTTTCCCCAAATCTTCTAAAAAGTTATATTCCTGGAAGATATGTCATGTTTATCCTGTGGTCTTGCAGATCTCATATAGCAAGAATGTATACCGCAATTCAAAGGGCATAAACCTACAGAACAAAATCCCAATCTCTTCCACGTATTCAAGAGTTTCTACAATCTGACCCCAAATTATCTCTTCAAGCATTTCTTGCCCAACACAAACCCTCTGCACTAATCAAAATTATCTACTTTTTAACACTGCCTATTTCCTAAAAGTGCATTTCCTAATGCCACTCCATTTATTTAGAATGCCTCTATATGACTATCTGCTTGGGTCGGTCCTACTTCAAGATCCAGATGATCTCACTTCCTTTACAAATATCTTAGTAAATGGAGGCTCCTCCCTCAATATTTACAGCATTACTGTCTGTACCCCTCAACTGGCATTTAGCAAATCAAGAAAAGACAGAAAAGTACATGTGGCAAATGATAAAAAAGAATCATGCAAAAATAGTAATAAAAACTCCAAGAGCATCAAAAAAGATGGTCAATCTACTTAATTTTAGTAAATCACTGCCAAATTTCTATACCAAGAGTTCACTCTGAGCCAGTGTGAATTTTACTAAGAGCAAGTATACACATTACTCATTTCAGAGTTACCTACTGTTGTATAATCTGTTTCCTCCCCATCATCCTAGAAGCAGCATGTTCTCATGCTTATATCTTTTCCTCCTAATAGCATAACTCATGGAAATCAATTAGCTCATAAATTAATCAAAACTGTATGCATTAACCAGTATTTATTGAATTCCTAGTATTTGTCTTCTTTATAAAAACCATTCCAAATATGGATTGTTACATATTTGACCTTCTATTATAGGATAGTCAAATTTCATTGTGATTTTTTCCATCATAAACAACCATAATCACCGTGTTTGTGTTTGTGATGTTGAGTGATCATCCAACACAGCAGTTTTGAAAACTGAAAACAAGAAACATTATAATTAAAAATAATTTAAGGTGGGGCGCCTGAGTGGCTTGGTCGGTTAAGCATCCGACTTCGGCTCAGGTCATGATCTCACAGTCCGTGAGTTCGAGCCCCATGTCGGGCTCTGTGCTGACAGCTCAGAGCCTGGAGCCCGTTTCAGATTCTGTGTCTCCCTCTCTCTCTGCTCCTCCCTTGTTCATGCTCTGTCTCTCTCTGTCTCAAAAATAAAATAAATAAACGTTAAAAAAAAAATAAAAATAATTTAAGGCAAAAAGAAAAAAAAATTAAAAACAAAATGACCAAACAGTTGGCCCTCTTATCAAAGTCCAAGTGTTCTCAAGGCAAATCAGCTAGGACAAAATTACTCAACTGGTGTGAAATGTTGAGTTCAAGGTCATGAAAGCAGGATTAACAATCTCCCATAGTATGCCTTTATAAAATCAGGTTTCAATGACATTTTAGAAAACATAAAATCAAGGATGCCATCTCAAACAAAACTGTTTTTCCAAATTCATATGTTTAACCCTGGAACAATCATACATCCAACAAAATGATTAGGTATATCTCAAAGAGCAACAATCTACAACCTTAAAGATGTAAAGCTGTACGTATTTTCATATAAACAACAAAGCCTCAGTCTCCACATTCCACATATGAGAATAATAATAATGTTGCCAAATGTACCCCACAGGGTTGTTGTAAACCTCAAGTAAAATATGGTATTTGAATGATTTTATGAACTAAACAATGTATATACGACAATAAATTTCATATATTGAAGAAAAAAAATGATTCTGTAATTGTAAAAAAAAACAAAACAAAACAAGGTATATACTTATAAAAACTAGATCTTGGATATCGCTCCATATCGCTATAAGTAAGGAATCTGTACAAATTTTTCCTAACTGAAAATACGCTAATTCTCAGGACAGGAGAACAAAACTGCTCTCCTACTCTGCTCTGCTACTGTTCTGGAACTTTATTCCTTCCCTCGCAGTCTGAGATAACACTCTTCACATTCAAATGCAAGCCCTTAACTAAAAAATCTTGGGTGGCTATGTTAAAATGGTAGAAAACAGAGCTCTCAACTCATAAGCTTTTGTATTAAAATAAACTAGGACCAATCAAGATAGAATAAAAGCAAGAGTGGTATATCTAGTGCAAAACTGGAAGAGTAGAGTACTAGCAATAGCTTGAGACATCCATGAAAACTAAAAATCAATATAAAAACCAATACTCTAAAGCAGGGGCCATAAACTTGAATGGGGAGTAAAATACTCCTTCATTGTCACTGAAATTTGCATTTCCTTAAATAATGAATGTAGGAAACTAACCACACCAGTATTAACTATACCTGAGACTTTGTTATTAACAGAACTGGTACATATTTTTATATCACAACCAGTACAGGTATCTCAGAATATTGTCACATGCTTATTACTGCTTAGAAAATATAGTAGTTTTTAGACATGTGGCTAGATATTTAACTCATTAGGAAAGAAACATGTCAGAACTTCAATATCTTGATAATTATAATTCAATGCAATTAATTTCCTTTGTTATTCTATTTTATTTTATGCACGTAAAAACATTATTCCAAAAAAGAGAGTCATAGGATTCAAAAGACTGCCAAAGAGTACCATGATAAAAAAAATTTTAAGAACCACAAATTTAAGCAAGATCTACTGTCATATAACCTAGTTCAAGAAACATGAATTACATGGGTCATAATATGAATATATACATTTTGAATGGTGGCCAATCTGTTTCTAGAAACAAAACATTAGAGAAAAAAATTCAATCAGTATGTAATAAGCTTATTAAACTACTTAACAGAAAAGATACTGAAGGATGGACAGGTAAAATGATACCATGACTAGACTTTGTTTTTATAGAACTACAGTAGTGCCTCCTAGGTGGCTAAGTTGGTTAAACATCTCTCAGTTTCGGCTCAGGTCATGATCTCACAGTTTGTAGGTTTGAGCCTTTTCTTGGGCTGTGTACTGACAATGTAAAGCCTGCTTGGGATTCTCTCTCTCTCCTTCTCTCTCTGCCCCTTCCCCATTCGTGTGTGTGCATGCTCACTCTCTCTCTCCCACAAAATAAATAAAAACAATTTTTTTTAAAAATAAACTACTACAGGGAAAAAGGGAACAGGTAATACATAAAACAAGAATAATGGAGGTTAATTGTACTGTTCTACTTATTATTTTTGAGAGGGAGAGAGCGAGACAGAGACAGAGAGAGAGAAAGGAAACCAGGGAGGGGGAGAGAGAGAGAGAGAGAGAGAGAGAGAGAGAGAGAGACAGAATCCCAAGCAGGCTCTGCTCTGTCAGCACAGAGACCAACAAGGGGCTCCAACCCATGAACTACAGAGATCATGACCTGAGCCAAAACCAAGAGTCAGACATTTAAATGACTGGGCCACCCAGGCACCCCTATTCTATTTACTTTTGTGTATGTTTGTAATTTCCCATTATAAAAAGGTCAAGACTATATTTAGGTTAGTGGGGCACCTGGATGGCTCAGTTGAGTGTCCGACTTTGGTTCAGGTCATGAACTCATGATTTGTGGAATCAAGCCCAACATCTGGCTCTCTGCTGTCATTGCAGAGCCAGCTTTGGATCCTCTGTTTCCCCCCCGCCCCCCGCCCCTCCCCCAGTCTCTCTCTCTCTTTCTCAAAAAATAAATAAATAAATAAAATATTTTTTAAAATGACTATGGGAGCGCCTGGGTGGCTCAGTTGGTTGAACATCTGACTTCAGCTCAGGTCATGATCTCGCAGTTCATGGGTTCAAGCCCCAGGTTGGGTTCTGTGCTGATGGCTTGGAGTCTGGAGCCTGCTTCAGATTCTGTGTCTCCCTCTCTCTCTGTCCACGTCTCATACTCTCTCTCAAAAATAAATAAACATTAAAAAAAATTTTTTTAAAGACTATATTCAGATTAGTAAACCTATAGGTTTACAAACGATTATTAAGAGTTGTATGGGGCATATTCCTAACTGCTAACCAAGGTCCAAATCAAAATGAATGGCATCCTTTCATTTTGTTTCTTATACTGATTGTTACCGAGTATGAACCACTGCATTCATTCTTATATTCTTAGTAACACAATATTTGCTAGATACAGTCTTTCTAAAACTTAGAAAAAAAAACAAAGATATGAAAGTTCAGTAGGTGATTACAACTAAGGCTACTGTTAGGAAAGAGGCCAATTCTAACAACCTTGCCAAGAATAGCGTGTGCTCTGTGACATAGCTCTTAAAAATCAAATACACAAGCATTTGCTCAATTAGATATACTTTGATCTTTATAACTCAAATGCAACAGTGGAGCTCAAGCACAAATTTGGAACATGAGTAACATTACACATAATCCAGTATCTAACTTTTAAATGATTTCAGATACTCAATAAAAAACATTTTTCCCACTGGTATTATTTGATTATCTTAATGTGACAATTGGACTAGTATTTTTCTGTGATATTGTGATAGCATAAGTATTTCCTTGATAAAGTAAGCACTTGCTGTAAATAACCTCCATTTGGCACAATAAGAGATACATGACATTAGCTAAAAACTGCCATATACCTATATACCCTCATTTATCCCTATAGAGGGTTTGAAAAGACCAGGCCCTTCCTGAATTAACACTGTACAAGAATAAGTGAACAACTAATGTGTAGGGGGAAAAAAAACTTATTTAAATACAAAAATCTCTAATTTTAGGCTTAATAACAGATTTTTTTAAATATCTTTGAGAAATCTCAACAATTTCTTCAAAACATATTTTGAGGGGCTCCTTGGGTGGCTCAGTCGGTTAAGCGGCCGACTTCGGCTCAGGTCATGATATCACGGTCCGTGAGTTCGAGCCCCGCGTCAGGCTCTGTGCTGACAGCTCAGAGCCTGGAGCCTGCTTCGGATTCTGTGTCTCCCTCTCTCTCTGACCCTCCCCTGCACGCTCTGTCTCTCTCTGTCTCAAAAATAAATAAACGTTAAAAAAAAAAAAATTTTTTTTTAAAACATATTTTGAAAAAAATAAGTAACAAATTAAACTAAAAAAATATATTTTTTACATATATATCCTTTCAGACAGCTTTTTCTACATTGTCTGATAATAACCATAAAAATCAGAAGCAAAAGGTGTTCAATAATAGGAAATCTGTCATTTTCAGAATATACCTCTTTTTAACCTATGTTCTCTCACCTCAGCCAAATGTTTGTTTCAATCACATTCATTCATTCTCCCTCTATTCAGACGATAATTTTTTAAAATCTTTTTTACCTCATGAGACCCTTTAAAATACACTCAAGTATTATACTAAAAAATAAATATAATGTGTAAATATCTTAAAACTCACATTAATAATGGTTAAATTTCTGGGTTTTTTTTTTTTTTTTTTCGGTTACAAATGTGAGAGCCCTCTGGAATGTCAGCTTTGTCATCTATAAAACAGAGATAAACATACTGTTTCTATGCAGGTTGCTAAGCACAGTTAATGAGATAATGATGGTATATAAACTAATGCCAACTTTTCTTTCTTTTTTGAACATTATTCACTGGGAAAATGTACACCTATAGATTTGTATAATAACCACTAGTGTGTATTACCCCAAATTATGGCCTCCTGTGAAACATACCTTAAAAGGTTAAAAAGAATTCAAACTGAGCTAGAATATTATTGTGATCCAGCAACAATGTAGTCAGCAAATATTTATGGAAACTTATGCAAATTTTTTACGATATCTATATGTTAGCTGGTATCTGCTGAGATTTCATACATCTCCTTTTGTAATTCTAGAATTATTTCTATGCTAGATTTTCTAGATATGATAAAGTTTTTTTAAACAAACTACAAATTCCTAAAAATTTTAACTGTCATGACACTCAAATTTTTTAACAGTATTAAGTACAATAAGCAACCTATATGATTTGATGTTCAGGTTACATGAGCATATAAGGCTCAAGTAATAATACAAAGCAAGCTACTTTCTTGCTTGGGATAACCTCCCTTCTTATTCTTAAATCATCTTCTTATCTAATTATACCCCCCAAAGCCCAGTATCCTTATGCCTTCAAACTATTCTCTCTCGAGTTGTGTAATACTTGGATAAATGTCATTTAATAAAGCCAATGATAATAATAATGACTTAACTTTTATCAAGCATTTTTTTTTAAGTTTACTTATTTTGAGAGAAAGAGAGAGAGAGAGAGACAGAGCAATGAGCAGGAGAGGGGCAGACAGAGAGGGAGAGAGAGTATCCCAAGCAGGCGCTGTCAGCACAGAGCCCAATGTGGGGCTCAACCTCACCAACCGTGAAATCATGACCTGTGCCAAAATCAAGAGTCAGATGCTTAACCAACTAAGCCACCCAGGCACCTCTTTAATGGAGCATTTAATATGTGCCAGGCACTTTACAAAAACCTTTATATGTATTACCTTATTTAGTCCTCACAAATTTCTATAATATAGGTACTTTTATTATCCCTATGTAAAAAAAAAAAAAAAGAGAAAGAAGAAAAACCAGTCAATCTCCAGTTTAAGATAATTCCTAAAAAGAAAATATGGTTGCAAAATATTGGTTACAGGAACCCATTTCCCACTTTTTCATGAAATATGCATTTCAAGTAACACTGAAACTATTATTTCCTTATATATCTTGGAGATTGATTTTATAAAAAAAAAACAACTGCATACAGTCAAATTTACAATTATTCATTTTTAACATCAAAGAAGATTTTTTGGCAAAAAAGTAACAGGAGGAAAAATATCAACAAAGTATAGAAACCATAATTCTGCTTCTATATTCTCGTGTGCCTACCTTTATTTAGTTCTTTGAAGACACCCTTATAGCAGAAAATTATTAATCCTTTCTTAAACAAAATAATGCATCTTTCTTGCTTCAACAGCTTTCATGGGTAACCTACTACTAACAGAGCACTTAATGATCATTTCTGCACGCTAAGAAAGTTAGCAAACTTGACATCCTGTATCACAATTTACCAAAGTATGTTAATGAATTAAAGTATTTTACATGAGATCCTTAAAGGCTGCACATAAGATGAAAAAAAAATTACATAAAATTCTAACGTGAAACAGGGCGCCTGGGCAACTCAGTGGGTTAAGCATCCCACTTTTGATTTTGGCTCAGGTCATGATTTCACAGTTTGTGAGCTGACAGTGCAGAGCCTGCTTGGGATTCTCTCCCTTTCTCTCTGCTCCTCCCCTGCTCATGCTCGCAATCTCTCTCTCTAACACAAATAAACTTAAAAAAAAATTCTAACCTGAAACTAATTTATTTTGATGAAAAATTTTAGAACCTAAAACAGTAGCTGTTTTCATTAAATGTTTAATAGGAATAAACCTAAACTTATTGATAAGTTTAGCTGATTCTACTATTTCCGGGAATAACTGCTCATGAGAGAACAGTTCTTCTTTACACATTTGATGAATCGTTAATGCCTGGGATAACTATCAGCTCTTTAATTAATTGAGTATTTAGATACAGTGCAAGCTAAAGCTACTGAGATATGTTAAAAGATATCTCAAGATCACTGTCAAGTTAATTAGCTATGAATGCATTCTTACACTTGAAAAGTTTACTGCCAGAATAGAAAATAATTATAGTTTTGAACAATCAATTATCTTTACTGATGCTAAACACTTCAAATGGTAAGGCATTCAGTCATAAAAACCAAAATCAAATACAAATAAACAAGTTACCTGAAACAGCTTCTAATACATGTTTACTTAATTTCCAAAAACTCATACAGCTAAACCACAGTAACTTATAATTTATTAAATTTACACTTAAACCTTTTCGTGTATTAACTTATCCTTCTTCTCCAGGAGGAGTACCTGATATATTAAAACTGGATACATACTTAAGAGGAAACAATATGCTTTCTTATTTAGTGAGATGTGTACTCACTTGATACAGGTTCTCTACCCAGCTCCCATTCAAATCCTGAAACACGTCTAGATTTTCTATTTTGGCCCTTGTTTCCATTACTTCTTAGATATAATACTCGAGGATGCCATTCCTATCAACTGTTATACTCAGCTCAATTATAAGGCGTTAAGGGGCGCCTGGGTGGCTAAGTCAGTTAAGCATTCAACTCAATTTGGGCTCAGGTCATGTTCTTGCGATGCGTAAATTCAAGCCCACGTCGTGCTCTGCACTGACAGTGTGGAGCCTGCTTGGGATTCTCTTTCTTACTCTCTTTCGGCCCCTCCCCCACTCTTACTCTCTCAAAATAAACTTAAAAAAAAATAAGGCATTAAAAAATTATTAAACAAGGATAAATAATGATGTACATTTTGGGGCAAATAATAAGGTAAATAAAAGTGTTCTACCTGCTTTAATAAAAATATAACAATTATCTAGCAATAAGAAATTTTAGCTTTATTCATATTGTCAATAAGTACAAATGTTAGATGTACTACCTCCCAAAGGATGAATAACATAGAAAATAAGACCTGGGTTCAAGTCCAGATAAATTTCTTAATCTCAGCCTTATTGTGGAGAAAAATAAATACAGCCAGAATTAAAAGATTCCTTTGGAATTTTAAGATTCCTCTGACACTGAATAAATTAATTTAAATGAAAACAATTACATACTACAAAGCACTAAATAAATGTTATCATATCAGTACATCACATGAAAGTTCAAAACACCAGGGATAAAGAAAACAACTCAAAAAAGCCTTGAAAGGAAAAGATACCAACCAAAGATTAGCAGTCAGAAGTATACTGGACCACTCAAACGCTTCACTTAAAGTCAGAAGACAGTTGTGTCCTGTTTTCAAAATCTTGACAGAAAATAATTTAAACCTTAGAATACTGTATCCAGCAAAATTAGTAATTCTGGAGTAAAGGTAAGATAAACATATCGTCAGATATAAAAGTCTTAGAGAATTTACTCCTATACATCCTATTTCAGGAAGATACTGAAGGCTCACAGTAAAATAAGTAAAACAAGAAAGAAAAATATATGGGATATAAGGACTCCATCGCAAAAGAAATGTAAAGCAAATTTCCAGCATAATGGTCAACAGGCTCCAATATGACAACTGCACTGAGTCTAGTGAGCCTAGGAAAGTCCCTCTGCTGCACTTACAATTTAGTTCCCAGGGGAACGGACTATCTGATGCATTCTACTGTACTGCAAGAAGCTTTACAGAGAATTTTAGTGACAACACACCGAAAAGTAGGGAAAACTAAATAATGTAGCTATTCCAAGAAAATAAAAAGCTATACAAAACAAATGCGGGAATAGAATCATAGTAATCCACATGGCTAAGCTGCTAAAATTGTTACATAAGAATCACAAACGTAAAAAAAATAACATTAATTTAATGAAAAACTGGGATATAACTATACATGGGAGAGATGACAAGTGTATGTATTTTTTCCTGGATTTATGCAAGCATATATATTTCTAGGAAGGAAAATATAAGCGTTAAATCTTCATCTTCTGCAACAGTCAATAGATATTTAAAATTGAACAAGAGTCAAGAAATAGTAGCATGGATGTGTTATTTAGAAACAAGAAATAAAAAAACAAAAGAAAGAGCAAAAAGAGTTGCCAGTGATTGACATACTGAAAATTAGACATCAAGGTAGGGAAAAGCTGGTAAAAATGAGATGAAAGACCTCCGTTTTTAATTTTAAGTCTACAGTACTTATAAAGTTTAAGTATAGTCATAAAATCATTTTAAAATAGTTAAATATGCAAATAACAAAAATAAGTAGGAAGATGAAAAAAAAAAAGACCACTCAACGTCCCCAATTTCCAAGCAGAAGCAAAACAGATAAACACAAGTCAGGGATGCTCTAGATAAGATACCTGTACTAGATAAGAGGTACAGCTGATAACCTCAAAATGGTTTCAGACACACTTTAGATTATATAATTTCTCCTTTATTCCATGTCCTTGTAAATACTTAAATCACAATTTATAGAAGAATAATTCCATGTTACCTTGTCTCTCTTAAAAACAATATATATTTTCTTTAGCCTATCTTCCAGAAATTTTACTCACACTAAGTGTCAATTACATGTAGTGTTTTGTACTCTGTACCCTCACAAGAGAAGACAGATATTATTATTATCTCCCATTTTTTAAATAAGATAACTGAGTGGCCAATAAATTAACTTATCTAAAGTCACCAAGTAGTGCAAACTGGAGTCAGAAATCACACCCGTATCTCTATGACTGTAAATGCCCCTCTCATAACACTACACAGTTCCTTATTTTTTAACTAATCGAATCAATATTTACTGTGTGCTTCCTGTGTGCTAGCACACTATTCTAGATGCTGGAGATAAAGTGATAAAGGAAAGGAGCTCCTTGCTGGCTCAGTCAGTAGAGCATGTGACTTGATCTCAGGGTCCTGAGTTCAAGCCCCACCTTGGGTGTGGAGCCTACTTAAAAAAAAAAAAAAAAGTGATAAAGGGAATAGACAAGTCCCTCTTAACAGTAATTACATTCTAAAGAAAAAGACAAAAGAAAAAAAAAAACCCAATCACATAACTATATAATGTAACGGCAGAAAACGACAAATACAAAGGGTGGCGAACTAGAGGAGAAAAGCAGATTTTTTTACTGAGGGTGAAGAAAGTGAGCCTCTCTAGACAGTGACCTTTCAACACATATACATCTGAATAAGGAATCAAACCACATGAAGATCTGAGGTAAAACAAGTTAAGCAAAGAGAAGAACAAATGGAAAAGCCTTATGCAGACTGGAATTTTGTTTGTTAAAGGACAGTAAAAAGACCATTGACGTTAAAGCGACATGAGCAAAGCAGAGTAGGATATGAAGTTAGAGACAGGCAGGGGATAGAACATGTAGAATTTTATAGAGTATTACAAAAAAAGCATTTTTCTGCTTGTAATGGAAGTCACTGGAAGGTTTTATGTTGAGGAATGAGTAATCTAATTGATAATAATTAAAATTTCTCTGGCTAGGGGCACCTGGCTGGCTCAGTCAATAAAGCATGTGACTCTTGATCTCAGGGTCCTGAGGTCAAGCCCCATGTTGGGCACAGTGATTACTTAAAAATAAAATCTTTAAAAAAAAAATCTGTGGCTATAACGTTGAAAATTGATTTAGGCAGGGTGGAAGGCAGATGATCAAATTAGAAAGGTACAGAAAAATCTGGGGCACCTGGGTCATTGGGTTTGAACCTCTCCTCAGGCTCTGTGCTGACAGCTCAGAGCCTAGAGCCTGCTTTGGATTCTGTGTTTCCCTCTCTGTCCCTCCCCTGCTTGTGCTCTGTGTCTCTCTGTCTCTCAAAAAATAAAATAAAACATTAATAAAAAAATTTTTTTAATTAAAAAAAAGGTACAGAAAAATCTGAGATGAGCAGCTGCCCAATATGCTAAGCCTCTAGCCTCCATGAAGCAACTGAGCATCCAAAATGTGGCTTATCTGAAACTGAATGTGCTTAGAGTATAAAATACACACCCAATTTTAAAGACTTTTTGTAGGAAAGAAAAAAAGTAAACTATCTCAACAGCTTTTTACATTTATTATATGTTGAAATGATAATATTTTAGATATATTAGGTTAAATAACATGATTAAAATTAATTTCACTTGTTTCTTTTTGTTTTTTTAAATGTGGGAACTATAAAATTTTTAATTACAAATGCAATTCCCATTATATTTCTATATGACCATGTTGATCTAGATGGTGACCTGCCTAGAGTTTTAAAAGTGGAGAAGGTAAGATTTGGGATACATTTTAAAAGCAGAGCTTATAAAACTTGTTTGAAGAGTAAATGTGAGGACTAAGACAAAGACTGGGTGGCTCAGTTAGTCAAGCACCGGACTTCTGATTTCGGCTCAGGTCATCTCACGGTTCGTGAGTTTGAGCCCCATGTCGAGCTCTGCACTGGCAGTACAGAGCCTGCTTGGGATTCTCTCTCTCTCTCTGCCCATCCCCTGTTTGCACTCTCTCTCTCTCTCTCAAAATAAATAAAGAAAAAGAAAAAGAAAGAAATCATTTTGATTTCAAAACTTTGGGCGTCAGAAACTGGGCAACTAGGTGGTGAAATATGCTGTGATGGGGAAGTCTGGGTTGGAATCCTATGTCTGAGCTGCCCTGTTGGATATCCCAATGTCAAGTCATGAACTCTTAGTGTTATAGAGTGGTCAGCCTATAAAGCCTACCCAACAATCTCATGTCAAGTATTCTGAGCAGTACATCAGTAAACATTGTTGATTATTGGTTAAACCACAGTGCAGGCACATATATTTGATTCCTGTGTAATACTAGATTCTGCCAATAAGAACAGTTGAAGGCTTTTTGTCCGACATCTCAGTGAGACTGCAGGGGTGGCTGCTGCCCTCTGAGCTTTGCAATGCCACCCAAGGATGAGAAGAAGAAAGATGCTGGAAAGTCAGCCAAAAAAGAAGGACTTAGGGAACAAATCTGGGGTCAAGGCCAAAAAGAAGAACTGGTCCGAAGGCAAAGTTCAGGACAAGTTCAACAACCTAGTCTTGTTGACAAAGCGACGTATGACAAACTCTGTAAAGAAGTTCCCAACTATCAGCTTGTAACTCCAGCTGCTGTCTCTGGGACACTGCCAGGGCAGCCCTTCAGGGCTCCTTAGTAAAGGACTTTTTAAGCTGGTTTCAAAGCACAGAGCTCCAGTAATTTATACCAGAAACACCAAGGGTGCAGATGCCCCAGCTGCTGGTGAAGATGCATGAACAGATCCTACCAACTGTACATTTTAGAAAATAAAACTTTATTAAATTAAAAAAAAGAAAAAAAGAACATCTGCAGAAATATAGTAACTGGGAGTTCTAATGTTTTAACCTAACAGCTTACAATTCCAATGCTAGCTCTACCACAGTGAAGTATACTTAACCTCTCCATCCCTTTACTCATTACTAAAATGAATGCAATACCTACACCTCAGGCTGTGAGGATTAAATAAGATAACATATGTAAGATAATTAACATGTGACCTGGCACATAGTATAAGCTTAATACATTTCAGCTATTAATAAAATTATGTGATAAGAAATTGAATAAGTAAAGCTACCAAAGATTTTTGGAAAGTTTATTCTAGTTCTACTTTAAAAACAGACTGTACAGTATCTGATTTCAGAAATCTCCAAAATCAGGGGTGCTGGCTAGCTCAGTCAATAGAACATGCAACTCTTGATCTCGGGATTATAAATTCAAGCCCCGTGTTGGGTGTAGAGATTACTTTAAATGTCAAGTCATGATAACAATAAAAAATCTTAAGGGGTGCCTGGATAGCTCAGTCAGTTAAGCATCTAACTCGTGATTTCGGCTCAGGTCATGATCTCATGGTTCCTGAGATCGAGCCCCAAGTGGGCTCCACACTACAGGTGTAGTGCCCCTCTTCACACTCGCACTCTCTCTCTCTCCCCACCAAAATAAATAAATAAACATTTTTTTTTAATCTTAAAAAAAAAAAAAAGAAATCTCCAAAATTAAAATGTGTTACCTGTAAGTAGTGTTTGGAACATAGACATCCCTGGCAGGAAACTCCAAAATTTCTCTGGTAGGTCTAACTCTACTGTCTGGGTAAAGCTTCACCTGAAGCAGCTCTGGAGTTAGGCAATAGTGGGGATTTTCAGGTGCAGGAGAAATGTCTATCTTCAGCTGAGCTGGGTATAAAAATATATTATAAAAACAACATAAACAAATAAATTAAAACTTCATATTAAAAATGTTCTTGGAAGGATTTAGGTCCTCTTTTTGCAAGAAGTCTGGAAAGAAATCAAAATTACTGTTATCTCAGACCTCTAAATTATTTCATTTTACCAAGTCTCAAACTTACTAATTACTGATACAGACATAGTACATGTAAAATAATAAATGCCTACTGAATGAATAAATGAGTGAGAAGGAAAAAAAAGAAGCAAAAGAAAACAAAACAGAAAAGGATCTAGCATAGGATCATGCCAACATTTTGAAGGTTAAGTGATTTAATTTAAACTTCTTTACTCTAAAACAACAAACAAAACAGTTTTACTCTGTAATGGTTTGTTCTGACCATAGTATCAATCTGCTTCAGAATATTTACCATCCTATGTACGTTTTTTCACCTAAAGAATAATCGTAAGCCACAAAATTACTCATCATTCTCAAGTCAGTACTCAAATTATCAAAAGTACTGAATCTTGCATATAAACTGTTAAGACCACAAAGGCAGAATAATGAAATGAAGAAGACTGACAGGCATTGGGCAAAGAAAGACACATGGATCAGATAAGTGAAAAAATACATAATTACTAAAAATATGACATATTAGGGATGAAAGGGTTGTAATGATGTCTACTCAAAATTTTAAAATACCTGTAATAGGTCTTAGTCGCCGTAAAACAGAAGATGGCCTTCTCATATCAGCAAGAAATTTGTACAGATCTTCATCACTTAAGCGGTCTCCTTCCTGAGGAAAAAGCATTTGAGAAAACAGAGTAGATTGAAAAAAAAATGTATAGTGCCTGTTAATATTCTTACCCTCTTCTGTCCATTTAGTCAGAATGAAAAGATTAAATTAATATAATTATGATTAAAAACAAATACCATACTGATTTCCTTCCTTTTATGCTTTCAAATTTTATTGAGTTATGATACTATTATCTGTACCTTAAATTTAAATATTTACTTATAGCCCATTATTTATGTCTATAAAGTATTACAAGACACTCTAAAATAAATAAAATCAATAGAAGTTAGAGGGAGATGAAATGGAAAAAAGAAAAATAAGGATATAGACAGAAAAGGGGCATCTGGGTGGCTCAGTCGATTAAGCATCCGATTTCAGCTCAGGTCATAATCTCACAGTTCGTGAGTTTTAGCCCCGTGTCGGGCTGTGCTGACAGCTCAGAGCCTGGAGCCTCTTTCGGATTCTCCATCTCCCTCTCTCTCTGCCCCTCCCCCACTCATGCTTGCTCTCTCTCTTCCTCTCCCAAAAATAAATATTAAAAAAAAAGTTAAAATATATAGACAGAAAAGAAACATACATAACGACAGTCTTAAAAAGTCATTGCACTTGAATTTCTGTCTTTTCAATTTTATACTACCACATTTCTCAAATGCAAAATATACAGCATTCACTAAATTGGAAAAAGAAAAAAGTAATAAAAAGCTACTTTTTTTTCTGACTGCAAGTACTTAAAAAATTTTATTTTTGCTGTCTTTTATTCCCATGACTTCATTCATTCCATAACTGGAAGCCTGCATCTCCCTCTCCCTTTCACCCATTTTGCCCATGCCTCCACCTCACACCCTTCTGGCAACTATGACCAGAGTGAAAACTATGAAACAACCTCAATCAATGGGAAAAGAGACAAGCAAACCAACAAATAACCAAACCGTACCTAATTAATACAAAATTTTCTATTTCATATATTTTTTCTTGCAATTAAAATAGGTAAGAATTTCATTCTTTTATTCAAGAGTAGGTCTTTAGATTTTATTAATCCAAACCTCCTGCACTTGATATCTTTTTGTTTTTAGTGCAGAGTTCATATACTTATGTGGTAATGAACATATTTAACATTACTTTATTACTGTGACCTCACCTTGAGACAGATTCCATTTGTTCACTATTATATTCTAAACATGGTACAGAACTGATCTTCTTTTATCCCACTATTTAGAAAAGTGATTTTTTTTTTTTTTTAAATATTTCCTTTTGAGAGAGCACAAGCAGGGGAGGGGCAGAGAGAGGGGGACAGATGATCTAAAGCAGGCTCTGGAGCTGACAGCAACAAGCCCAATGCGAGGCTCAAACTCATGAACTGCAAGATCATGACATGAACCAAAGTCAGGCACTCAATCAACTAGGCCACCCAGGAGCCCCTAGGAAGGTGATTTTTTTTTTTTTTTAATTTCTAAGTGGTTCAAGATTTTTGTTAATACTTTTATAAATAGCTTTTAGTTTTATTGAGTTATGATTAGAGAATTTCATTTTAAGAGGATTTTTTCTGTGGCCTAATTGTTGTAAATGTTCCATCAGTTGCTAAAACAGTATACTCTCTTTTTGAATACAGTATTAACATAACTTTTTAAGTGGTCCTTATTGATAGTACATTCAGATTATCTCTACTTAATTATTTCTGTCTACTTAACCTGTTAAATTGATTATATTATTGGCCTCCCATCTTTACTCCCTGTTTCCATGACATTTGTTGGGGTGAGGCATAATTCCCTCCTCTTGGGTGGGCCATGTGACTTTCTTTGGGCCAATAAGCAAATGTGATACAGAGATCTGAAAAACATCTGTACAAGTGAGCCTGCCCCCTCTTGAAATTCTGCCACTGCTATGAGAACATGACCAAGCCAGCCTGCTACAGGATGAGAAGTTGAGACACATGGAAGACGTCTGAGTCATTTCAGTCTTCCTACCAAAAGTCAGTCTCAATTTCCAAATGTGAATGAGCCTAGCTGACACCCTCCACTTCCACACAGCATATTTTACCACTATGTACTCCAATTTATATATACTCATCAACAAATAAAACATGTTCCTGAAACTAATGTGTGGGCTTAATTTTGTTTTTATATCTCTATGTATTTTTAATAATTTTGCTTAACAACTTCAAATCTGTACAGAAGCACTCCTAATTACTATATCCCAATCACAGATAGTAATCTCTCATCAATTTAAAAGAACTGCCTTCTGTATCTCATTTAGGAGAAATTCGTACCATGAATTCTACTTTACTAAAATTGTAATGTCTGCTTTTTCCTTAATTTGCATTTGCCTAATGCACAGTATCCTAGCTATTTAAAAATACTTATAAGAATTATAGATGCTAATAATTTTTAACAAATAGACCATACAAAGTCAAATATAAATGCTCTCCATTGCTGATATTTCCAACAATCATTCATTTTAAGTTTTCACGATCACTTTGTGCTAGTTTCTAGTTACCAGTCTCCAACACAGTGTCCACTACATGGTGAATGCTCAAAATATATTTGCTAAATCAATAGGTAGGTAAGTGGATTAATATTCAGTACATGCTGAACATTCAAAAACTATTTGTTGGATCAATAGGTAGGTGGGTAGATAAATGACTTGTTGATTTAAGGTTACAATACCAGTTCAATAATAAAGTAGGCTGAAGAAATGGAAAAAGAGCTGTAGAAATAGTGCAGAAGTGATGCAGCAGTTAAGGAAATAGAAAGAGAAAAAAATGTCATAGCTGCAAGGCTGTGTCACTGTATCAGGTAAATCTACTGTCCATAGCTTTATTTGGCCTATCACTTCATCCAGCTAACACTGTGACCTTTTCTAGACTCTTCCTCATACTACTGTCCATAATAAAAAGACCCTCACCACTTCAGACACTTCTCACCTGCTTTACTCTCCATATGAATCTCACCGAGCAGCTGTCTATAAATGCTATTGATATCAAACTGTGAAAGGAGCTTCAAGCAGATTGCTGTCTTTCAATCCATGGCACATCCTTTCCTAAATCCTTGTCCTCTTTCAAGTATTAGATATTATAGGCCAGGATTTCCTCCTCTTATTAAGAATAAGACCTCAAATGAAGGAATTCTAAAAGAATACTTAGCATTTCCCAGTCATCTGTTCCAAAATATAGACATGGTACCAATCCATTTTATATCAAAATCCAGTATGTACATGCATACATGTATGCACTCATACAAAAAGCAAGAGGAAAAAAGCTCACTGAAGCAATATTTAACTCCACTATGTGCAATGCACTATTATTTTTTCTATTCTCCTGAATTTGTTCATTTGTTTTCAAGCTGGGTATTACCTATTAAATTTCCATTACTGTTAACGGATCATGATCAGCATTTGAAAACTACTGGTTTGATTCATAATTTGAAGCACAGAGAATATATTTGCAAAGAATAAAGTGTCTTTTATCAAGAACTTCTTGGACCTATAAACTCACCTAAACAAATAATGTTGACTACATTTTAGCAGAAAAATATACTAGTAAGGCCTGAAAGTCCTATTCCATATACTATAGATGTGGTAGCTTCAACCAAAATAAAACTTGGGTAGGGAAAAGAGATACAACCACTCAATGACTAAGAAAATTCATAAACCATAAATGTTTAAAAGTTAAAACATTACATTTAAGAAATAGGATATAAATGTGGAGGATTGATGTTGATGCATTATTAGTGCTAACATTTAAATATAATTATACAACAGCAGATACAATATTATTTTATTCTTATACTTTTTGCTCTTAAAAGTTTTTTTAATTTCTAGAAATCACAATTATTACATGTACATGTACTACATGCAAATGTACAATTATAATTTTTCTGAAACCAAAATAATATTAAGTACAAATATCTCCATAGAATTCCTACATGACAGAACAATACCTGCTTAAAAAAATTCGTCACTGTGAGAGTAGCAGGTCGAAAGCTGGTCAAGTTACAAGCATCATCTCCACTTGTTGTTCTTTCGAGTGATCGTCTGCCAACAATGCTAGAATTCCTCCTCTCTGACCAAGACCCTTTTCGTTCTACCAAGGGAAAAGAAAAGTCTGGTATTCATTTTCATAATATTTAAATTGTTTTAAAAGCAGCTTTCCAAACACAGGAAAAAAATTCATTCAAGTTGAAAATTATCTACCCGACATATTGATTGTAGTAAAGAATTTCATTTCTGGAGAGATAGGTAAGGAAGCACCATACCTAAATCTCCTGGTTCTTTTAAAACTTCTCCAGTGGAAAATAAGTTTCTACCACACAGACTATGCATATGACCAAAGATGAGCTATAACATGCAGCTACAGAGAAACTATGCATTTAATAGGAAATATTCACACAATGAAAATTTTAGTTACCATCTAATGGTCCCTCAGTCTTAGCACTTGAATTTGAAACAGAATTTTAAGATAACATTCATTCAAAGTCCTTGCAAGATACCCTTATTATTCAAAACCAACTGGAAAACAACAACAACAATTGAACAACTATGCTACAGATCAACAAGGAAACTGAAGACTTAAAACCATAAACAAACTAATACATGTCACTAAGCAAAAGTAGAATATGTGTTCTTCTCTAGCACACACAGGGCATTCTCCAACATAGATTAAGCTATAAAACAAAATAAAATAAATTCAAAAGGACTGAAATCATATAAAATGTTTCCCAAGAACAGTGAAATTAAATTATAAATCAGTAACAGAAAAGTATATGGGAAATTCATAAACATGTGGAAGTTAAACATACTCTCGATTCTCGAAAAACCAATGGGTTAAAGGAAATAAAGAAAATTAGAAAATACTTAAGATACATGAAAATGAAAACACAATATCCCAAAACATATGGCATATCATTAAACCCGCACTCAGAGGAAAATTTATAGCCATAAATGACTATAAATAAAAAAGAAAAGTTCTCAAATAAGTAACTTAACCTTTCATTTTTATAAAGTAGAAAAAGAGAAAACTAAACCCAAAGCAAGCACGAGAAAGGACTCAAAGACAACAGCTGGATGACAATAAAAGAAATAGAAACTACAAACATAAGAATGAAGCCAAAAATTGGTTCTTCAAAAAGTAAATTTTAAAAATTTTGCTAAGTGGGCGGTTAAAAAATACAACATCTCAAATTACTAACATCAGGAATGAATGAGTAGACGTCACTACAGCTCTTAGAAAAGGAATTATATTACAATATTTTGAATAACTATAGGTCAAAAATTAGACAATTTATACAAAATGAACAAATTTCTAGAAACACAGTACTGAAACTGATTTAAGATGAAACAGAAAATATGAAAAGATCTAAAACAAGCAGAAAGATCTAATTAGTAATGAAAAAACTTATCACAAAAAGACCAAGCCAAGATGGCTTCACTAGTGAATTCTTCCGATTTTTAAAAAAAAACAAATACCAATCCTTCACAAACTCCTCCAAAATAAAATTTATAAAAAAAGGAATAATTCACAACTCATTCTGAGGCCAGTGTTACTCTGATACCAAAACCAGACAGAGATTTATTTCACAAGAAAGAAAAACTACAGACCAATATCCCTTATGAATATAGAAGAAAAATACTAAACAAAATATGGGAAACATATTCTAACATCTACAAAAAAATTATATGCCATGACCAAGTGGGAATTCTCCGAGAAATGTAAGATTAGTTTAACCTCTAAAATCCAGTCTATTAATGCAATACACACTACTAAAAGAATACAGGACAAACACCATACAAGTCAATTCAAAAGCAAAAAATGCATTTGACAAAATCAACATCTTTTGATGATAAAAATGCTCAAAGAGTTAGGAATGGATGGGAATTTCATCAATCTACTAAACTACATTTATGAAAAACCTACAGTAGACATCATACTTGATTATAAAAGACTGAATGCATCTCCCCCCCAAGGTCAGGAACTGAATGCATTGACCCCCAAGGGCAGGAACACTCCTGCCACTTCTATTTAATATAGTATAGAAGGTTCTAGTTAAGATTGTTAGAAAAGTGGGGCGCCTGGGTGGCGCAGCCGGTTAAGCGTCCGACTTCAGCCAGGTCACGATCTCGCGGTCCGTGAGTTCGAGCCCCGCGTCGGGCTCTGGGCTGGTGGCTCGGAGCCTGGAGCCTGTTTCCGATTCTGTGTCTCCCTCTCTCTCTGCCCCTCCCCCGTTCATGCTCTGTCTCTCTCTGTCCCAAAAATAAATAAAAAACATTGAAAAAAATTAAAAAAAAAAAAAGATTGTTAGAAAAGAAAAAGAAGTCATCCAGATTGAAAAAGAAACAGTAAACCTTTTATTATTTGCAGAGGGCAATATCTTGTATATAGAAAATGTTAAAGAATCCAAAAGAGGAAAAAAAAAAAAAAACCACTGCAATTAATAAACATGTTCAAATGGTTTCAAAGCACATAATCAATATTCAAGTCAATATTATACACACAAGAAATGAACATTCTAAAACTGAAATTAAGAAAACAATTCCATTAAAAATATCATAAAAACAATAAAACAATTGGGTATGCATTTAACAGGAGAAAGGCAAAGACTTGTACACTGAAAACTATAAAACACTGAAAAAAATGTTAAGATCTCAATACATGGAAAAACATTCCATGGATTGGGAGATTTAATATCGTTAAGAGGGCAACACTCCCCAAAATGATTTATAGATTTAATGTAATGTCTATCAAAATTCCAGCTACCTTTGTGCAGAAATTTACAGCTAATTCTAAACTACATATTAAACTACAAGGGCCCAAGGGCGCCTGGGTGGCTCAGTCGGTTAAGCAGATCTCAAGATTCATGGGTTGAGGCCCACATTGGGCTCTGTGCTGACAGCTCAGAGCCTGGAGCCTGCTTTGGATTCTGTGTCTCCCTCTCTCTCTGCCCCTCCCCTGCTTGTGCTCTGTCTCTGTCTCTCTCAAAAATAAAACTACAAGGGCCCAAAATAGGCACACACACACACACAAATCTGTAAATAAGATAATAAAGTTGTAGAGTTGGAGGACCACTCTTCCCAATTTCAAAACTTCCTGCAAAGCCAAAAAAATGAACACAGAATAGTACTACCATGGGCTTAGCATATAAATCAATGGAATAGAATTGAGTCTAGAATTAAACCCATACATCTATCATAAACCAATTTTCTTTCTTTTTTTTTTTTAAATATTTATTTATTTTTAAAAGAGAGACAGAGCGCCAACCGGGGACGGGCAGAGAGAGAGGGAGACACAGAATCTGAAGCAGGCTACAGGATCTCAGCTGTCAGCACAGAGCCCTACACGAGGCTTGAACTCAAACAGTGAGACCATGACCTGAGCCAAAGTCAAATGCTTAACCAACTGAGCCACCCAGATGTCCCGTGAACTAATTTCCAACAAGAATGACAAGACCACTTGCTGGAGAAAGAATAGTCTTCCTAGCAAATAGGTGTTGGGACAACTCAATAGCTACATTAAAAGAATAATATTGGACCCTTACCTCTCACCATGTAAAAAAAAAAGTAACCCAAAATGGATTATACCTAAATGTAAGAGCTATACCTATAGACCTCTTAGACAAAAACATACAAACAGATCTTTCTGATCTTGAGTTAGGTAATGCTTTCTTAGATAAGACTCCAAAAGCACAAGCAACAAAAGAACAGAGAAAATGAATTTAAAATTTCTATGCTACAGGGGCACCAGGGTGGCTCAGTCAGTTGAGTGTCTGACTTCAGCTCAGGTCATGATCTCACGGTCCCATGGATTTGAGCCCTGCATCGGGGCCTGTGCTGACGGCTCAGCAGCTGGAGGCTGCTTTGGATTCTGTGTCTCCTTCTCTCTCTGCCTCTCCCCTGTTCGTGCTCTGTCTCTATCTCTCAAAAATAAACATGAAAAAAAAAATTTTTTTTTAATTTCTATGCTACAAACACCAGCATTAAAAGAGGAAAAAAAAAACCCACAGACTGGGAGAAAATATTTGCAAATCCTGTATTAGATAAAAGATTTGTTGGGCAAGGGGCATTAAGGAGAACACTTGAGCACTGGGTGTTATATGTAAGTGATGAATCACTAAATTCTATTCTTGAAATCATTATTGCACTATATGTTAACGAACTTAATTTACATTTTTAATGTAAATTAAAAATAATAAGAAAAAAATAAGAAAAAAAGATAAAAGATTTGTATCCAGAATACATAAAGAACTCTTAAATTCAAAGACAAGAATATAAAAAAGCGGGGCACCTGAGTGGCTCAGTCACTTATGCATCTGACTCCTGATTTTGGCTCAGGGCATGTTCTCACAGTGCATGAGTTCAAGCCCCTCATGGGACTCTGTAATGACAGCATAGAGACTGCTTGGGATTCTCTCTCTGCTCTTCCCCAGCTTGCGCATGCGTGCACTCACTCTCTCCCTCCCTCTCTCTCTCTCTCTCTCTCAAAATAAATAAACTTAGGGGTGTTTGGGTGGCTCAGTCAGGTCATGATCTCATGGTTTGTGAGTGTGAGCCCCACATCAGGCTCTATGCTGACAGCTCAGAGCCTGAAGCCTGCTTCAGATTCTGTGTCTCCTTCTCTCTCTGCCTCTCCCCTGCTCACACTTTGCCTCTCTCTCTCTCAAAAATAAATGAATGTTAAAAAAAATTTTTTTAATAAACTTCAAAAAAAAGAATATTAAAAAGCCACATAAAAAATGAGCATCCACTAGATAAAACAAAAACAAAGACATTAAAAAAATGAGCAAAAGACATGACTACATATTTCTTCAAAGAAAGTATACACATAACCAGTACACATAAAATTATACTCAAGATCATTAAATATCAAGGAAAAGCAAATCCTAAACCACAATGACAAACCTCTTTGCCTACACTAGGATGGCTGTAATCAAAGGGCCAAATAATAAAAGTGTTCGCAAAGATATGGAGAAATTGGAACGTTCACACACTACTAGAAGAATTTTAAATGGTGCAGCAACACTGGAAAACAACCTGATAGTTCTTCAAAACGTGAAATACAGAATTGTCACTAAGATCCAACAATTTCTAGTATATGTCCAAAAAAATGAAAACATGCCCATACAAAAGCTTGTTCCTGAACATTAACTGCAGCATTATTCATACTAAACAAAAAGTTTAAACAACTCAAAGGTCCATCAACTGATGAATGGATAAATAAAATGTGGTATATCCACACAATGGACTATTTGGCAATAAAAAGAAATTAAATAGTGATACATGCTACAACATGGATGAACTTTTAAAACATTATGCTAAGTGAGGGGCGCCTGGGGCGCTTAGTTAAGTGTCCAACTTCGGCTCAGGTCATGATCTCCTGGTTCTTGGGTTTGAGCCCCATGTCGGGTTCTGTGTTGATGGCTCAGAGCCTAGAGTATGCTTTAGATTCTGTGTCTCCCTCTCTCTGCCCCTCCCCCACTCACACTCTGTCTCTCTCTCTCTCTCTCTCTCTCAAAAATAAATAAAACATTAAAAAATAATAATAAAAAAATAAAACATTATACTAAGGGAAAGAAGCTTGTCACAAAAGACTGTATATTGTATAATTCTATTGATATGAAATGTCCAGCATAGGCAAATCCATACAGACCTTATAAGGAGATCAGAGGTTGTTTAGGATTGGGTTTGTGGATTGGGGGAGAATGGAGGGTTACTAATGAATACAAAACTGTTCCAAAATTAAGACTGTGGTGATGGTTGCAGAACCTTGTGAATATATCAAAAAAAAACCAATAAATTATACACTTTAAATGGGTGAATTGTATAGTATAGGAATTGCATCTCAATAAAGCTGTGGGGAAAAAAAGGAAAAAAAAGAAAACCCTTTTATGCCTCACAACACTGTAAAGTCTATAAATAAAACAAGCCTATATAAAAAAAAGAAAAATTAAACATTTAGAAATATTTTATATAAAACACTCTTACCTCCAGTGCTTATTTCCACCTCTGTAGAATCTCTTTCCAAACTCCCCGCACTGCTAACAATATTCATTAAATGGATTGCAGTCCAAGCAAAAGGCATGCGATATTTCCCAAGTCTTTGACAAAACTGATCAGCTTGACTTTTCAGCTTCTCCAATTTTTCCTTATTCTGCAAAACAAAACTTTATACATTATATGATTATGCTCGAAAGAAATGAATCAAAGACTACTCCATTGTATATAAAAAGACAGCTTAGGAATTCTCAATTCTCAACAAAGATGGAAGAATAATCTATACCTTTCAGAGATCAATTAACACTGTATTATCTTAACCACTGAATAATTTTAACCCATTCTATAAATGTATGTGTAGAGTAAGTCTTTCAAATTTATTTTTGTGATTATCTCATTTTGGTAGGAAAGAACGTAGAGCAAGGGTCAAACATGTGTATGTATTACAAGTACTATTTTATGAAAAGAAACATAACCATGTTCAAGTCAGCAACTGCTACCTACAAAATATTCTAGGTTAAACTTACTAAATTGTACTACTCTGAAAAAGATGGGAGCAGTTGAGCCATTTTGAAATAATCCTTAACTTATGGCAAGAGAAGGAGTGAGGTAAAGTGGGACTGGGGGTACAAATAGGCTAACAACATGTAAGACCAGAACTGTCTGGCTTCTTAAAAGAAGCAAACAAAAAAAAATATTGCAAAAAGACTAAACCCTAGAAACAGACTGATGGTCCAAACAGTATGTGCCTATCTGGAAGACATCCTGAAGCTGGCCCAACTTTTAGGCTATCCCTGAAACAAACACTAAGGTAACCTGCAATAGCCAACTAATGGTCCAAAAGTAAAAATCTACACCAAATATCTTACATACTCTTTCCATACAGGATGTTGTCAAGGTATATATACACTAACAATAGAGCCCTACCTTGAGAGTCAGGCCTGGGATAAGATGGACGGATAACTAAATGTTAGCGCTGTTTATTGCTATATATATTATACCTCCAAAATAGGTGATTGCTTTAAAAGCCCAGATATCAAGTATACTTGATTCTATCAGCTTATGTAGGCATGTAATAAGCTGCTATTGTAATTATGAGCTCCACACAACAGCAAATTTAAAAAATGACAACCCGGGGAAAGGTTATAGAATACTTGAACCCTAATTTCAACCAGCAAGCCAGGGATCAGAGAAGAGTATCATGTACTCAGTTCTACCTATATCAGCAGAAAAGGCTCAGCTACTGTTCCAAATTTCCCAAAATTAGAAAACAAAACATATTCTAGATTTTGGTAACTTATCGAGTATTCCTCAAGCATACTCCTGGATGTTTCAACTATTAAATCATGCATTCAATCATCTGTTATTCTTGTAGCTAACTCAGGGTATCTGAAATTTGGCACCAACTTTATATCAATCGCTTTTGCTTTATATGTGTACCCAAATTCTAAAAATTAGTCATCTGATAGCAAAAGGGAGATAGTATTTTCTGTTTTTACCATATTCCTTAATTATCAGTGGCATTCCTTAATTATCAGCAGCTAGACAGAGCCCCAGAGTACTGCTATCTTACTATAAAAAATTATACTATATGGGGCACCTGGGCAGCTCATTCGGGTAAGCTTCTGACTCATGATTTCAGCTCAGGTCATGATCTTATGGTTCATAGGATCAAGCCCTGCATCAGGTTCCAGGCTGACAGCTCAGAATCTGCTTGGGATTCTCTCTCTCCCTCTCTCTCTCTGCCCCTCCCACACTCATGTGCAAGTGCTTTCTCTCTCTCTCTCTCAAAATAAATGAACTTTAAAAAAACCTTTTATTACCGATATCACTATTTTATGAAAAATCACTATTTTTGAAAATTTTAATACTTAGGAATGAAATGAAATTAACTTAGTTCTCTCCAAGGAAAAAAAAGTCAGGAGTCACTTAGTTTGGGGGTAAGGGAGATTTTAAAGAATAAGACAGCATATGAAAAAAGCTAAGTGACAAAAAAAAGAAGAAAGTAAGAAAGCAGGTAGTCCAATAGAAAATAATGAACTAGTAGTTAAATTCTTTAATATGCTTCATAATTCTCCCAAATAATAACTTGGGAAATGAGAGGTTATTTAGTGTTGGGTTCAGGGACTGGGGGAGCATTGGGAGGGACTATATGACTATACAGGTGGGAAAAATGAGAGGCATGATACTCTACCTTTGTGGCATCTGCTTCTTTAAAAATCATATAAGGTTCTGCACACTCTCCGATGTCACCTTGCTGTAGGACTTTTTCTAACTGTCAAAAAATAAAACAGTAAAGACTAATTAAGCTTAAAAAAAAAGTAATCAGACTGGAATGTGAGGATGGTTTAACATAAAAAAAATCAATCAAGGTAATACACCACATTAACAGAATGACAGGGAAAAAAAACACATGATCATCTCAATTGATACAGAAAAATAACTGGGCAAAATTCAGCACCCTTTCATGCTAGGAACATTCAATAAACTAAGAATACAAGAAAACTACCTCAACATAATAAAGACCATATATGAAAACACCACAGCTAACATCATATTCAATGGTGAAAGGCTGGAAGTTTTTCCTCTAACATTAGGAACAAGATAAGGATGCTCACTTTTACCAATTCTATTCAAAAAAGTACTGGAAGTCTGAGCCAAAGCAATAAGGCAAGAAAAAGAAAAAAAAATGAGTCCAAATTTGAAAGGAAAGAGTAAAATTATGTGTTTGCAGACATGACCTTTTGTTCAGAAAACCTTTATAGTACACACACACACACACACACACACAAATGGTTAGAACTAATAAATAAATTCAGCATAGTTGCAGATACAAAATCAATATGCAAAAATCAATTATATTTCTAAATACTAATAATGAAAAATCTGTAAGAAAATTAAAAACACAATTTCACTTACAATAATATCAAAAAGAAAAAAAATAAAGGTATTCCCCACTTTTAGAAAGTTAACATTATGCTACTTTGATCTTACAAAGACCTACATTACTACCTGTTTTTGCTAACTGAAAGAAATCTGAAGAGTATTTTCACTTTTACAAAAAAAGGGGAAAGTAAAAATAACATTCAGCATATGCTTTGCAAATACAGGCAGCACACACCCGGGGCAACAACAGTGGCACTGCCAAGCTCCTTCCCTGGGAATTACAACTCAGTATCTCAGCATCAAACCACCATAGTTCTGCACTGTGTCTACGAGCATCTGTCCTTTATCTCAATTTATTTTGTGTATCTGTTGGCAAGATATGTCCAAAGGCATCATGAAAGACTGAGAGAGTTATTTTTTGGGTCTAAGAACATTCAAATATTTTTCCATATAAATTAATGTTAATTGCTTTGTCACTTTATAAAATTTCAGCTTACAAAAGTTTCATCAAAGCACTCTTCTTCTAGATAGCAAGGAAACATATACTGAGAAATTAACTTAACCAAAAGGGTGAATGATATATAATCTGAAAACCATAGAACATTGGTTAAAAAAAAAAAAAAAAAAATTAAAGAAGACACAAACAAATGGAAAGATATCCTATAGTCATGAACTGGAAGACTAAATTAATACTAAGAGGCCAATTCTATGCAAAGCAATCTACAGATTTAATGCAATTCCTATGAAAATCTCAAAGATTTTTTTTGTAGACATAATAAAATTCACCGTAACATTCATGTGAAATTTCAAAGAACCCTGAACAATCAAAATAAACCTTTAAAAAAGGAACAGAGTTGTAAGTCTCATACTTCCAGACTTCAAAACAATACAAAGCTACAGTAATAAAAAATATATATATGATACTGGCATAAAGACATACATATAGATGAATGGAACAGAATACAGTCCAGAAATAAACCCTCACATATGTGGTTAAATAATATTTTGTTAATATTTATTTAGTTATTTTGAGAGAGAGAGGCAGTGTGCATAGGGTAGGGGCCAACAGAGAAAGAGAGAGAAAATCTTAAGCAGGTCCATGCTCAGTGTGGAGCCCAATGAGGGGGCTCAATCTCACGACCATGAGATCATGACCTGAGGTGAAATTAAGAGTTGGATGCTTAACCAACTGAGCCACCCAGGAGCCCCAGGCTAAATGATTTTTAACAAGACTGCCAAGGCCATTCAATGGGGAAAGGACAGTCTTTTCAACAAATGGTGTTTAAAAAACCATATACCCAAATGCAAAAGAATTAATGGTGTTTAAAAGACCATGTATCCAGGGGGCACCTGGGTGGCTCAGTCGGTTAAGTGTCTGACTCCGGTTCAGGTTAAGGTCTCATGGCTCATGACTTCAAGCCACGCATTAGGCTCTGCGCTGACAGCTCAGAACCTAGAGCCTGCATCAGATTCCATGTCTCCCTCTCTCTCTGTCCCTCCCCTACTCGTGCTCTGACTCTCTCTTTCAAAAATAAACATTAAAAAAATTTTTTCTTGGGGGTGCCTGGGTGGCTCAGTCAGTTAAGCGTCCGACTTCAGCTCAGGTCATGATCTTGCGGTCCGTGAGTTCAAGCCCCGCGTCGGGCTCTGTGCTGACCGCTCAGAGCCTGGAGCCTGTTTCAGATTCTGTGTCTCCCTCTCTTTCTGCCCCTCCCCTGCTCATGCTCTGTCTCTCTCTTTCTCAAAAATAAATAAAAACATTTAAAAAAATAAAAATTTTTTTTCTTAAATCATATATACAAATGCAAAAGAATAAAGTCTTTACTCTCTATCATATACAAAAATTAACACAAAATGGATCAAAGACATAAATGTGGACCTAAAATTATATAACTCTTAACAGAAAAAAACAGAGTCTTCATGACACTGGATATGGCAATGTTTTCTTGGATTTGATGCAGAAAAATACAGGTAACAAAAGCAAAATACAGAAATTGGGCCACATTAAAACTTTGTGCATCACAGACATAATCAGGGTGAAAAGGCAACAAATAAAAAAATATATACAAATAATGTATCTAATAAGGAGTTAATATCCAGAATAATTTTTTTAAGTTCTACAACTCAACAACAAAATAAATACAGTAAGCCTTGGTTTGCAAGCATAATTTGTTCTGGAAATATGCTTGTAATCCAAAGCACTCAGATATCAAAGCAAATTTCAAGAACCACTGGCTCAGCTGTGATCGTGTGACGTTCAGCATCATGTACAACTCATATTGCAAGACATTGCTCATTTATCAAGTTAAAATTTATTAGAAATGTTTGTCTTGCGGAACTCTCACAGAACAAATTACAATCCAAGGTTTTACTTTAATCTGATTTTTAAATGGCAAAGGACTTGAATAGACATTTTCCAAAGAAGATACAAAAATGGCTAACAGGATATGAAAAGATCCTCTACATAACTAATCATAAGGTAAATGCAAATCAAAATACAATGAGATTATCACTTGATAGCCATCAAGATGGCTACAATCAATAAAACAAAAAATAACAAGCATTGGCAAGGATACAGAAAAACTGGAACTCATGTGCACTATTGGTGATTATGAAAATGGTACATCCATTATGGAAAACTATACAGAGGGTCCTCAAAAAATTAAAAATAGAATTACCACACAATACAGAAAATCTATTTTTAAGTATATATCCAATAGAATCAAAAGCAAAATGTAAACCATTACATTGCTATCATGTTCATAGCAGCACTATTCACAAAGCCAAAAGGCAGAAGCAACCCAAATGTCTATCAAGAGATGTGTGGACCCGAAAAACAAATAATCCAGTGAAGAAATGGGCAGAAAACATGAATAGACACTTTTCCAAAGAAGATGTCCAGATGGCTAACAGACACATGAAAAGATGCTCAACATCACTCCTTATCAGGCAAATACAAATCAAAACCACACTCAGATATCACCTCACGCCAGTCAGAGTAGCTCAAATGAACAAATCAGGAGACTATAGATGCTGGCGAGGATGTGGAGAAACGGGAACCCTCTTGCACTGTTGGTGGGAATGCGTACTGGTGCAGCCGTTCTGGAAAACAGTGTGGAGGTTCCTCAAAAAATTAAAAATAGATCTACCCTATAATCCAGCAATAGCACTGCTAGGAATTTACCCAAGGGATACAGGAGTGCTGAGGCATAGGGGCACTTGCACCCCAATGTTTATAGCAGCACTTTCAACAATAGCCAAATTATGGAAAGAGCCTAAATGTCCATCAGCTGATGAATGGATAAAGAAATTGTGGTTTATATACACAATGGAATGCTACTTGGCAATGAGAGTGAAATCTGGCCTTTTGTAGCAACGTGGATGGAACTGGAGAGTGTTATGCTAAGTGAAATAGGTAATACAGAGAAAGACAGATACCATATGTTTTCACTCATATGTGGATCCTGAGAAACTCAACAGAAGACCAGGGCGGAGGAAAAGGGGGGTGGGGAGTTACAGAGAGGGAAGGAGGCAAACCATAAGAGACTCTTAAATACTGATAATAAACTGAGGGTTGATGGGGGGTGGGAGGGAAGGGAAAGTGGGTGATGGGCACTGAGGAGGGCACTTGTTGGGATGAGCACTGGGTGTTGTATGGAAACCAATTTGACAATAAATTTCATATTTCAAAAAATAATAAAAAAATAAAGTTAGGTAAATAGGTTATGACAAGCTGAAAAAAAAAGAGATGAGTGGACAAACATATATATATTAAATATTATACAATGGAGTATTATTCAGCCTTTAAAAGGGAGAAATCCTAAAACAAGCTACAACCTTGATGAACCTTGAAGACATTATACTAAGTAAAATAAGCCAGTCACACACAAAAACAAAAACCAAATACTCTATGATTCCATTCATATGAAGTATATGAGGTCAAATTCATAGAAAGAGAGCAAACTGGTGGTTGGCAAAATCTGATAAGAGGAGAAAAAGTCATCTAATATAATATCAATGTACAGAATTAACAATTTTTTAAAAATTGCTCAATTGGTTGAGTGTCCAACTCTTGATTTCGGCTTAGGTCATGATCTCACAGTTTGTGAGATCAAGCCCTACTTTAGGCTCTGCACTGACAGTGTGGAGCCTACTTGGGATTCTTTCTCTGTCTCTGCCCCTGCCCTGCTTGTGCACACATTCTCTCTCAACATAGGTAAGTAAACACTAAAAAAAAAAAAAAAAAAGTAAAAAAAAAACTCACAAAACAGTATTGAGTGACCAATGCAACAGTTTCTACTTCTAATTTTTTTCTCCACTTCTAATTTAATGTCTCACATTAACCCTATATAACTTAATATTTTCAAAAAGAAAAGAAACGTAAATAAAATAGGGTGAAAGTCCAGAAACCAAATCAAGCATACCTGATTTGTAGGAATTGTGATAATTCCTTGTAGGAATTTAGCACATATAAAGTTGATACTTCAAATTAGCAAGTGGAGGACAAAAAACTCTTACAAATAAAACAAAATAAAAATAATCCAATAAAATGGATAGGATTACACAAGTGTATATATTTGTTCACGTGAAACATATGTATCCTACATACACTTAAAATTCATGTTTTTTATATTAAAAATCACTTACAAACAAGTTAAAAATGAGCTATTTGAATAAGTACTTTATAAAACAGAATATCCAAACAGCCAATAAATCACTCAACATTCTTAGTCATCACAGAATATAGACTAAAATTGAGGGGCGCTTGACTGCCTAGGTCAGTGGAGCATGGAACTCTTGGACCTGGGGTTGTGTATTCAAGCCCCATAGTGGATGTGGATATTACTTAAAAATAAACTCTTAAAAAAATTGATATAACATGACAAACATATCAGAAATAAAATACAAACCAGAATATAAAACAAAATTAATAAAATTTAAATGTCAAATACAATAAAATCCGATGATAGCAAGTGTTAAGAAGGAAATGGAGCAGCTGATATTCTCAAAAACTGTTGAAAAGAGTAAAAATTGGAATATCCATGTAGGGAAACCGGTTGTAGCAATAAACCCAATGTCCAACAATGAGAATGGAAAAACAGTGATATATTCATATAACAGAATATTATATAGGATTAAAAACAACTACTGCTACACGCAAAAAGCCTAGATGAATCTTAACATAATTCTTTAGAATACCAGAGACAAGAATTTATACTATACGATTCCTTTCCTATGAAGTTTCAAAAGAGGCCAAGATACGGTAAAAGTCAGTATAGTAGGAAAGGGCACAAAGAAGGCCATTTGCTAATATTCTACATCTTGATCTAGATGTACATAAGTTCAGTATGTAAAAATTAATAAAGATGGACACCCTGTGCATATTGCTAATTGTAAACAAAGCTTACAAAGAAAACAATTTCTATATACCAGTGACAAATGAAATTTTGTATATAATTTAAAATGAAAAATGTTAAGTGATACCATTTATAATATAATCAAAAATATCAAATCACCAAGAATATATGAGAGGAAAAGACCTAAAAACATGAAGGAATATATCATGTTCATTGACTGAAAAACAATAGTTTAAAGATGTCAACTTTCTCAAATTGATCTATATATTTAATGCAATGCCAGTCAACATCTCAGTACATTATTTCTTGAGAGAAAGAGAGCATGCCTATACTGAGGGGTTGAAGAGACTGACAAGTAAAAATTTACACAAAAATGTAAAAAGTCAAGCTGGAAAAAAAATACACCACTTATTATAAAGCTACAATAATGAAAACAGTATAGTAGTGGTACCAAGAAAAGAAAAACAGACCAGTGGAACCAAAAAAGGCTCTAGGGGCACCTGGGTGGCTCTCCTCCTATGGAGGACTCTCACAGCCATTATATTGAGTGAAAGAAGCCAGGCACAGAAGATTCATTGTTATGATTCCTTTCATATGAACTTCAAGAAGAAAAGCTAACAATGGTGACAGAAGTTAGAATACTAGTTATCTAGAAGGGCAGGGGTAGTCACTAGAAAGAGAAACACAAGAACCCTCCAGAGTAATAATGCAATGGAAATATTCTATGACTTGAGCTCAAGAGTGATCACACAGGCAAATACACATGGAAGAATTCACCAAGCTGTTTACTCCAGGTTTGTAAATATCTCATTGTACATATTTTATACTTCAATTTAAAAAAAAACTGATAAATATCAAGTATGACTAGCTGAAACTCTTATTCACTGCTGGTGGGAATGCAACTATCACAGAGACTGAAAACATTTATTTGATAGTATCTACCAAATCTGACATACAAATATTCCGTGACTTAGCAATTCTACTCCCAAGAATAAACTAAATACAAATGTATGCATATGTCTATCCTCATGGAATGCAAATATTTACAGAATTTCTGATAAAAACCACAAAATTAACCAAAATGTCTATCATCAGTAAAATGAATTATGATATATTCATACAATACTAAACAACAATGTAAATGAATTTTATTTTTATTATCTTTTAATGTTTATTTATTTCTGAGAGAGACAGAGCATGAGCACGGGAGGGACAGAGACAGAAGGAGACACAGAATCTGAAGCAGGCTGCAGGCTCCGAGCTGTCAGCACAGAGCCCGACATGGGGTTCAAACCCATGAACTTTGAGATCATTACCTGAGCCGAAGTCGGACGCTTAACCAACTGAGCCACCCAGGAGTTCCAGCAATGTAAATGAATTTAAAACTGTTGCATACAGCAGTATAATCACACAATCATGTAGCAAGTCACAAAATATATATAATGTTGGATCCTATTAACATAGTGTTCAAAAACAAGCAAAAATTTTGAGGGGAAAAAAAAAGGAGCGGTGAATGGTACATGGGCAGTTTCTGGGATTCTGGTAACATTTTGTTTCTTAACATGGGTGGGTGGTAACATAATGCATTTATTTGGGGATAATTCATTAAATCATGTATTTATGACTTTTGTGTATTTTCTGTAATTATGTCACACCTCAATAAAAAATTAAATTAAATTAAGCTTATTCTGTTATCATTACCTTATTGTAACCCACGTTTTTCTTCATCTATTTGTGGGTTTCTTTCAAAGAGCTTTGTTTTTGTTCTCTAAAATGTCAGTCTTCCATAAACAATAATCCAAACACAATGATATTACCCCTTCACCTATTTACCAGAAAGTATGCTAATAAACAGGACACAAAAATGAGCAAGGAAGACCTAATCCTGGCTGAGCCAGAATTCCCGTATCTCAGACAGTGATAGATTGCACTTAATAGCCCCAATTCTTCACCCTTCCTTTACCCCCCTCACTGCTACCTGACACTGGAATTCCTCTGAATAAAGACGCCAAGTATATATCCTAACTTCTTGCTTTTGTGTTCTGTCATATGATTTGTCTTGGCCAATACAATGTTAGCCTGTGTGATGCAACCAAGGGCTTGAAAAGTGCCTGTGCAGGGGGGTCTGCTCTTTGGCATTTCTGCAATTACCATGAGAATAAACCAAGTTAGCCTGCTAGAAAAGCAATACACAAAGAAGCACAGCTCCAGCTGAATCAAATGAGCCCCAACCAACCAAAAGACGGTTTCAGGAGCACAGCCACCTCGAGGAGAGTACAACCTACATCAACTGACCACCAGACAACTTGGATGCGTGACCTAAACAAACGTTTGTTGTTGCATGCCACTGGGATTTTCTCTTTCTGTTCTTGAATAGCAGGAGCTCACCAATACACAGATCAATGGCATTTTTCCTCTCAAGAAACAAAAACATCCTGCTGCACCACAAGTGATTCAGCAAAACCTCCTAAATACATCTCCTTTAAATTTTTAATAATATTTTAACTTGTTCATTTTTTTGAAATTACAGGGAAGTCATTTTCTATGTATATACATATTTTTATGTGCATATATATTCTACACAATTGAGATCATTCCATAGAGAGTTTTGTGCCAGACTTATTTTTCACTGAATGTTATATCACACATGCGTTTCTATATCATTAAAATTTCTTCCAGAGGCACCTGGGTGGCTCAGTCGGTTAAGCGGCCGACTTCGGCTCAGGTCATGATCTCGCGGTCCGTGAGTTCGAGCCCCGTGTCGGGCTCTGTGCTGACAGCTCAGAGCCTGAAGCCTGTTTCAGATTCTGTGTCTCCCTCTCTCTGACCCTCCCCCGTTCATGCTCTGTCTCTCTCTGTCTCAAAAATAAATAAACATTAAAAAAAAAAAAATTCTTCCAAATAGTGGTTTTATTTGCCATAGTATCCCATCATATGAATGTACATTGATTTATCTCCCTATTTACTCATATTGAACATTTACAATGTTTCTTATCCTTAATCCTATCTAAACTGTTCACTCTCAACCAAATCTTGTCACTAAATAATCTCATTTTCATGCAGTCAATATTCGAACCATCAGCTGTATCTTTTCATCTCGTTTCCTTAAATATGTTCTATTTTTATGAAAATGTACTATTTTCCCATGTAAAGGTACTTGTATATACAGTATTTCTCAACTGTATTAATATTTAGAACTTTATTCTGAGTTTCTGAAGACCACTGCTGCTAAATCTGTGCTTGTAGGATTCATTGCAGCTAAGATCTATTTTAAGCTGAATTCAATGGGAATGTGTCGACAAATTAGGACATTATTCCTGTGGGTAAACAGGATTCATTCCGTGACAATCCACTTTATAACCTTATTGTAAAATTCATTACTTTTTATAATTTTATATAAATAAAGATAAAATGATTAATGAATATATTTTAAGCTTCTTTCAAGTCAAGGTCAAGTTATAGTAAATTATTCCTCAACTTAAGCTAAGCAGCTTCATAATATTCAGATTTTAGAATTCATAATCCTTATTCAGTTTTTGTGTTTATTTTGCTTTGTTTATTTCAAATTTTTAATTTAAATGTCAGTCACTTAATACATAGGATAATATTAGCTTCAGGAGTGGAATTTAGAGATTCATCACTTATATAAAACACCCCGTGCTTATCACAGTAACTGCCCTTCTTAATACCTGTCACCCATTTAACCCATCCCTCAGTCCAACTCCCCTCCAGCAACCCTTAGTATGTTTTCTATAGTTAAGAGTCTGCTTTACAGTTGGCCTCGTTTTTTATTCTTCCCTATGTTTGTAATCCTTATTCTTTTTTTTTTTTTTCAAAGTTTATTTATTTTTGGGACAGAGAGAGACAGAGCATGAACGGGGGAGGGGCAGAGAGAGAGGGAGACACAGAATCAGAAACAGGCTCCAGGCTCTGAGCCATCAGCCCAGAGCCGGACGCGGGGCTCGAACTCACGGACCGCGAGATCGTGACCTGGCTGAAGTCGGACGCTTAACCGACTGCGCCACCCAGGCGCCCCTGTAATCCTTATTCTTAATTGGAGGACAGTCAAATCATAATGTTCCATGACCTCAATGATTTAGATATTAGTATTTATATAATTTAGAAACTGAGTGATAACATCATAATAAAGCTCCTATGATACTTAATTTTATATGCCAACTTGGGTAGGCTATAATGCCCAGTTATTTGATCAAACCTACCTAGATGTTCCTGTAAAGGTATTTTTTAGAGGTGATCAGCATTTAAATCAGTAGAGTAAGGCAGACTACCCTCTCCACAATGTGAGTGTGCCTCATCCAATCAGGTGAAGGCCTTGAGACCAAAGATGGAAATTTCCCAAAGAAGTAATTTTCAAGACTGCAACACAGAAACCCTGCCTGAGTCTCCAGTCTGCTGCCCAATTCAGACTCAAGACTACAATACCAACTCTTACCTGAATTCCAGCCTGCCAACCCCCTACACATTTCAAATTTGCCAGCCCCCACAATCACACAAGCCAATTCTTTAAAATCAGTCAATCTCTACCTGTATGTGTGTACATACATGTGTGTGTATTTCCAGATTACTGATCTGTTTCTCTGGAGAACCCTAATAGAGTTCCCACTCAAAAAAAAAAAGAAAAAAACTTAGGTAGTTTTTTTTAGGTAGACTACAGTCTACATCCAGTATTGTGTTAAGAAGTTTTAAGACAAAAAAAATACACGAAGATAAAATCCTTACCCTTAAAAACCTTGTGATATTAATAGGGAGACAAATATACAGACACTACACAAACTAATTTATTTAACATTACTCTTACCTTTATTACAAGAAAAACATCTTGGGAAGGATAAGTGATAGAAAAAATAGCTGATCTTGCCAAAGTGGTAATGGCAGCAGGTGGTACATGGGGACGTAATAATCCTTTCATCTGCTCAGAATTAAGGTCAAAATAAAAGTTTTCTGAAATCTAAAAAAAAAAAACAAAACAAAAATTCACATATTAAATTTTAAAATCTGTACATTTTGCAAATATCAAGCATACTCAGTCTTAAAATATTACAGATATTACAACATTACACTAACATACTGTATATCATATATTTCATTGACCAATCTTTATATGTCTAAATAAAAGCAAAAAGAAATATACAAAACTATCTGAGAAATATACAAGAAATATATTCTAAAGAACTCTATCCCAAGCTCTTTTGATTAGAAATGTAACCTGTAATAAAGTACACAAAGAAATTATTGAGATGAATTACCTCAAATTGAGAATTAAAAGAATTATACAAATAATATTTTAGCGAATTTGATTTAGCAAATACAAGTTGCTGGGGCAGAGTTCCACAGCAGAAATCTATAATATGTTGACAGTAGAAGTCACTGAAAGTAGTTAGTTTCTACCACACATTAAGCTTAGAATATTAAGAAATCCTGTATGAGGGGCTCCTGGGTGGTTTGGTCACTTGAGCATCCAATTTTGGCTCAGATCATGATCTCACAGTTCATGGCTTCAAGCCCCACCTCAGGCTTTGCACTGACAGCACGGAGTCTCCTTCAGATTCTCTGAGTCCCTCTCTCTCTGCCCCTTCGCTATTTGTGCCCTCTTTCTTTCTCTCTCTCTCTTTCCCTCTCAAAAAATAAACATTATTTAAAAAATGCTGCATGAGATAGCCCTCTGAAAGACTCCTAAGTGTAATAAAGATACAATGGTAAAACTAAAGCAGTATTTAAGATAAAAGACTTCAAGCATATATAAATGATCTTTTTAGCTAGTGTGAATTTTTAAATCACATCAACAAAACTTCATAATGATTCTAATCCTTTATACATTATTTGCCTAAAATGCTTTTCTTGTATTAACTTTTTCTTAATTTTAAAGAAAGTTGCTTCTGCTATTTGCTTTTGGAATTCTTTCAATTAAATAAAAACTAGGTATCAACTAAACTATTTTATAGTAAGAAAATATGTTTAACAAGTCTTAATAAATTAAATTTCTATTTTCTTTTGAAAAGATCCATATTTAGGGGCGACTGTATGGGTAGTAAGTTAAGCATCTGGCTCTTGGTTTTAGCTCAGGTCATGATCTCAGAGTTCATGAGTTCAAGCCCCAAGTTGGGCTTTCTGCTGTCAGCACAGAGCCTACTTGGGATTCTCTCTCTCTCCCTTTCCCTCTGCCTCTCCTCTGCTCATTCTCCCTCTCTCTCTCTCTCTCTCTCTCTCTCTCTCTCTCTCTCTCTCTCGATAAATAAACTTTAATAAATAAAAATAAATAATCATGTTTAACAATTCTCAAAAAATTATTACTTATAAAACAACTTGAAAACAAGTTTCTGAAACCTAGGAATGTGACAGAAGACTATGTTCAAATCATACAATCTTACCTTTTTCTTTTCCTTGACATCATATAAAGCCAAACTTGCAAAAATAGGTTCAATTTCAATCTCAAACCTTTAAGAAAAAAAGCAATTAGTTTAACATTTCTACATCTGTGCTATACCATCTATGCTACCCCTCTTTCTGAAACACTTTTGCAAGTGTATCTTTCAGTCTAATCAACCACTACTTCCATTAGGTAATTTCATATATTCAATGTGAAAAACTAAGAAAACACATTAAAAATTTCAGAGAAGAACAGGAGCATACAAAATTCCACCACATGGAGAGAACCAAAATTAACAGTTTCAGTGCCTATCCGTCTAGACTTTTGTCTATGTATAATTGCACTTGGTAAATGGATTTATTTTTTAACATTTATTTACTTTTGAGAGAAAGAGACAGAGTGTGAGTGGGAAAGGAGCAGAGAGAGAGGGAGACACAGAATCCAAAGCAGGCTCCAGGCTCTGAGCTGTCAGCACAGAACCCAACACGTGGCTCAGGGCTTAAACCCACAAGCCGTGAGATCATGACCTGAGCTGAAGTCGGACGCCTGACCGACTGGACCACCCAGGTGCCCCAACTGGATTTTTTTTTTAAATGAAGTGTGTCACTGTATATTTAGTAGTCTGCTTTCTCAACTTCATATTTTATGGGTATATTTCCCTGTCATAAATATTAATCTAACCATGCTTTTTAATGTTCAAATACAAATTTTCACTATATGAATATGTAAAAATGTATTTTATAACTGTATGCTTAAATCAAGATGTCTAATTTCATTTCCAAGAACTTGACTTACATACGGTAAACACTTAGTAACTATTTGCTGAATAAAATAATATGTGGGGCACCTGGGTACTCAGTCAAATACCCAACTCTTCATTTCAACTCAGGTCATGATCTCACAGTTGTGAGGTCAAACCCCATGTTGGGCTCCACACTGAGCATGGAGCCTGTTTGGGATTCTCTCTCTATCTCTTTCTGTCTCTCCCCCACGACTGCACGTTCTAGCTCTCTCTCTCTCTCTCTCTCAAAATAAATGAATTAATTAAAAATATTTTTAAAAAGGGAATAATATGTAACATGAGGTTAACTAAAACTCTAGAGCAGTGATCCTCAATAAAGGATGATTTTTCCCCCAATAGGACATTTGGCAATGTCTGGAAGCATTTTAAGTTATCATTACTGCAGGAATATTACTGATATTTAGTGAGTAGAGAGGCCAGGGCTGTGGCTAAACATTCTGCATTGTAGAGGAGAGCCTCTGACAACAAAGAATTATCCAGACAAAAATGTCAGTAGTGCCAAGGTTATAAAAACCCTGTTCTACATTGTTCATTTTTTTTTTTTTTTTTTTTTTTTTTTTTGTCATGAGAGTATCAAAGTCTTTACAGGAGATAACACACAGTCGCATTTGGTTGAGTTGAATGAAGGGGGATTCACAAAGATTCCGATAAGATTTAGGAAAACAACTAGAGAGAATACAATTCTCTGGAGACAACAATCGCAGGGAGTCATTACCAATCCTTGACCTAAAGGAGACCTTAGAAGTGGTAAACCAAAACTGAGAAAGAACAGGTATACAAGGGGCTTTCACAGAAACACTGGCTTTTGGAGGAGAAGGCAACCAATCAACATGACCTAGCAGGGAATGAGTAAAAGGATATAAGTAAATACCACTGATTTCACTCTCTTCCATCCTCTGACTTCTGCTGATGTCTCTCTTAGCAGAACCCAACCCAGAAGCCAAAAGAATAGAAATTTTGGTGATACTGTCTACATGCCTCAACCTCTACAAAGCCTACTGTACAAACTCTCTAACACTTGTTACTGTCACTCTTTCTGATTCTGCAACTTCAGTCGGTATCTGTTATCACACTGGACTTTTAATATGCATCTTAATCTATTTATGACCACACAGACACTCTCTTTTGGACCATTTTTCTATTTTTTGTTTGGCAGTTTCCTCATCTATTTATACTTCTTTATGCATTCTGTATACAGATGCTTTGTCAAGTGAATGTATTGAAAACATCTTCTCCCTCTGTATGACAGAGAAAGATAGAGAAACAGAGAGACACAGATATCCAACTGTTCTGCCAATTTATTGAAAAGATTACCTTTCCCAACTGTCTATATAGTTGTCTCCCCTTATCTGCAAAAAATATGTTCTAACACCTACCATGGATGCCTGAAACCTTGTAGACAGTACTGAAACCCATATATACAATGTTTTTTCCAATGCATACGCTACCTGTGATAAAGTTTAATTTATACTTTAGGCACAGTAAGAGATTAACAACAATAACTAATGACAAAACAGAACAACTATAACAACATACTTTAATAAAAGATATGTGAATGCAGTCTCTCTCGCTCTCTCTCTCTCAAAATACTTTACTGTATTATATTAATCCTCCTTTTCCTTACAATGATATGACCTGATAAAATGTCTACATATGAAATCAACTGAGGTAAATAACACAGACATTGTGACATAGAGTTATGCTATTACTGATCTTCTGATAAGTCAGAAGGATCATCATCTGCGCCTGGACAGCAGTTGACCACTGGTAACTGAATACATGGAGAAGAGGGGGGCTACTGTAGTGCCACTGTAATTGTAAATCAAAAATACACACATAGGTCTATTTTTTAGCCCTAGTCCATTGGACTAATTTTCTAATTGTATGTCAGTGCTATATTGTCTTCATTAGCTTCCGTCTTAGGTAATTAGCTTACTGTAGCTTTATACTAAGTATTAATACCTATTTTGTTTTGTAAACTACTTCAAAACTTCCCTGCCTCCTTTCAGCCCTTTGCATTTTCATATAAATTTTAGATTCAGATAAAATAAGCAAAAATGGATCAAAGATAAGAGAAATGTTAACTGCTTATTCAGAAAACGAGTATCCTATTTTGTAATTTAGCACCATAAAATTCATGCATAATAACTTTCTCTATGATATTCTTGGACAGTATTTAAAGATCCCTATTGTTAGTATGATGAACAAAGGTTAAAAGTCTTGAGGAAACAACAAGTGTGCTTCACATTAAGAAAAGCTACTAATGCATGACAAGAATATTTTAAATGAGATACATGATTTCATTTTTTTCTTTAATGTTTCAAAAGCCTCTTCCATTATACAAAGGGACTGCCATGGTTGCATTTTTTTTTTCTTTTCTGTTTTTAAATGTATACCTCTCATACATTCAGTATGAAAACTTAAAAAACGCATACTATGCTACTCCCAGGCAACCAAACATACACGTGCTTGAGTTTGTCAAGAAATACTATTTGAGCACCAGATACTCAATGCAAGTGCACCAAGCTGCAAAAAAGGTTGCTTTTTTCCCCACTGTTAAGTGCTCGTTTATTTGAAATGTTGAGAATTCAAAAAACACTTTTTAAAAAGGCAATTTCTTAAAATACTTATTTCTTTTGAGAGAGCAGGAGAGGGGTAAAGACAGCGGGAGAGAGAGAATCCCAAGCAGGCTCTGCGCTGTCAGTGGAGAGCCCGACATAGGACTTGATCTCACAAGTTGCAAGATCAGGACCTGAACTAAAATCAAGAGTCAGGTGCTTAACCGACTGAGCTGCACCGGCGCTCCAAAAAAGCAATTTTTAATCACTCCAAGGCCTACCAAAACACACTACTGACAAAATTAGGGTGAGACCCTAAGCCAAAAAGACTGGTGTCTTTATAAAAAGAAAAAAAAACACCAGAGAACTTTCTCTCTTCATGCAGGAACAAAGAAAAGGTCATATCGGGGAACAAGAAGAAGATGGCCATCTACAAGCCAGGAAGAGAAGTCTCATCAGAAACCAATCCTACCAACACCCTGAACTTCAACTTCCACTCTCCAGCACTGTGAGAAAATAAATTTCTGTTGTTTAAGCTACCTAGTCTATGGTATTTTATTATGGTAGTTGGAACAAACTAATACAGGTATGAAGTTTCTCTCTGGGGTGATGAATATGTTCCAGAATTAGTCACAGCAATAGTTGTACAACTCTGAATTTACTAAAAACCACTGATGTTAGACTTCCACGGAAGATGGTGGAGTAGGAAGACCCTAAGCTCACCTCTTCCCATAGATAACACCCACATAAGTGTAAATAACCCAACCCAAAGACTGGCAGAACAGACTCTCCACAGCTAAATGTAGAGAAGAGGCCACATCAAAGGAAGGAGGAAGAGCAGGTGAGGAGCTAAATGAACCCACAGGACCATCCACAGGAGGGAAGGAAACAGTAAATGCAGAAACAAAATGAGACTCTCACTAAGCACCCCGGCACAGGGAACCCAGAGGGGCAGACTAATAACATGTGACTTTGAAAATCAGAGAGGCCAGGGGTGCCTGGGTGGCTCAGTCAGTTAAGCATCCGACTTTAGCTCAGGTTATCTCATGGTTCGTGAGTTCGAACCCTGTGTCGGGCTCTATGCTGACAGCTCAGAGCCTGGAGCCTGCTTCAGATTCTGTGTCTCCTTCTCTCTCTGCCTCTCCCCTGCTCATTCTCTCTCTCTCTCTCTCAAAATAAAATTTTTTTTAATTTTTTTTTTTTAAATCAGAGAGGCCAAATTTTGTGAGTTCTTACAGTGAGGCTAAACACCTCGAATTTTAAAAATCAGCCAGGAGGGCAAAATGAAACTGAGTTCCCACCCTTAATGAGACAGCACAACAAACAGTCCCTCAGATTTTACAGCACAGAAGTATCACCTTGAAAAATTCCTGGTGTATTCAGGAGGAAGATTTGTTTACTAATCTCAGAACATTGCTGGAGGGGCAGGGATCATTGAGAGACTTCTCCAGGAGCAAAGGAGCTGGTGGGTGCCTTTTCCCTCCCTGATGCCCCAACCTAAGTATCTGCAGGAACCAGCATACTGCCAACACCTGCACCTAAACTGCTAAGAGCACACCATGCCTCTGCATTCTCCTGCAGACCTGCCCCCTGCAATATCCCTTGGCAGAACCCATCCAAAGCGGTGCCACAAGCCTGACAGTGTGCAAGCAGCCCTGATAGGAGCCAACACTACTATAAAGCGACTCCTACCCTGGGAAGAGAGAAAAATAACCAAACATACCAGTCCCCCTGTGGCCCCAGCAGGGGGCTGGGGGCAGACAGCTGGTCTGACTGCAGGCCTTGTCCACCAACGAAAGCTTCTCAGGAGACAACATGGAAGGTGTCCGGCAGTTTGGTGCTGCTACATTTCTGGCAAATACCTGGTCTGACTCAACTTAAGCCCAAGGTGACCTTAGATTCACCCACTAACAACAAAGGGACAAAATCCTGTCCACAAGAGGCAAAGAGAATCATCAAAGATGACAAACTAAAGGCAAAAGCAGCTTAGCCCTGACAGGACACCTGAATGACACATAGGAGACCTCCTCAATCACCCAGGATCTGGTGAACAGGGGATACTACACTGCAGGGCATTACAAGACCTCTTCTTAAGGCCACTACTTGAAAGAGCAGGAGACATAGCCAACTTTCCTAACACACAAAAACAGACACATAGAGTTAGACAAAATGAGGAGACAGAGGAATTTGTCACAAATGAAAGAAACAGGACAAAAGAGAGCTAAACAAAACTGAAATAAGTCATATGCCTGACAGAGAATTTAAAGGAATGGTCATAAAGATACTCACAGAACTTGAGAAAAAGTGGAGGACCTCAGTGAGACCCATAACAAAGAGATAGAAAACATACAAAAGAACCAATCAGAGATGAAGAACTCAGTAACTAAAACTAAAAAGATGGAATAAATAGGAGACTAGAGGAAACAGAGGAAAGGATTAGTGACCTGGATTAGAGGATTAGAGGACTGAGAAATGGAAAGCAATCAAGCTGAAGAGGAGAGAGGGAAACAAAATAATAAAAAATGAAGACAGACTTAAGGAACTCAGCAGCACCATCCAGCATAATAACATTTGCATTACAGGAATCCCAGAAGAAGAGAAAGGAACAGGGACAGAAAATTTATTTGAAAAAATAATAGCTGAAAACTTCCCAAATCTGGGGAAGGAAACAGAAATTCAGATTGAGGAAGCACAGAGAGGCCCCAACAAAATCAACCCAAGGAGGTCCACACCAGACACATTGTAATTAAAATGGCAAAAAGCAGCGATAAAGCAGAGAATTTTAAAAACAGCAAAAGAAAAGAAAAGTTACATACATACAAGGAAAACTCCATAAGGCTACCAGCTGATTGTTCAGCAGAAACTTTGCAAGCCAAAGGGAATGGCAAGATATATTCAAAGTGCTGAAAGAAAAAAACCTGCAGCCAAGAACACTTTATCCAGCTATCATTAGAGTATCAGAATGAGAGTAAAGAGGTTCCCAGACAAATAACAGTTAAAGGAATTCATGACCACTAAACCAGCCCTACAAGAAATTTTAAAGGGGATTCTTTGAGAGGAAAGACCATAAGCAGGAATAAGAAAAGTAGGAAGCACAAAAGCAGCAGAATTAAATATATCTGTAAAACTCAGTCAAGGATCCACAAAATAAAAAGATGTAAAGTAGGATACCTTTTATAAACATAGGTGGGGGGGTGGTAAAGAATGGGTTCAAACTCAAGCAACTTAATATAGACTGCTTAGTCATAAGATGTTATACACAAACTTAATTGCAACCACAAATCAAAACCCAGTAACAGATATGCAAAAAATAAAGAGCTAGGGATCCAAGTATATCACTAAAGAAAGCTAGCAGGGGCGCCTGGGTGGCTTGGTCAGTTAAGCGTCCGACTTCAGCTCAGGTCATGATCTCATGGTCCGTGAGTTCAAGCCCCGCGTCAGGCTCTGTGCTGACAGCTCAGAGCCTGGAGCCTGTTTCAGGTTCTGTGTCTCGCTCTCTCTCTGCCCTTCCCCTGTTCATGCTCTGTCTCTCTCTGTCTCAAAAATAAATAAACGTTAAAAAAAAAAAAATTAAAAAAAAAAAAGAAAGCTAGCAAATCATGAAAGAAGTGAGCAAGAGAAGAAAGGAACAGAGAGAATATAATCCTAAGTGAAATAATTCAATCAGTGAAAGAGAAAATCCATATGATTTCACTCATATGTGGAATTAAAAAAAAAAACAAAAACAAACAAAAAGCCAGAAACCAAACTGTTAACTACAGAGGACAAACAGATAGTTACCAGAGGGGAGGTGGGTAGGGAAGGAGGATGGGTGAAATAGGAGAAGGGGTTAACTGTACACTTATCATGATGAGCAATAAATAATATACAAAACTGCTGAATCACTATATTGTACACCAGAAGATAATATAATACTGTATGTTAACTATATTGGAATTAAAATTTTTAAAGTAAATAAAAACAAATAAACCACTGACTTTAAAAGGGTGAATTTTATATTTAAATTATATCATAAGAAAGCTGTCAAAAAAAGCAAATAAAAAAACAAAAAAAGAATATGATATTCAAAAGACTCAATGCACTAAAGCTCTAACAACTTTCTAGATAAATCTAACTAAATACATAATGCCTTAGCTTTCAAAGGAAGAAAACTGCCTAAGTTATCCAGACACGGAAGTGGTCTGTCCCTATGAGTTGCTCCTTTTAGAAAGTTCTATGTATTAAAACTTCCTTTTTCTTAAGTCAGAACTGGTAATTAACCATAATATTAACATGATACAATGAAAACAGCATCGAGGTTTTTTTTTTTTTTTTTTTTCAGTTACTGGGTGCAAAACAGTGAGCATGCCAGTCAGTTCACTTCTGCTAATGCTTTTGAATCTTGATTTCCTCATTTGTAAAATGAAGAAAATAATATATACCTTATAGAATTACACTGAAGACAAGATGAGTTAAAATAGAGAAATTAAAATAAAATAAAGCACTTTGTGAAGAATATAAATTCAGGACATTATCACTTCGATGACGTTAGATCAGAAGTCATTTAACTTTTTTACATAAAGAAAAATATATAAACTCAGAATCTTCAAAACACCCACAAAGCCAACCATGTAGGCTTGTATAATCAAGTCTTTAAGGGAAAAGATACTTTGCCTTTATATTCCCCAAGCCAAGTACAGTGTCTGGTAAACACAAGAAATTCAGCAAATTTTTGTTCAAGTTTTAAGACTAATTATATAGCTGTGACAAAAAGTCATCTTCACCTGTGAGCCAAAAATGTTCTTAAAACTTACCTTCATACAATAGTTTTAATGCTTAGTAGCATTTAAAATTACATACAGAAGAACAATACTTCTCAAAAGGACACAAATACAAAGCATAAAATCTACTAGGATTTTGTTATACTAATACTCAAAATGTTATTTGAAAAATAAAAGCTATACAGTAAACAAAATAAATACTCACTTGAGTGATAAACATTTTACAAGAAGTCTTTGACCAAAATGCTCTTTGGGCACATCAGGAACACTAAGTCGTTCTATTGGCTCTTCCTACAAATTGACAAGCAATACTAAAATGAACATTCTTATCATATGTCAACCCTTTATAATTTTCTAAAAACTTATTTTATTAATCTAATACTTTTAGTCTTCACAACTGAGCAAAGAAAATAAGGACCAATTTACCCTCAAAGAGAACTCATTAGATCCTAAATGTGCTCAATTCATAGAAATTATATTGTTATATATTAAGCATAATATATATATTTCATTTACTAAAAGTTATACCTATGTTTCAGTTGTTTTATTTCCTATATTATTAGAATACTTTATGTGATATTCCCAAAATATCTATCTTAATAATCATCTGCTTCTTTATATATAAACATCTATACCTCATCTGGTGATGGGTGCAGAGCAAAGAGTTCCTTGTGACGGTTTGATTTCCTTTGGTCATCATTCTGACGGTCTATTTCTTCATTGGGTGTTCGATCAAGTAAATTAGGAAGCAGAGCATCAGGAAGTGAATTTTTCAAGTCAAAAATACTGCAGGCCCAGCTACCCCTTGGAGTATCATCTATTGACATTGAACGTCTTTTAAGATCATCCTGCCGTGCAAAACATTAAATATATTAAGAAATTAAAAAACAAACTACTTTAAAATAATTTCTTGTAATAATTTAAAAATAAAAGTATTACTTGCTCATCCTGGTAGTTGTTGCCATCTGGAGCTTCATCAGATTCAAAGACCTGTTTTGGCAAACCTTTTTGCCTTTCTTTCTGTTTATCTAATGTATTAGGATTAAATCCTGTTCCCAGTTTATGATATCTATTTAAAATAAAATAGTTAAATACATATCAGTTTTTGGAAATTTTTCATTTTCATCACGATGTAATAAGCCCACTGTTCTCTGTATTGCTTCTTTACATTAATAAGGATACATCCCAGCAGTTTTGATTGTGTCAAACATTTAACTAGAGTGATCGATCAGGAAGACTTCCATTCACAGTTCCTTTATTTCAACTAGAAAACAGATAATGAGATTCCAGAAGTAAATTATATTCTCCTTCTTTCCATGGGAACCATGTATATATAACTTAAGCTGTACTTTCAATTCAGAGTTGTACTTTCAATTCAGAGAACTTTTTTCTTTTCAGTAAAAAGAAAGAATGAGAAACCAGGTTAAAGAATAAAATGAGAGAGTAGAAAATATGTATTACATTCATAACAATGTAAATTTTTTAAAGGCAGAAAAATATAAAGCACTGAATCTTAAAATTTCAAATTGCCAAAAAAGTTCCTATATCTCATTATGTATAAATGATCTTAAACAAGCCAAAACTGCAGACTTTAAAAAAATGTTTTTAATGTTTATTTTTATTTTTGAGAGAGTGAGAGACAGAGTGCAAGTGGGGGAAGGTCAGAGAGAGAGAGGGAGACAAAGAATTTGAAACAGGCTCTAGGCTCTGAGCTGACACAGGTTTAAACTCAGGAACAGGGAGATCATGACCTGAGCCGAAGTTGGATGCTCAACCGACTGAGCCACCCGGGTGCCCCTAAGGCTGCAGACTTTTAAAATGAAAACAGCAAGATCTCCACCACTGCATACATATATTACGTAACATATATTGTTCTAAGTCTAATACATTCTAAGTCTAACAATATATTCTACGTAACATTCTACATAACAATATATGTTACGTAATATATGTATTAGACTTAGAATAACTCTGAAATTAATGTAACCTTCTTGCCTAAAAACCCAATATCCAAGAGCATTCAACAGACACCAAGATCCAAGAGCAATTACTGTTCCACACTCCATATAGCCCAACTGGGGAAAATTTTAATTGGAGCAAAAACAATTATGATTACCAGAGGATGATATGGTTTTTGCCACCAGTGAATTTATGAAATAGTAAGGAATCACACTTGACATGAATCATTCATATTGTGTCTTGTTGCTAAAGATATTAAAATAGCAGCTACACGATCATATCACTGCATAATCACAAAATAAAAGACAGCATTTTCCTCTGGAAGAACTAAAATAACAATATTCAGTGTAATAACATAAAAGGTATTACTCAAAAGCAGATGTTTTACTCTTTCATGAAATTTTTAAAGTGCCTTAATTTGTGAAGTTGCATGTCCAAGCTGCTCTAATAAAAGAAATGTGTTGCATTCTGCCTCCTTTATGTCCTAAAAAATTAATTGACAGTATAAAATTCAAAAGAGCTGAGAATGACATGATTCATGATCAATACTCTTTTTTCTTAAAGCTTTTTTTTTAAGTTTATTTATTTATTTTGAGAGAGAGAGAGAGAGAGAGAGAGAGAGAGAGAGAGAGAGAGAGAGACCCAAGCAAGCTCTATGCTGTCAACGCAGAGCGCAACACGGGGCTGGAACTCATGAACTATGAGATCATGACCTGAGCCGAAACTAAGAGTCAGATGCTTAACCAGCTGAGCCACCCAGGTGCCCCAAACAATACTCTTATAAATTAACACTCTGACCTCCGGCTGGTTGCTATGATAAGGCCCTACAGGATTACCCATCCAACCCCATACACACACCACCATTGTTATGACCTCATATCTCAGCATTCTCTCCCTCATTTATTCTATTCCAGTCACATTGACCTCTTTGCTATTCTTTGAACACCCCTAGCACGCTTCCAGTATGGAGCCTTTGCATATGCTGTTCTCCCCTCTGCCTAATACATTCCTGAAATCCAAAGGGCTCACTTCCTTACTCCCTTCAGGTCTTGGCTCAAATTCACCTTATTAGTAAGGTCTCTTCTGATTAGTTCTACAAAGTAGGAAATTCAGCCCCTCTTCTTGGCTCTCCCCATCCCCCTTACCCTACGTTTTTTTTCTCCATAAGAGTTACCTCCACCATACCTTTTGGCTTACTATTCCACCCTTTGGTCATGATGTCCACTTTGCCAATAAGACCATCTGCTGAGTTTTTTATATGTTTTCGCTGAATAAAATATTAATTTCCAAAGATAACTAGTTGATTTTTACACGATTACCATATCCTTTCATGTCTCCTTGAGGATATATATATGTTTTAATGTTTATTTATATTTGAGAGAGAGAAAGAGAGACAGTGCACGAGCAGGGGAGGAGCAGAGAGATGGACACAGAATCCAAAGCAGGCACCAGGCTCTGAGCTGTCAGCACAGAGCCCGGTGCAGGGCTCACACTTACGAGCCGTGAGATCATGACCTGAGCTGAAGGTGGACATTCAACTCACTGAGCCACCCAGGCGCCGCTCTATTGCCAACTTTCAATTGTTAGTTCTGTTATTTGTAGTTTGATAATTCTTTTGAAGCATGCTGATCTTCATCAAATAGTTGGCAATTTTGGGTTCTGTGTTCATTTTTAAATTTATAACCTCATATCTGTCTGGAAATACTGTATCTGCCTTGCTCACCCCATATCCAGTGGTTGTGGAGAAGAAGCAAATCATGCTGCCAGGCAGAATCTGGCAGTATCTACTTTTCCGGGTATGAAGGGTTCCTTCTTCTTCCATGGCATGCCCACCCTGGCCACTATATTAACAGCTCAAGACCCATAATAGATGCTCTAAAAATGAGGCAGATACCTCTGCAGCAGCCACGCCTGTATAAACAGGGTACAGGGGATTTCAAAGTAACCGAATGTCAAACAGTTGCCCGAGGTCTCCCTTCCATTGCCTCAATTCACTGTTTCTGAGCTTAAAGTGCTACCAAGGCTTCTTCATATATCTTCTCCTTAGATTATTCTGCATTATGGTTTCCTCTTATGTTCCAATCACACCTATCTTCTATCTTTCAGGGATACTTTAAAACTTGTAGTCCAATAAAAGTACCCCCTTTGCCATTTACTATACCGCCAATAATAAATAATATCTGATGTAACAGAAAAAATGTAAGCATTAGAATCTGATGCTCCTAGCTTCTAATCTTGGCTATCCTATTTTCTGGTTGTGGGACCTCAAAGACATTACTTAACTGCTCTGAGCCTGAACAATCTTATCTGTTGGAAACTTAACTGAGATAAAGTGCCCAATAAAATGCCCTACACATAGTAAGTACCCAAAAATGTTAACTACCTTACCTCTTTGTCTAAACCAAGGTCAGCACCCCATGATGAGAGTTAAGTAGCAGATTCCATGATTCTGAGATTAATGTGTATATTATATTAAGATTTCTGATTAGAAGTTTTCAACATACATGCATAGAAGTAAAGATTTTTGAGTTATTTGACAGAGAAACAGTTTTATTCACTAATAAATCTAGTTATTGAAATCCTTATCAAAATTGTAAGTTCATAAAAACAGCTCTTCTTTATAAAAGGTAACAGACTGGCTTTTATTAGGTCACACTAAAACTAAAAAGCATGTCAGCAGTATCCCCAAGTGATGCTTAACATAATATTAAACCCAGTGAAATAAGACAGCAGCCATAAGGACAAAACAATAAGCAAAGGATACATCACTGTTGCTAGTACAAGTTAGCACAGATAACTTCATTTTTGAAAACTATGTCATAACAGAATTCTCCACTACTTCAGTCATTATATTTCCTTTAGAAAAATAAAATAAGGCTAAGAATTTTCAGTAGGATGACTTTTAATTATGCAAATTAAAATTAGCAAAGGAAACTTTTATTTCTTAATCTGATTTGATATCTCAAACACCATCCATTAGAAAAATAAACTTTGTGGGAGAACAAAACATTATTTTTTTTAAATATTTACCTGATTAGACATACAGGTCAAGGATCTATAAATATTTAGTTAATAAAGGGTAGAGGCCTTTCAAACAGCTTGATCTAGAAAACAGGCTATTCAATTTAACTTAACTATTTAAGTTTCAACAAACTGGATTCTTTTTGAGAAATACAAATTATTCATCAATACCTACCCATGAATTCCCAAAAGAATTAGACTATAAGTTATTATAATTATATATTATTAGTTATTAATGACCTATGGTAATACAGAAATACTACTGACAAACATATTGTTTTACAAGAAAAGTAAGTGAAGTAAGCAGCAGTAATTGCAGAACTCCTAAGCAGAACATATCTATAAACAAAAGGTTCTTCTTGCTTCTTCAACTGTTTTTTCAAATGAATTTTCAGGTCTCATAATTTTTTTTTTTTAAGTTTTATTTATGTTTGAGAGAGAGCAAGTGGGAGAGGGACAGAGGAGGGTCTGAAGAGGGACAGAGGAGGGTCTGCATTGACAGCAGCAAGCCCAATGTGGGGCTTGAATTCATGAACCAGGAGATTATGACCTGAGCTGAAGTCAGAAGCTCAACCAACTAAGCCACCCAGGTGCTCCAGGTCTCATAATTATTATTAATCTACTTTAATACATTTATACATCCTACTCAGTATTTTTTAATGTTATAATAAATATATGACTTACTTTCTGATCACAATTGCCCAGTCTTCTGTATAACTTCTTATACAATCTCTAACATGTGGATCCATTTCACTATTTCAAAAAAGAAAATACATTAGTAATTTAGTAAGGAAAGCATTGATGTCTGTGAATTTGGTTGCTGCAGTTCATGGTCATATAACAGGAAACACCACCACCACAAGAAATATGACCCAAGTAAAATCAAGAAAGGTAATCTTTCCAGTTACACTAAAATCAAAAATAGGTATATGTCTCCTTACCTTTCTTCAGGTACAGCTGAAACAAGGGTTCTACAGTCCCTAGGACTATAAACAACTTCAATGTCATCTGGAGGGAATTCAATCAAATCCCTTAAAGGCCCAGAATCCACAGCTAAAGGATGAGTAATGAGGTATTCTTCCAAATCCACCGGATCCACTGCTTCAGTAAGGGGCACCTATTTTATAAAGAGGGGTGGGTGTGAGAGGTGAGTAGAAAAGAAGAGGTGGATGTGAAAATTTTACACTTCAAGCAAAAGAAATTTATTATTTTAAAAAATACACATTTTTGTAGTCATTTCTAAACGTTACTTCTAAAATGTCAGCAGAGGGGCACCTGGGTGGCTCAGTCTATTAAGCACCAGACTCTTGTTTTCAGCTCAGGTCATGAACTCACAGTTTCTGAGATCGAGCCCCATAATGGACTCTGTGCTGACAGCTCGGATCCCGTTTGGGCTCGCTCTCTCTCTGCCCCTCCCCCACTCACACACGTGCATGCATACACACACACTGTGTCTCTCTCAAAATAAATAAATAAACATTTTTAAAAATATAATAATGGGTACTTGGGTAGCTCAGTCAGTTGAGCATCTGACTTCAGCTCAGGTCACGATCTCACGGTTGGTAAGTTTGACCCTGGCATGGGGCTTGCCACTGTCTGCGCAGAGCCTGCTTCAGATCCTCTGTTCCCCTCTCACTCTGCCCCTCCCTCACTCATGCTCTGTCTCTCAAAAATAAACATAAAAAAAAAAGAGGGTAAAATAAAATGTCAGCAGAAGTTCAGCCAGATGCACTAAAGAAACCACAAAGTGTTGGCCACCTTCTACTTGTTTATTGTTTGGGTCATACTATAATCTTCTGGCTTAGATTTTGCCCATTCCCCTCACATAAAATTGGTAAAGATAATTAACAGTTTTAGAATACAGTGACAAAATGCTCTTCAGAAGGATTCTTTTTTTGTTTTTTATATCTTTGAAATTGTCATTGCTAAGTTTCTAAGCAGCGCTTTTACCTTATTGGTTGTTATTGTTAATCATTCTAGTAAAACTACATAAATCAGTCTGTGGTAGGCTGAAAATGGTCCTCCAAAGATCTCCACATCCCAACCCATGGACCTTAGATGACAAAAAATAAAAAATAAATACAAATAAAAGGGTATTTGAAAATATGATTAAGGATCTTAAAATGGGGATATTATTCTGGACTATATGAGTGGGTCCTAAGTGCAATCATATATATCTTCATATGAAGACAGAGGCTATTTGGACCACACAGAGGAGAAAGCCATATGAAGACACAGCAAAGAGAAATTTGAAGATTCTGGCCTTAGACAGAAGTGATACGGCCTCAAGCAGCCACCAAAATCTGAATGAGGCAAGGAACTGATTCTGAAGGAAGCCTCTGAAGGGAGTGTATATAACTTCACCAAAACCTTGATTTCTGCCCACTGATATCAGGATCTGGACTCCAGTACTGTGAGAGAATAAACTTCTGTTGTTTTAAGCCACACAGTTTGTGGTAATTTGTTCCAGCAGCCACAGGAAACTAATAGTAAAAGTATCTATTAGCAATAATAGAATATTCTCGGAATTCCTTAGCCACAATGAAATTATACTTTTTAATAAGATACTCTACTTCCTATCTGATACAAGAAAAAATTTTCAAGCAAAACCATGAAGAATTATATAACAAATGTGCAGTTGTAGAACAATGAAAATATGAACATGTAATTTCACAGGATGTTCAACTGGATAAAAACACTGAGACTTGCAGGTATATGTTACTAAATAGAGGTGCATTAATCTATGCTGCTTTGGACTGAACAACTAGCAACAGGTAAAGCAACATTTTAAAGACAGTTAAGTAAAACAATAAATAACTAGCATATCATAAACACTCAAAGACAGTAGCTATTATTATCATTACATGTGTTTTCATTCAAACTCTCCTAAACCCTGTAAGCTAGAGATAATCAGTATTTCAATTCTAGAAATAAAGGCATTTGTGCTCAAAGAAGTCAAACTCCTGAAAATAAAGGAGCCACAAATGACAGAGCAAATTTTTAAAATGCGTCTTCAAGGGGTGCCTAGCTGGCTCAGTTGGTAGAGCAGGCAACTCTCAATCTCAGGGTTGTGAGTTCAAGCCCCAGATTGGGCATGGAGTCTACTTAAAAAAAGCGGGGGGGGGGGGGTCTTCAAGTTCTTAAATTCAGGGGTTTTTTCTCATAAGGATCCTATCTTACCTATACCTATTCTCTCAAGTACATAATATACTATCATGGTGTTCTTAATACAGGGAAAGAAGCAATTCAATAGGGAAATGGAATATTTTTCAACCAAATTGCTGAAAAAACTGGATATCTATATTGGGGGGAATGAATCTCCATCCTTACATCACAATATACTCAAACTGAGATGGATCATAGACATAAATATAAATACTAAAACCATAAAACTGCTAGAAGGAAACATAGGAGAACATCTTCATGATTTGGGAGTAAGCAAAAGTTTCTTAGACACGACATAGAAATAATCATAAAAGAAAAATCTGATATATCTAAAGACAATTAAGAAAATGAACAGACAAGCCCCACTGAGAGAAAATATTCACAAAACTTATTTAACAAGAGATTGGTGTCTAGAATATATGAAGAAGTCCTACATCTCGGGGCGCCTGGGTGGCTCAGTTGGTTGAGCTTCCGACTTCGGCTCAGGTCATGATCTCACAGTTTGTGAGTTCGGCCCCATGTCGGGCTCTGTGCTAACAGATCGGAGCCTGGAGACTGCTTCGGATTTTGCATCTCCCTCTCTCTCTGACCCTCCCCTGTTCATGCTCTGTCTCTCTCTCTCTCTCAAAAATAAATAAACATTAAAAAAAATTTTTTTTAGTATAAAAAAAAAAAGAAGTCCTACATCTCAATAATAACAGAACAAACCACCTCTCAAATGGGGGAGAAAAGCTGATAAGACATTCACAAAGGAAGATAGAGGAATGGCCAGTTAGCACATAAAAAAGTGTTAAACACTCAAAGTCACAAAAGACACACTTCCACTTCCTGGCAGATGGAGTAGACATATTTTTCCCTATTCTTCCCACTAATTAAAACTACAAATCCTGGACAGTCTATATAAAATAAACATCAGAAGACTCCAAGGGCAGCTGACTGGCTCAGTCAGTTACACGTCCGACTCCTGGTTTCGGCTCAGGTCATAATCTCACAGTTTCATGAGTTTGAGCCCAGTGTTGGTCTCTGTGCTGGCAGTGCGGAGCCTGCTTGGGATTCTCTCTCTTTCCCTCTCTCTCTGCCCCTCCCCTATTCATGCACAGTCTATCTCGGAATAAATAAACTGAAAAAAAAAAAAAAAAAAAAAAAAAAAGACTGTATGGGGCCCCTGAGTGGCTCAGTTGGTTAAAAGCTTCTGACTTCAGCTCAGGTAATGATCTCATGGTTCGTGGGTTCGAGCCCCACATTAGACTCTGTGCTGACGGCTCAGAGCCGGGAGTCTGCTTCAGCTTCTGTGTCTCCCTCTCACTTTTTTCCCCTCCCCTGCTCATACCCTGTCTGTCTGTCTCTTTTTCTCTTTCTAAAATAAACATTTTTTTCAAGACTCTAAAAGGTAGAGAAAAAGGCAAATCAGCAGGGATCTTGGAATGCAAGGAATGGCACAACAGTGGGTTACCTAAAATTTCTTTTTGCCTTATGTACTCCAGACTTGTAGCTAGAAAAGCTCACAAACCAGAAACACCAAAAAAGATGATGCAAGCTGGGGTTAGCGGAAGCCCCAACAAAATCCTGTTCTTCCCAGCCAAAGGACCAAGAAAGGGGCAACAAAGCAAAATAGAAAAGTTTTAGACAATAGTCACTCTACTGCAGCCAAACACAATGTGAAAAACTGTGGACCCACCCTATCTACACAAGCAAGGCCAAGTGGAAAGCTAGACTTCACCCTCACAAAGCTGTAACAAGGCATCCAACACTCCTCACCAAGCATGGTATCACAGAAATCAGAGGAGGGAACTAAGATTTTCATACCTCCTGGGAGGTATGAGCCTTCCACCCCCACAGTGTCAGTGGAGACCACATAGGGACTACTCATATGCAGTAATAACAAGGCACTTCTTCCTCTTACAAGGCACTTCTTCCTCTTACTGCTTATCTAAGGAGGTCTACATATAGTACAATAAAGGTAAAGGGATGGAAAGGTACATAAAATTTCTAGACTTCACCTAAATTGGTAAAATGTCAATACCAGTTTTGTGATTAAATTATGTGCATATAATATCTTAAGCAACCATTAAGGCTATACAAAGATACGCAATCAATAACACTACAGATAAATCAAAATGGAATTATAAAAAATGTTCAGGTAACCCACAGGAAGATTAAAAAAAAAACAGAAAAACAAAAAACAGAGAGAACAAACAAAAGTTAAAATGGCAGACTAAAGCCCTAGCAGAATAACAACATTAAATGTAAATGATCTACATACACCAATCAAAAGAGAATAACAGAATGAGTTTTAAAACATGACCCACCTGTATGGTGTACAAAATATTCACTTCAAATAAGACAATATAAGGAAGTTAAAATAGGGGAATGGAAAAAAATATACCATACCGACATTAATCAAAAGAAAGCAGAAGTCACTGTATTAGCATCAGTTAAGTAGACTTCAAAGCAAAGCAAAGCAAAGTAGTATATAAAAAGGGCCATTACCAGGGTGCCTGGGTAGCCCAGTCAGTTAAGCGTCTCTTGATCTCAGCTCAGGTCATGATCTCAGTTTGCAGAATGGAGCACAGAGCCTGCTTGGGATTCTTTCTCTCCCTCTCTCTCTCTCTGACCCTCCCTTCCTTGTGCCCGCTCTCTTTCTCTCTTTCTCAACATAAGTAAATAAACTTTAAAAAGGGGGGGAGGACATTATCTGATGATAATAGCTATGATCCAACATGAAGACACAGCAATCTTAAAGGTGTATGTACTAAATAACTATAAATTATGTGAAATAAAAACTAACAGAACTGAAAGGAAAAATAAGACATATCTACAATTATAACTGGAAACTTCAAGACATCTCTCTCTCGACAACTGATAGACAACCAAAGAGAAAACCAAGAAGGATATGGTAAAACTCAACAGCAACATCAACTAACAGGATTTAACTGACATTTATAGACCAGTCTACCCGATAACAACAGAATAAACACTCTTTTCAAAACCCCAAAAAGCGGGGCACCTGGGTGGCGCAGTTGGTTAAGCGTCCGACTTCAGCCAGGTCACAATCTCGCGGCCCGTGGGTTCGAGCCCCACGTCAGGCTCTGGGCTGACGGCTCAGAGCCTGGAGCCTGTTTCCGATTCTGTGTCTCCCTCTCTCTCTGCCCCTCCCCCATTCATGCTCTGTCTCTCTCTGTCCCAAAAATAAATAAACATTGAAAAAACAAAAACAAAAACAAAAAGCATAGAGGTGCCTGCATGGCTCAGTCAGTTAAGTGTCTGACTCTTGATTTCAGCTCAGGTCCTGATCTCAAGGTCATGAGATTGAGCCCCAGGAGAGATTCTCCTATCCCTCTCCCTCAGCCCCTCCCCTACTTGCTGTCTCTCTCACAGAATAAATAAACATAAAAAAAAAAAAAAGCCCAAAAAAGTATATACCAAGACAGACCATATCCTGAGGCATAAAACCAACCTCAACAAATTTAAAAGACCTGAAATCAGAGTGTATTCTCTGACCATAACATAATCAAATTAGAAATTAGCAACAGAAAGATAACAGGAAAATCTCCAAACACTTAGAAACTAAATAATACACTTCCAAATAACCTATGAGTCACACAAGTCTGAAAAGTGAAATTTAAAAAATATACTGAACTAAATGAAAATACATAATAAAATTTGTGGGATCAGGGAAATGCAACCAAAAACACAAGATACTAGTTCATATCCATCATTGGAAAACAAGTGCAGGAGAGGATATAAAGAAATTGGAAGCCATTTGAATGTTCCCAAAATATCATACCAAAAAAGAGAATTACCATATGATCTACTAATTCCATGTCTATGTACTCCACCCAAAAATTGCAAATCAAGATTCAGATTACTTGTATGCTCGTATTCATAGCAGCAATACTACCAACAGCCAAAAGGTGCAAACAACCCAATGTTCATCAACAGATGAATGGATAAACAAAATGTGATATACACATAAAATGGTATATTCTTCAGTCTTAACATGGATGAAACTTTGAAGCATTGCTGAGTGAAATACACCAGAGACAAAAAGACAAATATCATGTGATGGTACTTTACGTGGTACATAGAGGAGATAAATTTATAGAGACAGAAATAGAATAAATATAACTGAGGACTGGAAAGAGAGGGAAGCAGGGAGTTATTATTTCATGAGTACGAGGTGCCAGCTTGGGATAATGAAAAATTTCTGGCAATGGATAGTAGTAATAGTGGTGATAATTGCACAACATTGTGAATGTGCTTAATGCCACTGAATTGTATACCTAGAAATGGTTAAAATGATCAATTTTATGTTATGTATAGTTTACCACAATACAAATAGATACTATACAAAAAGATAGATAGATAGACAGATATAAAGACACACAGACAGACAGATTTAAGTGAACCTTTTTTTTAATCTTTTTAAGTCAATGCTTCTCTGCCCAGGTATTATTTGCAGGGCAGCACACCTTTCAGGATTCAAAGTGTCACAAACGACTATTCATCGAAAATAAAGACAAAATTTGGGATTCCTTGCATATGTCTAATTCAGAATTAATCTCCCCTCAAAGAATGACCAGCCATATCAAGAGTTAAGTCTTAGGGTAGGGGCCTCCTTACCCTACCCCTACCCCTAGACTTGGATCATGGAAACAAATTTATTTTTGATACAACTATCTCCCTTCTTTCTGATGCCCAGCAGAGACAGATGCTTGGGTTAGTCTTGGAATATGGTGATGAGCTGATTACAATTGTAAATTATTTTGCAAGGCTCCAAGGAAAGATCCTGTATTCACTGACCCAAGGCAAGAGACTGCAACATGATTTTATAAAAGAAAGTGGCTGGGCAATACCTAGGGTTAAAGGGTGATAAGAAGCAATAGTGAAACACTACAAAACCTCTCACAGGCAATGTTAAGATATTGTCTTATTTCAACAATCATTGTGTTGGAATTTGACATATTTAGTGTTAAGATCTCTTTCAATCCTTTCTGGTACACCATCAAAAGTTCTGGTATTTGATCAGAGATTGTTTTGGGCTGGGGCAGAGGAGGATACAAGGGTGATAAACTGAAGAGTTTCTTTTTGAGGTGATGAAAATGTTCTGAATTGACTGTGGAGATGGTTGCACATTTCTGTGAGTATATTAAATCCACTGATTTTGTCAATTAAATGGGTGAATTGTTTGGTATGTGAATTAAAACTCAATAAGGTTGTTAAAAAAAAAAACAGAATCTAATCAGTTATAGGAAATATAGAAGATAGAAGAACGAGTCTATAAGGGAAGAAATTTCAAAAAGGTTGAACCAGAATCTAATCAGTTACAGGAAATGATACAGAAACAAGTCTACAAAAAAGCAAACATAAAATCCGAAAGGCAGGCAATTCTATAAGACAACTAATTTGATTTTCTCAAGTCAATGGCATAAAATCAAAGTTAGAAGCTGGGGGAGGCAGGGGCACCTGAGTGTCTCAGTCAGTTAAGGATCTGACTCTTGGTTTTGGCTCAGGTCAAGATCTCACAGTTCATGAGTTCGAGTCCCACAAAAGGCTCTACACTGACACTCCAGAGCCTGCTTGGGATTTCTCTCTACCTCTCTCTCTGACCCTCCCCACTTTGCTCTCTCTCTTTCTCTCTCTCAAAAAAAATAAATAAATAAAAATTAAAAACTTAAAGAAGAAGATGAAGAAGAAGGAGAAGAAGATGAAGAAGAAGGAGAAGAAGAAGAAGAAGAAGAAGGAGGAGGAGGAGAAGAAGTAGTAGTAGTAGTAGTAGTCGTAGTTGTTGGGGGAGGGAGAAAATGCTTTGTTTGTTTTTGGTTTGGTTTTAACACAAGTGATCTAAGACCAAAATCCATCTATAAATTTTATGTGGATCTCCATTTGAATAAACCAACTATGAAGATATTTATGAGATAATCAAAGAACTTTAGCATGTACTGTATATAAGATGATACCAAGGAATTACTGTTAATTTTGTTAAGTGTGATAACAGCATTGTGGTTAAGTAAGAAAATAACAATGTCTACACTAGTCTATTTCTGTGTATGTTTAAAGATTCTCATAGTTTAAAAAAGTACTTTACCAGTGAGAATGCAAGAAGAAAAATTGCAGTCATCAAGCTCTGACAACCCTTTGAAGGAACTGTGTTGCAAAGAAGAGCAAAGATATACTGGAGGCTGGGGACAGGTAGAAATGTAGGGCAAAAAAGCAGGATTTTTTTTCATGGGAGAAATAATAGTATGTTTGTATACTGATGGGAATGTTCAGGAAAATAAAGAGCAAAAGTGATAAAAGAGAAGGGAGAATTCTTAAAGTATTATATTTGAATAACAGAGAAGTAGGGATTAACTAATCCCTCCACTTGTTCACTAGTGGTTCATCTAGAGTAACAAGTAAACAGGTAGACTACATGGGTACAGATGACAATCGGTGAACACAAATGCTGGTAGGAGTATGTGGAAGTTCTTTTCTGACTGTTTCAATTTTCACAAGTGCAATATGAAGCCAAGTCATCCTAGGAGTGAAAATGGGAATCAGCAATTAGGGGTTAAGAGAAGGAGGCATGAAATAAGTCAACTAAAACAGTAGGAGAATGAATGGACTAGGAAAATATACTATTTGCCTGGAAATGTTAAAGCCAACGTAAGTGAGTGGTCATAAACTGAGACCAGTCAATGGGATTGTGTTTTCTCGAGCCACACTCAGCTAAGTGCAGGTATGAAACAAGCAGAGAGCTGTATTTGAAAAGCACTTCTGGGTGTGCTGATGACATGAGAAGTTAAGGAATTCAAGGGTATGTATATGCAAGAGAGTAATTATGACGATCAACAAATAATTTAAGTTTGGTAAGGAAAGAAAAGAAAACATCGAAAGGTGAGGGGCAGGAAAAAGTTAGTAGAATCATGGATTCTAGATTCTGGTGGGGGTGAAAGACAGCTGGGAGTCAGGATTCCAAAACAAGAGAGCAAGAAAGATAAGACGTAGTAGCCAAAGAAGCATAAAACTGAGATTACAAAGGGGTTAAAATTATTTATAATGACCAAATCTAAGGTATGACTATGGAAGTGAGTAGCTGAGGTATGATACGAGACATAGGTTATCAGTACAGAAAAGGAGTTCAAGATTCTGAGAGGGTATTAAAAGAATCACCTCCATGTACACTGAAATCACCCAGAAATCCATATATTCTAAAGTTTCTCCAATCAGCATGTAACTGTTATTAAATTTCATCTTTAAAACTTTTAAAAACACAAACATTATAAACATGTCATTACAAGGCAATCAAACTGTTATATTCTGTCATACCATCTTTTTTCAATAATTGGTACCGTTTAGTTCCTAAATGAAGTGTTAATAGGGCGTCTGGGTGGCTCAGTCGGTTAAGGCTCTGACTTCAGGTCAGGTCAGGTCATGATCTCACGGTTTTGAGTTCCAGTTCCGCATAGGGCTCTGCTGTCAGCGCAGAGCGTGCTTTGGATCCTGTCTCCCTCTCTCTCTCTACCCCTGCCCTGCTTGAACACACATGCACGCACTCTCTTCCAAAAATAAATAAACTTTAATTTTTTTTTTTTAACGTTTATTTATTTTTGAGACAGAGAGAGACAGAGCATGAACAGGGGAGGGGCAGAGAGAGAGGGAGACACAGAATCTGAAACGGGCTCCAGGCTCTGAGCTGTCAGCACAGAGCCTGACGCGGGGCTCGAACTCACGGACCGCGAGATCGTGACCTGGCTGAAGTCGGACGCTTAACCGACTGCGCCACCCAGGCGCCCCAAAAAATAAATAAACTTTAAAAAAAAATGTGTGAATACATAATTCCACCAAAGTCACTTTTTTTTTTTAATGTTTTTATTTATTTTTGAGACAGAGAGAGACAGAGCATGAGCAGGGGAGGGGCAGAGAGAGAGACACAGAATCTGAAACAGGCTCCAGGCTCTGAGCTGTCAGCACAGAGCCTTATGCGGGGCTCAAACTCACAGACTGTGAGATCATGACCTGAGCTGAAGTCTGACGCTTAACCGACTGAGCCACTCAGGCATCCCCAAAATTTTTTTTTGATGTTTATTTATTTTTGACAGAGAGAGAGAGAGAGACAGAGAGACAGAGAGAGACAGAGAGAGACACAGCATGAGCGGGAGAGGGGCAGAAAGAGAGGGAGACACAGAATCCAAAGCAGGCTCCAGGCTCTGAGCTGTCAGCACAGAGCCCGATGCGGGGCTCAAACTCCGAACTGCAAGGTCATGACCTGAGCTGAAGTCAGACGCTCAACCGACTGAGCCACCCAGGTGCCCCCAAAAGTCACTCTTAACTACTTTTTTAATTTTTGACAAATAGAGGCATAGTTTTAATTTATATTCTTACTCTAATAAGTATCCATTTTTTATCAAAATTGATTATCCACATGCCAGTTTCCTTAATAAGAAAACCCACGTTTAGGGCCACCTGGGTGGCTCAGTGGGTTAAGCATCCAACTATTGATTCTGGCTCAGGTCATGATCTCAGTTTGTGAGACGGAGGCCATCAGGCTCTATACTGACAGCATAGAGACTGCTTGGGATTCTCTTTCTCCCTCTCTCCCTGCCCCTCTCCCCCTTTCACCCTCAAAATAAATAAATAAAACTTTAAAAAAAGAAAAAAACATGTTTATGTCTCTGACATAGCACCTGGTTAAGGCAATGATTCAATAATTGTATATTCCCTTCTATTAAAGGGGACATACAATACTACAAATCCACATATTTATCTAATGCTGCCTTCAGTAACTATTTCTAGAACAGATTCCTAAAGGTTCCTGTAATGAATCAACTTGGATCTGGGAAGTCTTACCTATAAAGTTCCAGAGTTGATAAATCCTGAATGTAAAGTTTCAAAGTTGACTCAGAAATTAACACCTGTATCACACTTCCTAACATTATTCTCCAACTCAAATTTCAGGAAAGACAGGGGTAGCAACAAGTAAGTTTATGAGACTACTGATGGAACCCAAAATCCATTGGTCTTGTCTTTCCACTATTTTGTCATGGCCTCGTCAGTAACACACCAGTAACATCCCATATTTTAAATATGCTACTTACTGTGGTATGATGGGATATATTACCAACAATGTTGAGGTTTTTGAGCAGTTGGGGAGAACCACTGTATTGTCCAGAGATCTGCTTCCTGACTTCAGCAGCCACAGTTCTACAACAAAGAAAGCAAATATATTATTTTAAAAAGAAACAACCGGGGAGCCTGGGTGGCTCAGTTGGTTAAGCGTCCAACTTCAGTTCAGGTCATAATCTTGTGGTTCATGAGTTCGAGTCCCGCATAGGGCTCTGTGCTGACAGCTCAGAGCCTGGAGTCTGCTTCAGATTTTGTGTCTCCCTCTCCCTCTGCCCCTCGCCTGCTTGCATTCCGACTGTCTGTCTCTCTCTCCTCCCTCAAAAAGAAATAAACATATAAAAAAATTAAAAAGAAAACAACTTAGTTTAAAATGGTAAGAAACTAAGTATATTAAATATCCATTTAAAAACCAACAAAATCTCAGAGTATCAATAGGGTCATAAATTTGTAAGATATTTCAGTAAATACTGCCTATAATTACAGTACAACATCTTTATGCTGATGTAGGACACAAAAGTGAAAGCCAACTTACAGCAGGTTTTTTTTTGTATATGGCATTTCAGGGAACATATTTTGGCTTACGACAGAGCAAGAAGCTATAATAAGATATATATATTAAAATGTGCATATCTTAAAGATATAAAATTCTAAAATATTTTATAAACAAAGAATTAGGAAGAAAAAAACTCTTCTTTCCTATCTAATATTGTTAGCTATTCATTCATGCCCCAGAAAACTATTCCCTATTTTTACTTAAGTAACAGAAAATCACCTTAATACTATGGCATTAATGGCTTTCCACGATCTGACCCTAATCACCTGGTTCCAGCCTTGCATGTCCTTTCCCAAATTCTTGTCAGTGAACATAAATTGTTTTCCACAATGTTGTTTCTGTCCTGTACCCACAAATTCAATTCTTAACTAGTTTTAAGGGTAAAACCTAAATGACAGGAACTGTATACAAACTTATGATAGCTCACCCCAAACAAAAATAATTCCACCTTTCATTAAGACTTTCATTTATAATCTAATGCATTTTCCTCCTTCCTAGTTATTTTTTCCACATTTTATAGACACTATATAAAAAGAGGCAGTGTTTAATTCACCATTGTTTTCCCTAAAATATTCAGCATGTGGCACTCAAAACAGGTGACTGGTTAGCCCTATGAAATATACAATATTACTGAACTTTTTGACAAATGAAGTAAATCACAAAAGAATTACCATAATTCAACAGATAAATCTTTATTTGAATTAGGATTAGAGTTTAAAAGTTCCACAATTTCAAGCTGGTTAGTGACCCTTGGGGGCATACTAGTATTTCAAATTTACTGAAATAGCATTTCTGAAACAGAAATATTTTAGAAATTCAAATGACTTTTGGGGCACCTGGGTGGCTCAGTTAGTTAAGCATCCAACTTCAGCTCAGGTCATGATCTCACATTCCGTGAGTTCAAGCTCCAGGTCGGGCTCTGTGCTGACACCTCAGAGCCTGGAGTCTGCTTCGGATTCTGTGTCTCCCTTTCTCTCTGCTCCTCCCCTGCTCATTCTCCCTCTCTCTCTCTCAAAAATAAATAAATATTAAAAAAAGAAAAAAGAAATTCAAATGACTTTATACCTTATTAGTCTCCCATTTTCCTTACATTTTCCAAAACTATAAGCAAAATATTCAGTGAGACCCAAATCCAATAAATAACATCCCCGCATTAGTAACATTTTTATTAAATAGAAATTATAACCCCCCAAAAAAGAAATTATAACACAACATAAAATAAACACCACTATCCATAGATTCTGTGCAATTAACTTTCTGTAGTCACTATCTAACTTCTACACTACGATCACCAACTGGCCACTTCCTTATTTTACAAAACTAGCCTTCTGGGTTTTGCTTTTTTTCTTTTACTCTTTTCCAAAATCTAAACCCTACTTTCTCCTACCATTTTACTGCAAATCAGCTGAAACAGGTCTAATGACCTGGTTTCTGGGCCAGCTTGATGATACTTGCGTCCTGCAGTGTTCTCATGCTCTGAATTCAGAGCCCTTTGCATCTTGGTCCCCGTTCAAATTTCCAGCTGAATTTCTACAAAATCTCATTTTCCAAAAATTATCCAAATTTATGATACAATCTTTCCCCTCTTTCTTCTCTTCCATACCCCTTTCCTTTTTTCATATTCAATCATTCCACACATTTGTCAAGCACTGTTTTGAGCCTACTACTCAATTAGAAATTTTTCATACAAAGGTGAAAAAGTTTTTCTTTCAGTCTCAAGATACTGAATTACCTCAGTGATCTGAGGTACTTTAGAACATTTTTGTGTGTTATAAAAAACTAATTCGTTATTCATAACTGCTGGAACCTAGAAGTTTATCCTTCAGTAGGTAAATGGATATACAAAGTGTGGTACATCCATACAATGCAATATTATTCAACAACAAGAAGAAATAGGATATCAAGTGACAAAAGACATGGAAGAACCTTAAAAGAATACTGCAAGTGAAACAATCCAGTCTGAAAAGTCTACTTACTGTAGGACTTCAACTATGTGACATTCTGGAGAAGGCAAAACTATGGAGACATTAAAAAACATAGGGGTTGCCCAGGTTGGAATGGGGAGGAAAAGGAAGAGACAAATAAATAGTGCATAGGGAATTTTTAGGGCAGCAAAACTATTCTGTATGATTCTACAATGGTAGATAGATTCCTTATACATCTGTTAAAACCTGCAGAATGTACAACACAAAGAGTAAACCCAATGTAATCTAAGGACTGTAGTTAATAATAATGTATCCATATTGGCTCATCAATTAAAACAAATGTACCACACTAACTCAGGATGTTAATAACAAGGGAAACTTGCTGGGGAAATATAGAAGGGAATTCTCTGTACTTTCCACCAGATGTGAGAAGACAAGAAAGTTCACTTCAGTTTAGAATTTCCCTTAGTCCTCTTAATGAAGCCTATATTATGGGTGCTCACTATTGTGTTTAGTTTAAAGGCCTTAAAATCTCCTGATTCTTTTAAGACTTAGATGAGAATATGAAAAAGTTTTTCATAGGGCAACACAGAACAAATATTCTGTGTCTCCCTTCCTCAGAGCTGTTCAACTCGGTCTACCAATCTCAGCACTACCTCACTGTTTCTGGGGCTAAACCATGAGTAATCTGAATTTTATCAAACACAGGATGTCATTAGTTGTTAAGACCTGCTACTACTTCATGTACAGCTAAGAAAAAAAAAATTGCCAATTAACCACCATACCATCAATTAAGTGGAAGACATATCCTGTTTTCAGAAGATGTTAAGCAGTGAAACTTAAGTGAAATATGGTTTCCTCAAAAAGAGATGATCTTTTCTTTATTAAAAGAGACAGACAACAAAAGATAATCCCCATGCTACAAATATTTGTCTTATTTCTATATGACAAAATTTCCCCCAAAAACAAAATTAGTAGTAACTTGAAAATAAAAACCATTTCCATATGGGCTATGATAGCAATAAAAATATTGCCCAAACAAGGGATGTATTCATACTGAGACCCTCTGCATGAAAAGATTTCATGGAATGGTACTGAGAAAATTTTCCCAAGAAATAAAATCTTTTTTTTTTTTTTCAACGTTTATTTATTTTTGGGACAGAGAGAGACAGAGCATGAACGGGGGAGGGGCAGAGAGAGAGGGAGACACAGAATCGGAAACAGGCTCCAGGCTCTGAGCCATCAGCCCAGAGCCCGACGCGGGGCTCGAACTCACGGACCGCGAGATCGTGACCTGGCTGAAGTCGGACGCTTAACCGACTGCGCCACCCAGGCGCCCCCCAAGAAATAAAATCTCTTAACCACACTATGGCCCGAAGTATTCAAGACAAAAAAAAATGCTGAATAAATATAGTTCCTATATCAGTTAAAGTCCTTTATCATAAAAGAGTCCTTACTTACCCATAGGGAATAGTTCTGAGACCCCCAGTGGATGCCTGAAACTCTGGATTATACTGAACCCTATCTATACGTTTTTTCCTATACATACTTACCTATGAAAAAGTTTAATTTACAAATGATGAGTATTAAGGAGGGCACTTGTTGGGATGAGCAATGGGTGTTATATGTAAGTACTACACTGTATGTTAACTAACTTGAATTTAAATAATTTTTTTAGAAGTGAGGCAAAGAGATTAACAATAACTAATAAAATAGAGCAATTAAACAATATACTGTAATAAAAGTTATATAAATGTGTTCTCTCAAAATATCGTATTGTACTGTATTCTTTTTTCTTGTGATGTGAAATGATAAATGCCTACATAATGAGACGAAGTGAGGTGAATGCTGTAGGCACTACAACGTGACATTAGGCTACTACTAAAATGAGACATGCTGGATGGTCAGAAGGAGAATCATCTGCTCTCCGACTGAGGTTGACAGCGGAAAGTAAAACTGTGGATAATGGGAGACTACCGTAGATTGCTTTTTCCAATAATTATTTTTCCTACTCCTAGTGATAGCTCTATAGCAGGGAAATACAGGGAAGCCTTTTTTACTTCTAATAAGCTATTAATATTAACTGCAAGGTGGAAAGAATAAATCAAAAATTCCATAGGTACTCATGCTCCTAAATTATGAGAGAATACCGTCTTCCCCACCCAAAAGAACATGATGGAATACTTGAACTATTTGCCTTCTTATCAATTCTCTCCATTTCCACAAGCTCCCTCATTATGTCAACAGGCATTATAATTTTCACAAGAGAAAGCACTCACTAAGGTCATTCACCATAGGATATTGGAAATAACCAACAAGGACTCACATCCTGAAGGAAATTATGTTGCATTTAATCTTTCTTCTAATCTCCTCCCACTTTCAGATGCCCCATCTGACTATGATTTCCAGAATGACCAATCTGGGCCTCTCTCATCTCTAGTCATTCTTCACGGGATCAGAAGTAAAACCTTAGTAAAGATGAGTAAGGAGAGGGGAGTCTGGTAGACCTTAACCTCTCTTGATCTCAGGGTTCTAAGTTCAAGTCCCACGTAGAGCTTACTTAAAAAATAAAATAAATCTAAAAACAAATAAATACAATTTAACAAAAAAGAGGAGTAAGGAGAGTTTAGACAAAAATAAAAAAGAGTTTAGTTGAGCTTTTCTTATAAAGTCACAAAAAAGAGCCACAATGTTCTCTGTCAAAGAAGAAAATAAGATCTCTTGGAACTGGCACTGTTTATACATAACATAAAAGTCAGAGAAGAAGGGAAGGGTAGAAGGATACACCAGGCAATATATCAGGTAAGAGAATACATCAGAGACAAGGCAAAAAAGGACTAGCTAAAAATCCCCAAAAGAAAATGGAAAAGAGCAGCTGATAGATACTCCAGTGTTATGACTATCCAAACCCAAGATTGGTGACTGACGGGTTGAATCATAGTTGTACCACTGTGTATAGTTGGCATTAAAGACAATGAAAAGCAAAATAAAAAAAAAAAAATCGATTAGATCTAGGCCACCTCTGACCCAGTAAGGATGTGGAAAGAGGGGCCGTGAGCCTCACAGTTAGCAATCTTTGGGGGTTGCGGTGGGTCAGTGACAGGTATGCACCTGGCCAGCATTTCTGCCGCTTTGCCTGGGAGGACTCAAACTGGCACCTGGAAACTTTAGGAAGACGTGATTTTCAAAAGTAATTATGAAAACATTTGTCATTGGAATTAGTGGTGTGACAAATGGCAGGAAGATAACACTGACTAAGAAACATCTCCCAAACTGCAGGATCATATCTCAGGATGATTTCTTTAAGCCACAGTCTGAGATAGAGACAAATACAAATGGATTTCTGCAGTATGACATGCTTGAAGCACTTAATGTGGAAAAAATGTCCACCATTTCCTGCTGGATGAAAAGCCCAAGACACTCATTGGTATCAACAGACTGTGGAAATGCTAAGGGATTTCCCATATTAATCACTGAAGGCTTCCTTCTCTTTAATTATAAGCCCCTGACACTCTATGGAACATAGGAGCTACTTTCTGACCACTCCATATGAAGAACGTTAAGGGGAGGAAGAGTACAAAGGTCTATGAGCCTCCAAACCCTTCCAGGGTACTTGGATGGCCACGTGTGGCCCATCTATCTAAAGCACAGACAAGAAATGGAGACATCAGGTGGGAAATGGTTTACCTAGGCAGAACAAAATCTGAAGAGGACTTCTTTCCACAAATGTATGAAGATCTACTATAAGAACTAGCAAAGCAAAAGTGTTTGCAAGTAGCAACATAAAGATGGAGTGGACTAAATCCTTCCTGAAATGAATTAGGAAACTCAAAGGAGAATGTTTAAGAACTTTTAACAATACATAATATGTAGTTTGGTTGATGACAGCCGTTGGTTCATTTGTATTATCACACATGGTTTCCCCAATATGTGGAACAGTAAATAGTGGTCTATACCTTTGGTATAGGAATTTACCTTGATAAGCTGTTCTCACTCCAAGGGGTGCAGAGATACAGCATAGCTCACAAACAATGAGTCAGTTCCTCTAATGACTGTCAAACTTTTCTGAATGGGACCCAGAGTACAAAATAAGGCTTACATCACAATCCAGTATATATGCAATCTATCATGTCTGTATGTGTCGATGTGTTTGTGTATATATGTGTCTCTGTACATACAAATACAAACGTGTATGATGTGTGTGTATATATACACACATATCAAGTAACACAAAGCATTTACCTTAGATATAATGCACGGTGATATTTTTCTACTTGTAATTTTTTTTAATATTCGTTACCATCCAATGCCACTGCCTACCTCCTGCAAATAAAGGCTTTTTTAGGAGTAGCAGTCACATTGGATAAATCAAAATTTACTAGAAAAAAAAAGAAAACAATAGATTAAAGAAATGCAACATCGTGTTACCTCCTAAGTATCTGTGCCAAAAAAATGTTTAACCTGAATTAAATCAAACCTATACATCTAACACCCAGTTTACAGGAAATACAGAGAACACTAAAACTAGTGCCAAAGGAAGCAATCAGACAAAAACCAGAAGGCAGGTCATTCTGTACCACAAGTCTCTTCAACAAATTAGCATGATGAGTATCTAAAGACAGAGTAACGTTTAGCATAAAAAAGACCTCATATGAAAAAAGTAAAGTCTACTTAAAAGAAGAAAAAAAGACTGAGAGATAAAACTAAATGTAATGAATGGTTCCTAACTGGATCCTGATTTGAACAAACTAGCTACAAAACACATTGTTGGGGATAATGAGAAATGTGAATATGGACAAGGTATAACACAATGAAGAATTATTGTTTTTTTAATGTGTGTAACAGTATTATTACAGTAATCCAAGAAATGTCCCTATATTTCAAAGATACAAATGATGTCAGCAATTTAGCTTTAAACTCTTCAGTTATTATCAATCTACCCTAATGGACAAAACTAACTAACTATGGAGTACAGATGAGGCAAATACCCTTCGAGAAGCATATCATGTTCTCTATAAAGCCCTGCCTGATTATTTCTGTTCTGTTCCACTCAGATTAGATACTCCTCCTCTGTCCTTTCCAAGTACTCTGTGTTCATCCATATACATTCAAGGAAACAGTTTCCAGGAGGCTAATTCAGACAGGCAGCAGACCAGCCACACTGCTTTTCACCATGGACCAAGAACCTGGCCTTGCTGACAACGTTTGATTTCAAGAGTAGGAAAGCCCAAAGGTTTGTAAACATTCTCTTTGATAGAAGCGCATAAATTGCAAGGCAGGTTCTTCTGGAATACTAATGCAACCCTCCAATATAAAAGTATGGTTGAAGAAAAAAAGGTACAGTGAAGGATTTGAGAACTTGGCTTCTCAGGCTTGGCACATTCTCACTCTTCAGAGGCACCTTTGCAATTTCTTGAGGAATTAGGGAGGACAAGGAAACTTTACTTCTGATTGGAGTATGCTATTCTGGCTCTTATTTTGTACAAATGTCTCAAAGCATGTTAATTTCTGCCATTAAAGAAAATGTATATTCTTTAATTCTGTCTGGTGGCACTTTTCTAGCAAAAACTATCTCCTTGTGATAACCAAACAATATCGCAGACATAGCATCTATCAAATGGTTTTGAAATCTATTTACCAATCTCCTTGCAAGAAACCCAGCAGTAAAAGGTGGGACTTCATTTACCTTTGCACCCTCTAGCAGAGTGCCTGGCATATCCTGAGTACTTAATAAACGTTTAAGCTGAAGTGAAAAAATGGGAATAGAGAGAAATTTTCATAGTTCTTTCCTCACAGGAAAGTAGTTAGGTAAGAATGCTAGAATGGAACAACAGATGTGAGCTTCTTGAAGACAGGGACTACATCCTATTAATCTTTACAACCTCATATTTGAGACAATGGAGAGAGAAAGAGAGAAATGGAGACATGGGTATAAGAGTACAGAGAAAATACCTTCCAAATACCTTTTAGAGAAGACTAATTTGTAAGTATGGTTGGTTTTTAATTGATTGGGAAAGGACAAGGAATTATGACTTTTTATCTATTACTGCCAAACAGGTAAATATTTGCTGGGGGACAGGGGGGTGAAATCTGAATCCACAGAAGAATTCTAAATATATAACCTTTTCTTTAAGAACCTTGCTGACATCATTATTGTCCCATTTGCTAAGTGAAACACGGAAACACAATGTTCTATTCCATGTGAAACTCTTCTTCTTAAACAAGATATATGATATTTTCACTTATCTCAAAATAGTCTCTAATATGTCTTTAGCATATCTGCAAAGGTCTGGTTCCAGAACTATGTTCAAACCCTACAATTATGTAAATAAAGTTACTATGAGAAGCAGAGGAAATACGATTTTCCAACCTGGAGAAAAAAAAAAGAAACAACTCTATAAAAGAAGGCATCTTTTGAAGTAGGTTCCACACCCACCCAAAGTGGGTCTTGAACTCATGACCCTGAGATGAAGAGTCACATACTCTACTGACTGAGCCAGCCAGGCGGCCCAGAAAGACATCTTTTAAGACAGAAAACAGGGGCGCCTGGGTGGCTCAGTCGGTTAAGCGGCCGACTTCGGCTCAGGTCATGATCTCACGGTCCGTGGGTTCGAGCCCCGCGTCAGGCTCTGTGCTGACAGCTCAGAGCCTGGAGCCCGTTTCGGATTCTGTGTCTCCCTCTCTCTCTGACCCTCCCCCGTTCATGCTCTGTCTCTCTCTGTCTCAAAAAAATAAATAAACGTTAAAAAAAATACTATCTCCAACTAAAGACAAAAAAAAAAATTAAAAAAAAAAAAAGACAGTAAACAAAAGGAGTATGTACCTGGCATTAAAAAATTCAAATTTCACAAAGAGATAAAAACAAAAGGTACATCTCTCTACCATTTCCAATCCCCAGTTCTATTCCCCAAATGTAACCACTTAATATTTTATCAGGTATCCTTCAAGAAAAAGATGTGACGGGGCACCTGGGTGGCTCAGTCAGTTAATCGTCTGACTCTTGCTATCAGCTCAGGTCATGATCTCAAGGTGCATGAGTTTGAGTACCACACTGGGCTCCCTGCTGATAGCGCAGAATTTGCTTGGGATTCTGTCTCTGCCCCTCCCCTGCATGCTCTCTTTCTCTCTCTCTCTCAAATAAAATACATAAAGTTTACAAGAAAAAAAAAAGATGCATCTACTTTTTAATGTCCACATATGACATCGTACAATAAAAAACCTTTTTTGATACCTTATATTATACACTTAATATATCTTGGGAATCTTTCCATATCAGCACATAAAATTAGTAATGGTCTAACACTAGTTATCAAGCATTTACAACTTGTGTGCCAGATACTGTGTAAAGGGTTAGATTTGTTATACCTCATTTAATCCTCAGAAAAACTCTATGAAGTAGGCATTATATCAGGATACTTAAGCATCAAGAGGTTAAGGTCACATAACTAATAAGGAATAAAACCAAGATCTGAACATGGAGCCCCACTCTTAAACACTGCTCTCCTAATTTTTATCTGCTACAGAGGTCAAGATATGGGTAAACCAGAACATATTTAGCCAGCAGTCTCTATTGGTAAACATTTAGGCTATTTCTAGTTTTTGCAAAGATTATCACTGGAATCCAAGCTCCATTAGAGATTTTTATCTAAATCTAAAATTATGAATGATCCTTATTTTCTCTTTTGGGCCTTTTGTATTTCCAAATTTTCTGCAGCACCATATATTATTTTATAGTCAGAAAAAAACAGATATTTTTAGATAAACGTCAAAAATAAAGGAACTTCCCAAGCTTATTAAAGGTAGAGAGGCAGGGTTTGTATTCAGATCCACAAAGCTCCTAAGGCCTATTTCCTTGAAAGTAAGTTTCCAAAAGTCGATGATTCTAGCTGCAGTTCATATTAATGAGTTCTCTAGTCTCAAAAACCTAGCCTATGAGGTCAGCTAAAGATACTCAGTGAAAATGTCTAGTGTATACACTAACATATTAATAGGAGCACTGTAATTACAACCACCACCACTGTTATGATCTGCTTCCTATCTTTCATGGCTGGCCAAATAAAACTCCTGTCTGAGGCCCTGTCACTTATCAGTTAGCCTGTGTTGAACTCTTCGGGAATTTACGTTCACAGTGGACCAGTAACCACTAAAGGTCTAAGAAAACAAAAACAGATAGAGATTGATTTGTTAAAACCAAAGAACAGAAATCCTTCTATATAATACACTTAACATTTAAGACAGTTCCTTTTGGGGGGAGGATAAGGAAAAAAAGATGTCTATGACTCATGTATCCCATCTGACACAATTTTGGAATAGCATATAAGTCAAAGATTTAGAAAGCACTGTTTGAAAGGGACGTGGATGTCTCCATCACTCTGATCTAGAATATTCCACCATAACTCAATTTCCTCAACTAAAAACATGGTGATAACATTATTGCCTACCTCATAGAACATACCAGCTTATAACTACACACAATAAGAATTTAAAAATTTACCATTTGAAAAAATTAACACTGATCTGAAATTGGCAACTAAAAAAAAACTGAGGTGGGGGGGGAGATAACCTCTACTGTAAAAAGTCAATCTTCCCAAAAGGAGATAAATGTATCTTCAATTCCACCCTACTTCATAAAAATAAAGCCAGAATCTCCCACAAACATATAAACTATATCCTGTATACAATTAGTTGCTAAGACCTATTCATGCTCTTAAATACTTCTCAGATCTTTTCTTCTCCTTCCCTTTTCTACAGCATCTGCCTACAAATAGTATCATACTTAATGGTGAAAGTCTGAATGCTTTCCTTCTTAGACTGGGGAGAAAGCAAGGGTATCTGCTCTCACTATTCAACATTGTACTAGAGGTTCTAGCCAGTGTAGCAGGGGAAGGAAAGAAAGAGACGGAAACAAATCAAGGGCGTTCATATTGAAAAGGAAGAAATAAAACTCTTTACTCACAGCCAACATAATCCTATATGCAGAAAATCTAAGGAACTCGCAAAAAAACTACTAGAAATGGGGCGCCTGGGTGGTTCGGTCAGTTGGGCATTGGATTCTTAATCTCGGCTCAGGTCATGATCTCACAGTTTGTGAGTTCGAGCCCCACACTGGGCTCTGAGCTGACAGGGAGGAGTCTGCTTGGAATTCTCTCTCCCTCTCTCTCTCTGCCCATTCCCCACTCATGCTATATCTCTCTCCCAAAATTAAACAACAACAACAAAAAACCCACAAAAAAAAACAAACAAAAAAAACACTACTAGAACTAACGAGTTCAGCAAAGTCAGAGGATACAAGTTCAATATTCAAAAATCAATTGTATCCCGATATACTACAATGAACAAACCAAAAACAAGTTTTTAATTCTATCATGGTAACATCAGAAGCAATACTTAGAAACAGATTTAGCAAAAGAAGGACAAGACTTACATACTGAAAATTTTAAAACTTTGCTGAGAGAAATCAAATAATACCTAAATAAATGAAGACACAGTCTGTTTGTGGATCTGAAGACTCAATATGGTTCAAATGGAAATTCTCCCCAAACTAATTTACAGATTCAGCATAATCCCTATCAAAATCCCAAAAGGATTTTTGCAGAAATTGGCAAACTTTATACTGATGTTGATCCTGAAATGCTTATGGAAATGCAAAAAGTCCAGAATGAGTAATACAATTTTGAAAAAGAAGTAAAAAGTTGGAGGACTCACACTTCTGGATTTCAAAATTTACTATAAAGTAATACTATTCAGAACACTGGTACTAGTCTAAGAATAGACATACAGATCAATGAAACAGAACTGAATGTCAAGAAATAACCACATTTACGGTCAACTGATTTTTGAAAAAGGTACCAAGGCAATTCAATGAGACAAAAAATAGTCTTTGCAACAAACAGTGTTGCAAAAGAACATTCACACACAAAAGATGAATTTAGACCCTTATCTCACACCATGCACAAAAATTAATGCAAATGGATCATAAACCTAAAGTAAGAGCTGAAACTATAAAAACTTGCAGAAGAGAGAAGGAAATCTTGACCATGAATTAAGGAGAGTCTTAGAGAATGACACCAAAATCATGATCTATAATAAGAAAAAAAAAAATTTGACACATTGGACTTCATCAAAATTTAATATCTCTGCTTCAAAATTCACCATTTAGAAAATAAGAAACTAAGCAGACAGGGAGAAAATATTTGTAAATCATGTACCTAATAAAAGACTTGTATTCTGAACATATAAAAAAAACTCCTACAATTCAAAAACAAGATTAAATAACCAAATTAAAAATGAGAAAAAGACAGGAATAGATATTTCACCAAAGAAGATATGTGAATGGCCAATAAGCACAAGAAAACATCACAAAATCATTAGGGAAATGCAAATCAAAACCACAATGAAACGCCACTTCACACTCATTAGAATGCCTACAATCAAAAAGAAAACACCAGTGTTAGCCAGGATGTGGAAAAATCTGAACCCTCACATATTGCTAACGAAAATGTAAAATGGTGCAGTTGCTATGGGAGAGTTTGGCAGTCCTTAAAAATTAAACATAAAATACCAGATGACCCAGAAATTCCATTCCTAGGAACATACTCACAAGAATGGACAATAGGTGTTCAAAAGAAGCTCGTACATGAATGTTTGCACAAGCACTATTCACCATTGCCAAAAGGTAGAAACAAGCTAAACGTCCATCAACTGATGAAAAGGTAAATAAAATGTATGACAGACATATAATGGATTATTCAACTATAAAAGGGAATGAAGTACTCATACATGCTGAATCATGAAAATATTATGCTAAGTGAAGGAAACCAGGCACAAAGAGCTACATATGTAGAGGAAAAGCAAATCTGGAGAGAGAGGCAGGCAGAAAATGGGTTAGTGGTTGCCTGGGACTTGGAATGGGAATAGGAAGTAAATGGGCACAAGGGGTTTTAGGGGGTGATGGAAATGCTCTGAAAGTAGATTGTGGGTGATGGTTTCTCATAACTCTATCAATTTACTAAAAATCACTGAATGGTACACTTAAAGTGAATTAATTTATGGTATGTAAAGTATACCACACAGATTCTGTGTCTCCCTCTCTCTCTGCCCCACCATTGCTTGCGCGCTCTCTCTCTCTTAAATATAAATAAACCTTAAGAGAAAGAGAGAAAGAGAAAGAAAGAAAGAAAGAAAGAAAGAAAGAAAGAAAGAAAGAAAGAAAGAAAGAAAGAAAGAAAGAAAGAAAGAAAGAAAGAAAAGAGCCGGGGTACCTGGATGGCTCAGTCAGTTGAGCAGCCGACTTCAGCTCAGGTCATGATCTCATGGTTTGTGAGTTCTAGACCCACATCAGGCTCTGCACTGACAGTAAGGAGCCTGCCTGGTGTTCTCTCTCCCTCTCTCTGCCCCTTCCCCACTTGCGCTCTCTCTGTCTCTCTCTCTCTTTCAAAATAAATAAATAAACTAAAAAAAAAAAAAAAGAGCCTAGGAATGACTGGAATTGCTCTGTGAAGGTAAGAGGAAGAAATTGCTTCCCAGTCAGAGAAACAAAGATAAAGGGAGGAAAAAGAAGAGGAAGAGTGGAGTCTCTAAGAAAGTCTTGCACCCTTCAGCTCCTTCCCACAATCCCTGTATCTTCAGCAAAGTTTATGAAAATCATTAAATGGCTGATATGATTGCAGTTTTTGGTGTCAGAGGACAAATGAGATGCAGGAGTGCAGATGCAGAAAGAGGCAAGGGAAGTCCAAAACACAAAATCGAAGCAGACCTCCTTGTGAGGGCTAGGGATTGGCATTAAAGTCAGAGCTAAACTTAAAGTTTTAAGGAACAGGGATCCACGGCTGCATCAGGCTACAACACTTTTCTTTAGATTTTTGTATTTACCAGTTACATTTAAATTTTAGCAGGTAGCACAATTGACTATATTGCTATATGTTTAGATAATTTTAGTGATCTCAACACGTTACAATGACCAATTTGAAGGAATATCAGTTGTTTTGGTGTGACCAGCACTCTAACCCTCCTCCTTCTTTTGGTTAGGAACCCTTTCTTTTTGGTAAGGAACTCCTTACTTAGGATTGGGTGGGGCTGACACCATCACCTCTCTCCTCCAAGCTGAGGTGAACAGGTGACCAGGAATGGCCAGCAACCCTTATATCCCTAAACACAGTAATTTGTTCAAGGAAGGACATGTGATACAAGCCAGACCAATAATTGAGTTCCTGAATGTTTTCTGCCAAAACTAAATGGTAGGATTTGAGCCTAGGGCTGTCAACAATCATTGTAACCATTCAGTGGAAAATCTATCAAAGATGCGAAGATGAGAGGCTGCTGATATCATCTGTATCCCTGGACCTGACATACTCAGTTATATGCAAATTAATCTGACTGGAGATTCTGTCAAATGCAACCAAAATGTCTCCTCTGTAAAAAGCCACTGAAAAATTAGCAACACATCTACACTGGTTGCCAAAGGGGTCGAAATGACGCAACCCAGAAGTGAAGGGGAGTTCACTCTCTGAGGAGATTGAATTGACTAACGGAAAACAGGATGCAAGAGAAGAGCAGGGAGATAAATTTCTTCTTCTAGACTCCCATCTACTGATGTGAGAAACTGTTCCTCTGTCCAAAGATACCCTGTGTGACCAAGCAAGCACACCTGCCAAACAATGTCTCTCCAGTCCTTTGTGAAGCAGAGGCCAATGAGATAAGGTATCACCTTACATTGTTTCCCATCTCTGCCTCACTTCCCTTTTCTCAGGATCCCTGGGATTATGCCTCCCAGATAAACCCTCAACCTTAATCCTTGTATCGGTCTCAGTTTTCTAGGGAACTCAGATTAAGAGTATCTACAAAAAAAACCTACAGCAACCATTAGGCTTACTATTAAGTGAAACATAGAAAGCTCCCCTCCCTCTGAGATCATAAACAAAATGAGGACACTCAGTATGAATACAATGTTAAATAGAAGGGTAATAATCTACATAGTAATGCAAGATAACCGTCTATAGAGCAAGACAAAAAAGCAAATCAGCTATAAGGTTTGGAAAGGAAAAAACAAAAATTCATAATTTCCAGATGATATGGCTGTCTATACAGAAAATACAAAAGTCACAGATACATTTTTAGAGTTAACATGAGTTTAACAAGGTATGTAGCTAGATACAAAATGGTTATATACTTAGAAATAAATCTAACAAAAGATATGCAAAAACCTTACAGAGAAAATTATAAAATTTTGTTGTATGATATAAGGAAGACCTAAATAAATGAAGAGATACACCATAATCAGGGATTGGAAACTCAGTATTACAAGGACGTCATTTCTCTGTCAAATTGACGTTTAGATTCAATGTAATCCCAATCAAATTCTAATAGGACTTGGGGATTTTTGTTTGTTTTTTGGTGGATTCTAAAATATACAAGGCAATTCAAAGGACTAGGGGAAAGCAAGACACTTTTTTAAATGGTGGGGGGAGTTATTCTACCAAATTCTAAGCCTTATTATAATTAAGAGTATTTATAATTGGTGAAAATATGTATAACCAGCCCCAAAAAAAACAATATAGAGAACCCAGACAAAGACCCACAAATAATGACACAATCTATTATAGAAGTGGCAGGGCAGGTCAATAGGGAAAGGATAATCTATTTGGAAAAAAATTAAAATTCTTATACACATATCAAGTCCAGGTGGAATATAAACCTAAATATAAAGGAGCCAACTAGAAGGTTTATAATATACATGAATATCATAATGACCACAGGTTTATAAAATATTTCTTTTTTTTTTAAGTTTATTATTTATCTTGAGAGAGAGAGTGAGCGAGCAGGGGAGGAGAGAGGAAGAGAGAGAGAAAGAGAGAGAGAGAGAGAGAGAGAGAGAATCCCAAGCAGGCTTCATGTTGTCAGCACAGAGCCCTACCCTAGGCTCAATCCCACAACTGTAAGATGACCTAAGTGGAAACCAACCAAGAATCAGACATTTAGCTGACTGAGCTACCCACAAGGTAATAAAATATTTCTTAAAGAAGACCTCAAAAGTACTAACCATTAGAAAAGAGAGAGAGAGAGAGAGAAAAACTGATCAATTATATTAAAACTGAGAACTTAGTTTTCAAAAGACTCCATAAAAATAATTTCTTGAGAGAGAGAGCATGCACGAGACAGAGCAAGGGAGAAGGGTAGAGGGAGAGAGAGAAAGAGACACTTTTTTTTAATGTTTTCATTTATTTTTGAGAGAGAGAGAGAGAGAGAGAGTGCAAGTGGGGATGGGGCAAAGAGAGAGGGGGACAGAGGCTCTGAAGCGGGCTCTGCACTAATAGCAGTGAGCCCGATGTAGGGCCTGAACTCATGAACCCAGAGATATTACCCGAGCCAAAGTTGGGCACTCAACCAACTGAGACACCCAAGCGCCCAGAGAAAGAGACTCTTAAGCAGGTTCCACATTCAACCCGGAGTCCAATGTGGGGCTCAATCCCATGACCCTGGGATCATGACCAGAGCAAAAATCAAGAGTCAAATGCTCAACTCACTGAGTCACCAAGATGCCCCTCCATAAAAAGAATTTTTAAAAACCACAGGGTAGGAAAAGATATTTGCAAAACATATAATCAATAAGTGGGTTAATACATTGAATATGTACAAAGTACTCACACAAATCAATAAGAAAAAGAATAATACAAAGGGAAAAAACAAAGGGGGAGAATGGCAAAAAATTCAAATAGGCAATTTACAAAAGAGTAAATTCAAATAGTCAATACGCATACAAAACAGAGCTCAATCTCATTAGTAATCAAGCAAATACAAATTAAAACTTTTACAGTAAGACAGCATCATGCATGCATCCACCAGACTGGTAAAAATGAGAAAGTTGGCAGGACCAAGTGATGGCAACTATGTAAAATAACACTGTTGTGGGGGTGCGTATTTCTTCAGGTATCTTTGAAAACAGTTTGGCATTACCAGATAAACTTAATGATGAATAAAACTGCTAAGACAAGCAATAAAAAATACTTAAGGACCAGCAATCCCATACCTGAATATATACCCTAGAGAAACTCATGCACATGCATACCAAAATACATGTATAGGAATGTTCAAAGGAACATTGTTTGTTTTTAAATGTTTTATTTATTTCTGAGAGAGAGAGAGAGACAGAGGGTGAGCGGGGAGGGACAGAGAGAGAGGGAAACACAGAATCCGAAGCAGGCTCAAGGCTCTGAGCTGTCAGCACAGAGCCTAACGCCAGGCTCGAACTCATAACTGCGAAATCAGGACCTGAGTCCCAAGTCGGAAGCCCAAATGACTGAGCTACCCAGGCGCCCCCGGAACATTGTTTGTAATAGCCACAAATAGGAAACAATCCAAATGCCCATCTACTGTAGAATGAAAAACTGTGGTATATCTATACAATGAAATAATATAAAGCAATAAAAATGAACTCCAACTATCTATAACATAAATTAATCTCACAGATAGAATTTGAACAAAAGAAGCATCACAAAAAAAGACAATATACAATATGATTGTATTCAAATGTATTCAAAAACAGAAAAAAATATATTGTTTAGAAATGCATTTATAGGGGGCATCTGGGTGGCTCAGTCAGTTAAGCATCCAACTCTTGATTTCAGCTCAGGATATCATCTCACAGTTCATGAGTTAAAGCCCCACATAGGGCTCTGCAGTGACAGCGCAGAGCCTGCTTAGGATTCTGTCTCCTTCTCTCTGCCCTTCCCCCCGCTTGCTCTCTATCTCTCTCTCAAAATAAATAAAGATAAACTTAAAAAAAAAGAAAGAAAGAAATGCATTCATTCACAGGTGGAAAGAATAAAGAAAAGCGAGGAAATGGTCATCCCAAAAGTAAGGATAATGAATGGGAGTGGTCTGCAGGAAAGTGTAAGATTGAGAAGAGAAAGGATATATCAGAAAGAAAAAACAACAGAACAGTTACAGAGATGGGATTGAGCAGAGCATTTGTGGGGGGTACAAGTAAACTAGAGAGTAAGTCAACAAGAGAAGGACCAGATTATAGATGACTTTAAAATTCACGCAAGAGGGGCACCTGGGTGGCTCAGTCGGTTAAGCGGCTGACTTCAGCTCAGGTAATGAATGATCTCCCGGTCCGTGAGTGTGAGTTTGAATCTCACATCAGGCTCTGTGCTGACAGCTCTGAGCCTGGAGCCTGCTTCAGATTCTGTGTCTCCCTCTCTCTCTGCCCCTCCCCTGTTCACGCTCTGTCTCTCTATCAAAAATAAATAAACATTAAAAAAAATTTTTTAATAAGATAAAATGCAGGCAAGAGTTTGGGTTTAACACTTTAACAAGGCAGTCTATATTCTTGAACAAAAGAATGCCATGATAAAAGCTGTATTTTAGGGAGACTTCATTTGCAACACATTTGAATTACAGGAGGTAAGAGATTAGATCAGCTCTAGCCCCACTGAAGTCATCAGGAAGTGAGGTAATGAAAGATGCTCCAAGGTGGCAGAGCGACATTCACTGAAACACTTCTTACATGTCCAGTTTACACAAGATTCTGTGTTCAACTCTAGAGATAAAAAGACACAGACCAGCCATCAAAGAGCTCTGAAAAGCAGTATAAAGTAGGGGGAAAGGGGGAATGTGGGGAATTGAAGGGGGGGGGCCAGAAAAATTACAAAGACAAACCCAAAAAACAAGAGGTCATGAAATCAGTGATGAAGAAAAAAGTCAAAGACCCCTAATCCTCAAGCGTTCTCTAATTCCAGTACACGTAAAAGTACCAGGGGAAGCACAGTAATATGGCCCAAGGGCCAATGAGAACAAGCAGGAAGGGGCTGTGACTGTACCACATACATGTGAGAAATGTGACCAGAAAAAAGGGATGACTGGTTGGCAGCTAGAAATGCCAGAAGATTCAATGTTTCTTCGTTTTATGATGAGAAAAGCATAGTAAGTCTTACAGTTTAAGGGAAACATATATGAAAAGAAACAGACGGAAGATGATAGAAAGGAAAGGAAAAAATTATGAGAGCAAGATTCTGAGAGAGGGGTGCTTTGGTGGCTCAGTTGGTTAAGTGTTCAACTTCAGCTCAGGTCACAATCTTGTGGTTCGTGAGTTCGAGCCCTGCATAGGGCTCTGTGCTGACAGCTCAGAACCTGGAGCCTGCTTCCATTGTGTGTGTGTGTGTGTGTGTGTGTGTGTGTGTGTGTGCGCCCCTCCCCCACTCGCATTCGGTCTCTGTCTCTCAAAAATGAATAAACATTAAAAAAAATTTTTTTAAAGATTCTGAGAGAGGTGGCAAGTGTGGGGTTCAAAGGACAAAACACTAGGTAAACTTTAGGGAAGGCACACCTTCAAGCTCATAAGAAAGATGGTTTAATGACATATAGGAACAGTAGCATGCTGAGGTTATAACAGACTCATGTTACATGGTCTTGAACTTTTCAGCAAGAGATGGGGGTAGGGAAACAGACATTAATAAGAGAAAGGATTTAGAGTAAACCTCATTTCAAATAAGAAGACATTCATTAATAAAAGATCAACTCTGCACTGTTCTGCTCTGCCTCTAACACTAATATGCAACTAAGGGGCAAGAAAGAGGTTAGACACTGAGAGGTGCCTGGATGGCTCAGTCAGTTACGGTTACATGTCCAACTTCGGTTCAGGTCATGATCTTACGGTTCCTGGGTTTGAGTCCCACGTGGGGCTCTGTGCTGACAGCTCAGAGCTTGGAGCCTGCTTAGGATTCTGTGTCTCCCTCTCTCTCTGCCCCTCTCCCACTCATGCTCTGTCTCTCAAAAAATAAACATTAAAAATATATATATTTAAAAAAAAGAAAGAGGTTAGACATTCAGCATTAAGATTTTGTAAGATGAGTACAACAAAAGGCCAGGGAGGTATACGTGTCCAAAGTGATAAAAAAAGGCAGCAATGAAGTAGTTGGTATTATGTGGAAAGAATTTCTTTGATCAGGACTGTGAGAATGAACCGAACAAAGTAGACTGAAAGATTGGGCCTATACAGCCAAAGTTATGAACAGATTCAAAACAAAAAACAAACCAAAAAAAATGAGGTTATAAATAAGCCTATATCCAGGAAATACTACTCCTGTAGGATTTTCCTCAAAAATAAAGATCTGATGAAAGCCTTTCAAAGTCTGCTTCTTAGGCAGCAAAATGATAACAAATTAGCAAAGGAAAGATGAACTAGGTAAGGGTAACTTTGGGGATGCTAACTGTAGCACTGTATGAAAATCTGGAAGTATCACAGAAAACATTTTGCAGGAAGAAAATACAGTCAATTAAAAAAAATGTAATCTGAAATCAGAGGATTAGGGTTTGAATCCCAATTCAGGCAAATAATTTCATGCTATGTAGGCCTCAATTCTTTGTCTGGATTATGGGAATCATAATAACTGTAAATGATATAGGAATAACAACAGCAGCAGCTAACATTTTTTTTTTTAACGTTTATTTATTTTTGAGACAGAGAGAGGCAGAGCATGAACGGGGGAGGGTCAGAGAGAGAGGGAGACACAGAATCCGAAGCAGGCTCCAGGCTCTGGGCCATCATCAGCCCAGAGCCCGACGCGGGGCTCGAACTCACGGACCGTGAGATCGTGACCTGAGCTGAAGTCGGACGCTTAACCGACTGAGCCACCCAGGCGCCCCGAGCAGCTAACATTTTTTAATGCTTATAATGTTTCAGTCACAGTTCTAAGTGTTTTGTATGTATTAACTCACTTAATCTTCATGATAACCCCATGGAGGCTTTTATCCCCATTTTACTGGAAAGAAAACCAAGACAAGGAAGTTAGATCAACTGCCCAGAATTACATAGCTATTCTGTGGTATATGCAGAATTTGAACCTGTAAAATGTGACTGACCTGCTATGTTCTTCACTATGTTCTTTCCCCTTCTCTGGGTAATAAAGATGAGAATATAGTAATAAGTGCTTTAAGTATATCCAAATGTTCATTATTACTGCTGAGTATCAAGTAACAGAACAAAATAATCCAAACAAAAGCCTAGATCATTAATCTACAGTCAACGTTCCACAAAATTATATGCTAGGGGGTGATTATAAGGGGAGTAATGAACAATGTATATGCCTTGTCCTCCAAAAGCAGGGAGAACAGACAAGAGGCAATAATTGATATGAACAAAATATACATGCTGCTTTTCTATAATGAGCTGAGTAAAGTAGTACAATCAGTGATAAAGAATAAGAGCTTGCAGAAATCACAAAATCACAGCCTCAAGAAATAACAGCACTAAATGCAAAGGGTTAGGAAATGACTGAACCAGAAAAGAAATCAGTATAATTCTTTTTAAAGTAAAGATTTTGGAACAATCATAAAGCTTTAAACAGAAGAAAAAGAAGGCTTCGAACAGCAACAGGCTTTTCACAGAGCAACAAATTTCATATATGCACATCACAAAATGACTTATCACTCCCAAGAAAAGGTCCAACATCACATTATGAATATTATAATAATAAAAAATAATTGATGCTGGGCACTTATTATGTAGAAAGCTGTGTTCTAAGCACCGTACAGGTACTGATCTGTTTAATTCTTTTTTTTTTTTTTTAACGTTTATTCATTTTTGAGAGACAGAGAGAGACAGAGCATGAGCAGGGAAGGGGCAGAGATAGAGGGAGACGCAGAATCCGAAGCAGGCTGCAGGCTCTGAGCTGTCAGCACAGAGCCCAACGCGGAGCTCGAACTCATGAACTGAGAGATCATGACCTGAGCTGAAGTCGGACGCTCAACCGACTTGAGTCACCCAGGCGTCCCTGATTTATTTAATTCTTACAACAACCCTATAAGGTAGGTCCTACTATTATCCCCAGTTTATAGATAGGGAAAATGAAGAAGTAAGGTGAAGTAACTTGCCCAAGTTTATTCAATGCAGGCCAGTGCTGGGATGTCAAACCTAGGAAGTTTATCTCCAGAGTATGTGCTATATATACTTCCTCTAGTAGGAAACTAATCAACAGAACAAGAATTTATTCAGAAGTGTTATTTGACCATATTTAGTAACAAGAATGAAAGTACCTTTCAGTCACAATAAGCAGATAATAATTCGTCATCTATAACAGTTCTGTCCTCAGTCTTCCCTTCAAATTAATCTGCACATTCCTCCAATACTATCTCATCTACTTCTCTGGCTTCAATTACAATGTATTTGCTGATTCCCAAATCTAGACATCTAGCCCAATCTCCTGCATCTTCAACATCACCAACAACCTAATAAATATCTCTCCTTAAATGCTCCATGAGCACCTCAAAATCAGTAGGTCCAAAACTGAATCATCATCTCTTCCCATCTTGTTTCCCACCCTCAAATCCCATCTTCCTCTTGTACTCCCTTACCTCAATGGCTGCCTCCATCATCCACCTGACTGCCCAAGTCGGAAACTTGTATGTCATCCCAGACTCGTCAGTCATCCCCATCTTCTGTACCCAATCAATAACCAATCACCTAAGTATCTCTCCAATCAATGCATGTCTCATTTCCACTGCCTTACTTAATGTGACAACTCTACAAGGCTACGTTAATTTGAATTTTTGTTGTTTTGTGAAACTTCCTTTTTTTCTTGTCTTTTGTCCTCTCATCTCAGTACAAACTCCATGAATGGAGAACAGATATTGTATATATTTCATATCTAACTCCCTAGTGCGCAATTTCCTGATCAATAAATATTCTCGGCGAAACTTGGTTCTATTAAAGAGAAATGAATACTAAGCATATATGTCAAGCAATACATTTTTAGTGATATTGCCTTCACAAACAAGACCCAGTTATTTCACAAAAAAATTAAAAAGAACAAAAGTAATAATTTTCTATTAACTCTAAGGATATACTAATTATTGTTCAGTGTTCAATGATAGTTACTAAAGGCCATGCACCATGCTAAACACTTTACACAAAGTATGCCACTTAATATTCACAGTGCTATGAGCTGGGTACTGTTACTGTACCCATTTTCCAGATGCCAAAACTGTAACTTAAAAGAGCTTAAACAATTTGATTAGAGTGCCAAGTTAGAATGTAAGTCAGGATTTGAACCCATGGCATAATAGTCCGACACCAGAGCACATGTTCTTACACACTTTTTATTTTGCCTCTTAAAATGAAATGTATCTTAAAGCGCAAAAGAAAAGAATAATTACGCACAAAGCTTAAATCAAAAAGATGTTGTTTTAAATGAAAAACGTGCCAAAACAGAGTAACCCTATGGAAGTTCAGGCAGTTAAGAAAAGACCTGTCTGGTCGGTCCAAAAATCGTTAAGATCAGCAAACTAAAAAGATCCAGAACCACAGAAATAAAATTGTCAAAAAAAAGTAATGCATTCGAATGTTTCTTTCTTTTCTTGGGACATCATAATAAAACCAACACTGTCTAGTGTTTTACACATTAGTATATTTCACAATGAAATTCTACAGATATTAAAATCCCCCGCCGTATTTCAATTTTTGGTTCTGGCATCCTACCCGCCACAGGCTGGTAAAAGGTTCGGAAACCTCAACCATGATCACATGCTTACTTCCAGACTCCTAAAATATGAGCCAAACGGCCAGTGTAAAAAGAACACTGCCTATCATCCATCTTCGTCTGGTGCCATGAGAAACACAGGCACACATTTAAATTCACATGCTACTAAGATCAAGCTTCAGCCTACAATTCGCCCAAGATTCGGCAGCTGCACACCCGAGGTGCAGACCACAAGCTCTCAACTTTTCATTTTGCCTATACGTTTTAGATTCTGGGTGCACAAGCCCACTTTGAATTGTCCCTAGGTTGCAAAGAGGAATCCTGTCAGATTTCTCCGGAAGGGTGGGAGGCGTAAGAAGGGGCGGCCTCCCACCGGCCCCGAGCCCGCCGCGCACGGAACCTTTTGTTGGGGTGGAGAAGAGGGCGGACCCCCGCACCCTCCTGGGGGCAAAAGGGGGTGGGCGGGGAGAGAGGGGGAGTTAGACGCCGCGGCGGCCCCAGGCAGCTCGGGGGTGGGGACACAAAGAATTTGGGGAGCGCTGATCGGCCGGCCGGCGAGCTCCCCCACCCGCCCTGCAGTAAGCCGCCGCGAAACTCCAGGCCCGGGCCGCCGAGGAGCTGGCAGAGGCGGGCGCGCCGGCGTGCGGGGCTCCCCGCGCCCCGAGGCGAGGATCGGCGGCGGGTGCGGGCTGAGAGCCCGGGTTGGAGGGCGGCGCGAGGCCTCGGCGGCGCCCGCGACAGCCGCGACCCCCCTCCGCCCAGCCGCGGACCAGGCCGCCGGATCCCCGCGCCCGCGTCGCCACACCCACCCGTCTCCTAGGCCGGGCCCGGGAGGACTCCCGGCTCTTCCTCCCGCTGAGGCGGCGCGCCCCGCGCCTGAGATTTACCTGCTGATCTTCTGGGCAAAGGCGCGGCGCTCGGCCATGGCTGCTAAGGCGGCGGCGGCGGCGGCGGCGGTCTGGGCGCGGACGGGCGGGCGCGTGCCTCCTCGCTCACGCTCCCTCCCTCGCGGCCTCCGCCAGTCCCAGCTCCGGACCGGGGAGGCTGGGGCTGGCGGCCGGAGAGCCGGGAACGAGCCCTGCCGTAATGCTCCTGAGAGGCGCGCAGCAAGAAACCGCTCCTCCCCCAGCGCGTCAATGCCCGCGGGAGCCCGGGCTTCAGAACGCAGCTGCGGCCGGTTGGAACCAGAGGGAAGAATGGGGCGTGGAGGGAGCGACACGCCAGTCCCGGCCGCCTCGCTGCTGCGGGGCCCGCACGACCGAGAGAACACACAGAGCAGCCAGAGAGGGGCCAGCGACTTGGTGAGGCAGGAAAAGAAGATTACAGAACGCGTGGGGGGAGCTTGGTTTTCCCGAAAAGGAAGGAGAGGAAATGGAAGATGGGTTTTGCCGAGGGGGGCTGTGCTCTGCCGCCCAGGATGGCTGGGTTCTTGCTCCTCAGCGCCCATCTCCGAGCAGTTGAAAGCACTTTCTGTCCTACTTCGACCTTGTGAATGGGGTCTCACCAGAGAAAGAACAGTTTTTCTTGTAGAAAGAGAGCCAAAAAAGATCTTTCTCCTACAGAGGTAACAATAATAATAGTTGACTTGTGATGCTTAGCAAGGCACAGGTTCAAGTTTTACATGCATGATCTTAACTTAATTGTCACAACAGCCCCTTAAAGTAAGTTTTATCAACATTTTAGACAGAAGGAAATTATTCCAGAGAAGCTAAGAGTCTAGCCCCAGGTCACACAGATGGGAGCCTCTTCAACTAAGATGTTCAAACCCAGACTCCAGGCCTTTTCTTTGAAGATAAGTGTTTCTCTGTTACCAATACTCTTCCTGAGACTTACTTCCCCTTTTGGATCTCTTTTTCTATTTACAAATGTTGGACCATATGAACTCTAATGTACTTTACCATTTTGACGTTCTATTAAATAATCTCTGTTTACCACTCAAAATGATCTTGCCTGTTAAATCCTATAAAACAAGGACTAGCAGAAATCATGTCTTACTCTGTTGTGATCCCATAGTGTCTAGAATGTTTGGCTCCTAATGCATATTTGCTGATTACTGATGTTATCGTGAAACTGAGAAAAATATCTTGGTTTCTCGTGGTACCTTTACTCTTAAGTATTGCAAGGATTTATGTGTATTTTTTATTCTATTCTGTCTGTGTCCCTCTGAGGTATGTTGGATACTTGCTTTCCTCTCTTACAGTTGGAAAATCTCTAGCATAGAGCCATTTGCCCAGTCACACACGAGTCAGGGGGTGAGAGCCTCAGTTAGTCAGATCCATAACTTCCTGTTCAGTGCCCTAACCACTGTGGAAGACTTCATTTTTGTATAACAATGCACGTTCCAGTAAAAATAGTCTGTTCAAAGAGGATTTTTGTGTAGCTTCTATTTAAATGTATAGCCTACCTAGACATTCTAGAGAAGACAGAGCTGAACTAGACTCAGTCCTGTTCTCAGGAAGTTTGGTTCCATGGGGAAGGATGAAACACCCACTCAAAGAACTATAAGTCAAGTCTAACACAGTATCCTGGCCTTTAAGACACTGCATGATAGGGACCCAGTTATATTCTGTCACTTTCTTACTATGTGACCTTGGGCAAGTTCCTTAAACTTGACTCTCAAATGGGGGAATAATTGTACCTATTTGAAAGAGTATTGTGCAGATTCCTTGAGTTAAGTCATATAAAATTCTTAGAGGAGGGCCTGGCATATGGTAAGTACTGTATGTACTCGCTGCTGTTTTATTATCACTGTTATTACCATCATTCAACTTACACTTAAACTTGTCTTGGGTGCTTGATAGTCCCTGAAGCGTTTGTCTGCTTTCATGCTCCCAGCCAGATGTTGTATGCCTTTATCTCTGCTCTCCAAACATCTTTTCACTACTCTCTTAGAGAACTGACCACACTCTGCATTTGAATGGTTCTTTGTATATATGACTCACTAGTTGCCAAAGTGTCTGAAAGGACATTGCATGCACTGTGCAGTTTGCTGGGAACATTTAGAGCAAGAAGAGGACAAACAGGACCAAGCTGTAAGCTGGGTAGACAAAGTCTGGGAAATACTCCAAGCTAGAGTGGTGGCCCCCACCTCTAGGGAAGAGCTGGCAGTCACAGGCAAGTCCAGTGTGGGCAGATATCCATGTGCCACAAGGGTCCAAATCCAGGGTAGTGCATGGAGCCTAACAAAGGGAGTGAGAATGGAATCGCTTTAGCTTATCAGCATCCATACTCCCCATATTATCCCTGCACACACACACACACACACACACACACACACACACACACACACACCAGTTTCAATCCATCATACTTACGTGGAGCTGATTCCCTCACCACCAGTTTCAAGGATGAGCATGTGGCCTAAGTCTGACCAAGCAGAGCAGTGCACTCCCCTGGCTTCTGGGACTGGTTTAGGAATAGGCACATGAATCAAACCAAGACATTGGGGCCCAATCAGAACAAAAAATTGCATTTGCTGTACCAGGTGCCTCCCATCTACAGAAGAACTGCCTGAGAGTGAAACCAAACACAGCAGAGAAGAGAGTAAAAATGGAAAAAAGAGGAGCTCCTTACAACATTACTTGAAGCTTGAACTTTGCAGTTACATGAACTAATAATGTGCTGGGGTTTGTTTTGGTTTGGTTTTTGCATAAGCTAATTTGAGTTGGGTGTTCTGTCATTAGCAACTCAAGAGTCTTTACCTAATACAAGCCTTAATTTAGTCAGCTAATACCACTAGGCCCTGGAGAGACAATGGTAAATAAGACACTGTTTGTGTCCTCAAAGAATTTAGAGTCTGGCTGAAAAGATAAGGGAGTAAACAGTACATTTAAGTGCTAGATGAAAATTTCAGGAAGTTCCATATAAATTCTGGATTAGCATCAGTTTTCAGCATCAAGTGAAGCCTAGATTATCACCAAGATGTTCATTTAACATGAGGTGGTAAAAACTGGATGGAGTTTAACCCTATTAGAACTGGAAAGCCTGAGTGAACCCTGGAAGTATCAGTGGCCCTGCCATTTACTGGAATTCAGAACCCCAATTCCCCACTAATGGGAGGGTACTTACAAATAAAGTACAGATCAAGGGCTAGGACTAATTTAGCAGAGTAGCCTAAAAATAGTGACTTTTAGGTAAGAATGCCTCAGGGCAGTTTTCTCATTAACTATACATACTGTTCTAAAGTCCTTCAAACAGAAGACTTAGGAAGATGGCAGGAAAAAGGGGGGGGGGGGAGGAGTTGTGTAATTATATTACCTTCACCTTCCAACTGATACTGAGCTTAACTTTCCCCCTTTAATAAAGCACTAAAAAGGCTTATGGTTGTAGCAAGGTCAAGATTCTAAGGCCACAGTACAGGGAGGCAAAGTTTTTTTAGGTTTTGGTTTGGTGTTTTTTGTTTTTGTTGTTTTTGTTTTTGTCAGGAGGGATAAAGTTCTGGCTTTGCAGACAGAATGTGTTCTCTGTGGGGATTTTGAGGGGTATAGGGAGTGGTTCCCTTTCTAAGATTTGGACTTTTTTGAAGCAGCACTGGACTCATGCAGTGAGATTTAAATGGGACTCCCTCTTAGAAGGTTCTAGGAAGGCCAAATGAGTGTGCCCTAGAGGAAAGGAGAACTGAGGCATGCCACTTGGATTTACCTCAGCCCCAAACTGAAGCCTAGGAGTTGGGTACAAAGTCCAGGCTATGGATACTTCTGTCTGCTTTGTCTTCTGTTACTCACTCTCTCTTAATACCTAGCAAAAGGGACAATTAATCCTGTATTTCAAGGTAATCATATTTGATATAGGAAAGTTCTTCTCTTAGAAAAATGTGAGCTAATATGCAGAAGTAATGCAGACTCTGGTGAAATGACAAATCTACACTTGTACTGTTTATTACAGTAACCACTTGCCACGTATGACCATTTAAATTTAAATTAACTAAATTTTAAAATTCATTTTTCACTTGTATTAGACATATTTCAAGTATTCAATAGCCACATGTGGTTAGAGGCTACCACACTGGACAATGTGCAGATAGAACATTTCCATCAGTATAGAAAGTTCTATTGGACAGGACTGACCCAAAGATTATAGGTGATAAGTCATTTAAAAAGAACCTGTTGGGGAATTTTAAATGGCTGGGTCAGGTTGATAAGAACACAACTTACTGATCAATCTTAACACACACACACACACACACACACACACACACACACAGTCAACCAGCCATTTTATTCCTCCTCATGTGATGTAAAGAGAAGATATTTAGGATAGATACTGTACCTCCTATGAAATATTCCTTCTGGAAATTTTAATTCAAATCTGATCAAACCTCTAGATCTAATTATCAGTTTACAGAAAATGTTGGGGATGGAGGAACATGTTCAGCAACATGCAAGGGTTACACTTAGCAAAACTAAGAATATGGTAAATTATATAGGTTATAATGACCTAGTTCCTTCAACAAATAAATGACAAGGACTTAAAAAAAAGATTAAAAATATAATAAAAATACAAGCAACAAAAGATAACTTCGACATCACCAAAATTAAAAACTTGTATACATCAAAAGACACAACCAAGAAAGTGAAAAAGCAAGCCAAAGAATGGGAGAAAACTTTTGCAAATCATTTATCTAATAAGAAATTTATATCTAGGGGCACCTGAGTGGCTCGGTCAGTTAAGCGTCGACTTCAGCTCAGGTCATGATATCACAGTTCAAGTCATGATCTCACAGTTCGTGAGTTAGAGCCCTGCTTCGGGCTCTGTACTGACGGCTCAGAGCCTGGAGCCTACTTCAGATTCTGTCTCCCTCTCTTTCTGCCCCTCCCCTGCTCACGTTCTGTTTTTCTCTCTCTCAAATATAAACATTAAAAAAAATTAAAGAAATTTATATCTAGAAAATATCAATAACTTATAAGTCAATAATAAAATGAGAATTCGGTTTTAAAATGGACAGTTTCAATAGACATTTCTCCAAAAAAACATGCAAATGGCCAATACACATATAAAAAGATGTTCAACATCATTGGACATCAGGGAAATGCAGATCAAAACTACAGAATGCAAACTGGTGCAGCCGCTCTGGAAAACAGTGTGGAGGTTCCTGAAAAAATTAAAAATAGATCTACCCTATGACCCAGAAATAGCACTGCTAGGAATTTACCTAAGGGATACAGGAGTGCTGAGGCATAGGGGCACTTGTACCCCAATGTTTATAGCAGCACTCTCAACAATAGCCAAATTATGGAAAGAGCCTAAATGTCCATCAACTGATGAATGGATAAAGAAATTGTGGTTTTGGGGCGCCTGGGTGGCGCAGTCGGTTAAGCGTCCGACTTCAGCCAGGTCACGATCTCGCAGTCCGGGAGTTCGAGCCCCGCGTCCGGCTCTGGGCTGATGGCTCAGAGCCTGGAGCCTGTTTCTGATTCTGTGTCTCCCTCTCTCTCTGTCCCTCCCCCGTTCATGCTCTGTCTCTCTCTGTCCCAAAAATAAATAAACGTTGAAAAAAAAATAAAAAAAAAAAGAAATTGTGGTTTATATACACAATGGAATACTACTTGGCAATGAGAAAGAAAGAAATATGGCCTTTTGTAGCAACGTGGATGGAACTGGAGAGTGTTATGCTAAGTGAAATAAGTCATACAGAGAAAGACAGATACCATATGTTTTCACTCATGTGGATCCTGAGAAACTTAACAGAAGACCATGGGGGAGGGGAAGGGGGAAAAAAAGTTAGAGGAGGGAGGCAAACCATAAGAGACTCTTAAAAACTGAAAATAAAGGGTTAATGGGGGTGGGAGGGAGGGGAAAGTGGGAGATGGGCATTGAGGAGGGCACCTGTTGGAATGAGCACTGGGTGTTGTATGGAAACCAATTTGACAATAAATTTCATATTAAAAAAAAACCACAGTGAAATACCACTTCAATCCTCTAAGATGATTAGAATCAAAAGGGGGCAGATATTAATAAGTGTTGATGAGGATATGGAGAAATTGGCACCTTCATATACTGCTGGTGGGAATATAAAATGGTTCAGCCATTTTAGAAAACAGTCCAGCAGGTCCTCAAAATGTTAAACGTAGAGTTACCATGTGACCCAGTTTATTTATTTATTTTGAGAGAGAGAGAGCACAAGCTGCGGAGGGGCATAGAGGGAGGGAGACAAAATTCCAAAAAGGCTCGGCCAGCACAGAGCCAGACACAGCTCAATCTCATAAACCATGAGATCATGACCTGAGCTGAAATTAAGAGTCAGATGCTTAACCGTCTGAGACACCCAGGAAACCCCAACAATTCAATTCCTGGGTATATACCCAAGAGAAATGAAGACTATGTCTATGCAAAACTTGCACATGAATATTATAGCAGCATTATTCATAATAGTCAAAAAATGGAAACAACCCAAATGCCTATCAACCAATGAATGGATAAGATGTCATGCATCTATTTAATGGAATATTATTTGGCAATAAGAAGAAATAAAGTACTGACACAGGCTACAACATGGATGGACCTTGAAAACATTATGCTAAGTGAAAGGAGCCAGACACAAAGGCCACAAGTTGTATGATTCCATTTATATGAATGTCAATAAATGTCCAAATCCATGGAGACAGAAAGTAGATTAGTAGTTTTCAGGGGCAGAGAGAAAAGGAGAATGGGAAATGAGTATAAGCATAATGAGTATGCTAATGAGTATAAGTCTTCTTTGGGAAATGATGAAAATGTTCTAATATTAATTGTCATGGTTGTACAACCTGTGAGTATCCTAAAAGTTATAAATTAAACACTTTAAATGGGTGAGTTGTATGAAATGTGAACTATATCTTGAACTGTTTTTACTCACAATGCTCTGACACCAAATGCATGGTGTTTTTCCCCCACACCAACCAATTCTCCAACTCTCCAGATACCAGCTGCGTGTCTTACAGTTCATTTAAATTCTGACACTACCCAGAGTTTGCAGAGACCCCACAGGTTATGGGCGCAATCCCACAAGACAGTCCCCACCTCAGATGCCAGTTGCAAATCACAGACTGCCACCTGCACTTCTATCCAACCAGCTATAAATTTAGTGTTCGTACAACATCCTCCCCAAGTTCAGTAATTTGCTAGAATTGCTCACAAAGTTCAAGAAGACACTTTACTTACTATCATTAGTTATTATAAAGGATACAAATAAACAGCTAAATGAAGAGGTACTAAGGACAAGGTCCAGAAGAGTCTCGTCACAGGAGTTTTTTGTGGAGTTGGGGTGCACTAGTCTCCTAATACATGAATGTTTCTGTCAACTCAAAAGCTCTCCAAATCCCATCATGTGGGGCTTTTTATGGATGTTCCATTACGCAGGCATGGTTGATTAAATCGTTGGCTGTTGTTGACTAAATTCAATATCCAGCCCTTCCCCTTCCCAGAGGTCTATGGGTGGGCCTAAAAGTTCCAACCCTCTATACACCTGGTTGGTTCCTCTAGAAACAAGTCCCAAGCAGTAGTCATCTAGGGGCCCACAGAGTCACCTCATTAGCATAAACTCAGACCTGATTGAAAGCAGCTTTTTATGAATAACAAAAGATTCTCCTATTACCTCTATCACTCAGAAAATTCTGAAGATTTTAGGGCTACCGGGTGGCTCAGTCAGTTAAGTATATGACTTTTTTTCTTTTAATTTTTAACGTTTCTTTATTTTTGAGAGACAGAGACAGAGCACGAGTGGAGAAAAGGCAGAGAGAGAGAGAGGGAGACACAAAATCTGAAGTAGGCTCCAGGCTCTGAGCTGTCTCAGCACAGAGCCTGACGCAGGGCTCGAATCCACAAACCACTTGAGATCATGACCTGAGCAGAAGTCAGATGCTTAACCGACTGAACCACCCAGGCGCCCCAACTATTTTTTTTAATGTTCATTTATTTTTGAGACAGAGAGACAAAGCGTGAGTGGGGGAGGGGCAGAGAGAGAGGGAGACAGAATCCAAAACAGGCTCCAGGCTCTGAGCTGTCAGCACACAGCCTGTCTCAGGGCTCAAACTAGGAGGTTCGTGACCTGAGCTGAAGTCGGACGTTTAACCGACTGAGCCACCCGAGGCATCCCAAACGTCAACTCTTAGCTCAGGTCTTGATCTCAGGGTTGTGAGTCCAAGCCCTGCATTGGACTCTGGGCTGGGCATGAAGGCTACTTAAAAAGAAAAAAAAAAGAAAAGAAAATTCCAAGGATTTTAGAAACACTGTGTTAGGAACGAGGGACAAAGCCCAAATATATATTTCTTATTATATCACATATCTCAATAGAGCTGTCATTAAAAAATGGAATAAGGGACACCAACCTGGCTCACTCAGAAGGGCATGTGACTCTTCATCTTGAGGTCATGGGTTTGAGCCCCATGCTGGGTGTAGAGATTACTTAAATAAATAAATAAACTTTTTTTAAAAATGGACCAAAATAGACTTAAGAAGCATACTATATTGGTCACAATTCTCCACAAAAACAGAATAGGAGAGGGAGAGAGATTTATTATAAAGAATTGGTTCATGGGGCGCCTGGGTGGCGCAGTCGGTTAAGCGTTCGACTTCAGCCAGGTCACGATCTCGCGGTCCGTGAGTTCGAGCCCCGCGTCAGGCTCTGGGCTGATGGCTCGGAGCCTGGAGCCCGTTTCCGATTCTGTGTCTCCCTCTCTCTCTGCCCCTCCCCTGTTCATGCTCTGTCTCTCTCTGTCCCAAAAATAAATAAACGTTGAAAAAAAAATTAAAAAAAAAAAAAAAAAGAATTGGTTCGTATGTTATAGAGACTGACACATCCCAAGATGCACAGTTGGCAAACTGCAGACCCAGGAGAGCCAATGATGTAGTTCCAGTCTAAGTCAGAAGGCCTCAGAACCAAGAAAGCTGATTGTATAGTTCCATTCTGAAGGGCTGCAAATTCAAGATACAAAAGAGCCAATATTTCATTTTGAGTTGTCTGAAAGTAGGAAACTACTTTTATTCCAAGTCAAAGACCATTCAACAGAAGGAATTCTCTCTTATTCAGAGGGTAAGTCAGCCTTTTGTTCTATTCAGGCCTTAAACTGATAGGATGAGGCCCACCCATGTTAGGAAGGGAAATCTGTTTTACTCAGTCTATTGATTTAAACATTAAACCCATCCAGAAACATCCAGAAGACTGTTTGATCAAATATCTGGGCACCATCTGGCCCAGGGAAATTGACACATAAAATTAACTGTCACACGTTCCAACCCAAATACAATGTGCGGAGGAACATTTGGGGAGTTAAAGAAAATAAACTAACAGTAAAATAAAAGACATGAGAAGACAACAAATTCCAATCACTGGCTGGGAATTAAATGACATTAAGAATTATTATTTTCTTTCTTTTTTTTTTAAGTTTTATTTATTTATTTTGAGAGAGACAGAGACAGCCCAAGCAGGGGAGGGGCAGAGAGAGAGAGAGAGAGAGAGAATCCCAAGCAGACTTGGGGCTCAAACCCACTAACCATGAGATTATGACCAGAGCTGAAACCAACAGTTGGTTGCTCAATCAACTAAGCCATCCAGGCACCCCAAGAATTATTATTTTCTGGATAGCTCCCATTTGTTCCTCCAGATCCACTCCCTACCCGGCTCTCTGCTCCAGAAGGGTGATCCTGTATGGACTATATTGGCAGAGCACCCATGCCTTTAACTATTAGATGTACTTGACCAATGAGAAATGATGATAAGACAAACAGGGAGGGAGGAGAGTCATATCAGGGTATTATTCCCCTGCATCCCTCCTTACAAGATCACCTCTTACTGTGTCTCTTGGACAATTATTTGTTTCTCCCAGAGCAGCCCAACTCTATAGACTCTTAGATTCTGGTAACCACTCCCTGCCCTTATCCCTATGGCCCTGTAGGTAGTACCAATTTAGCCACTTATTCTAGGTTACTGCACCATACTTGTGGTTCCCCTATATAAACAACCTTTAAATAAACCCTCCTAACTTTATCTTATTTTGAATGTGTCAATTGTTTCCTGTTGAAACCTTGATTTAAGTGTGATAAAGGTTTTGGGGCACCTGGGTGGCTCAGTTGGTTAAGCTTCCGACTTCGGCTCAGATCATGATCTTGTGGTTCACAAGTTCAAACTCTGTGTTGGGCTCTGTGCTGACAGCTCAGAGCCTGAAACCTGCCTCCGATTCTGTGGTTCCTTTTCTCTCTCTCTCTGCCCCTTCTCTGCTAGCACTCTGTCTCTTTCTCTCTCTCTAAAAAATAAACATTAAAAAAATTTTTTTAATTAAAAAAAAGTATGATAAAGGTTTTGTGGTCGTACAAAAAAGAGAGAAAGAGAGTCCTTTATTCCTTGAAAATACATACTGGAGTGTTTATGAATGAAATGATATAAGGTCTGGGATTTGTTTTAAAAATAATTCAATATGATTAATGTTTAGTGAATACAGAGTGTCAATATTAAAAGATGAAAAAGTTCCAGGGGCGCCTGGGTGGTTCAATCGATTGAACGTCTGACTCTTCGTTTCAGCTCAGGTAATGATCTCATGGTTTGTGGATTCAAACCCCGCATCTGAGCTGTCACTGTGAAGCCTGCTTAGGATTCTGTCTCTGCCCGTCCCTGCTCCTGCTCGCTCTCTCTCTCTCTCTCTCTCTCTCTCTCTCAAAATAAATAAATGAACTTAAAAAAAAATAAAAGATGAGAAAGTTCCAGGGGTCTGTTGCACAACGATGTGAATATATTTAACACCGACAAACTTTACACTTAAAAATGGTTAAGATGGTAAAAAAAATTTTTTTAACTATGGTTAAGATGGTAGATTTAATGTTATAAACAAAACACATACACACAAAATCATAATACAACATGGGCTTATGTTGGTAATTTTTGAAGCTGGGTGATAGGGACATGGGGGTTCATTGCATCATTCTTCTTAAGTTGGAAAAAAAGAAAAGAAAAAAAGTCTCAAATTAGCATGATGTCAGAGGGGAGAAGACAGCCTGCTGATTGGAGAAAAAAGAAAGAGTTGAAAGCTCAGAGAATGAGTCTATCATGTAGCTAGACTGGAAGGTTTAAGCAGCCAGGTTAAGAAAAGAAACCAAACAGAGGAAATGTTGGATCAAGGGCCAGGTCAGAACCAACGTCTGTGGTGCCCTACTGTGTCATTCTAATTTCAGTTCAGTGAGCTAGGATCTGAAACCTGCTGGTTATTTGTTCTGGATCTGGGCCCAGCCCAGCCCAGTGTTCTTTAGGAACAGTAGGGTAGATCTGGAACAAGCAGGTCTGACACGTGACACACAGAAAGGAAGAAGAAACACCAAAGTTAAAAAGGATTGCAGTCATGGAAAGGTTATGCTGGGGGGTGGGGCACCTGGCTGGCTCAGTGGGTGGAACATATGACTCTTGATCTCAAGGTTGTAAGTTCAAACCCCATGTTGGATGTAGAGATTACTTAAAAATAAAATATTAAAAAAAAAAAAAAAGAAAGGTTATGCTGAATAGGAAACCCTACAGGTTTGCTGGTGGTGGGGAATGACTACAAGGAGAGAGAAAAATCGGCAATATGAGAGACACTATTGTTTTTTAAGTAGGTTGCACACCCAGTGTGGAGCTCAACGCAGGGCTTGAACTCACAACACTGAGATCAAGACCTGAACTGAGATCAAGAGTCAGATGCTTAACCAACTGAGCCACCAAGCCACCCCTTAGAGACACTTTTAATAACATTGAGAGAGAGAAGTATCTTTCATCTGCTCCCTCAGGAGGAAAGAAAAGGATAGAAAACCATGTAGCAGAGAGGTAGAAATAAGAGAAATTGAGGGAGTTACATTCCAATAGCATTCCATTTTCTTACTAAATATAACCCTGTGATGCTGGTATGTTTGTTTCCTATCATTACATAACCAAAGGTGACCATCATCATACATTGTGTCATATTATGTAACCTGTCAAAGGGGCAACTACCTCATTGTATCCATAGGTCCTGCCCACACATTTTGGGGTGGTGGGTTTAAACAGAACATGTACACCAGAGGCAGGGATTTGGAAGGCCATCTTAGAATTCTGCCTACCACAACTAGGAAACTAAGAGATAGGCCTTAGCTGGGGAGCCAGGGAGCATATTAAAATTTTACCAAGAGACACAGAGAGTGAAATGGGGAAGGTGCTGAAAGTCACAGCCACACTTGATACAGTTGGAGCAGGGGGCTGGAAATCAGAAAGACTGGAGATTAGTTCCTGTTCTGCCATAATCTTACTATGTGACTTTGACCACATTATAAACATTTGGGGCCTCATTTTCTTCAGCTATAGAACACAAGTGATGAAACCAGATGAGCGTCAAGGCAAATAAAAATTCTTTGTTATCAGCATCATGTGACGCTGGGACAAGTATGAAAAAGAGTTGTAGAATAGTCTTTTTCAAAACATTTTAAAGAATTGCATAACTTGCTCTGTTTGGGCACTACTAGGAGTAGCTTTGCTTAATGGTAGGGGAAGAGAAAATGATAACCCCCCCCCTTAAAAATGCTGCCAAACCCCATAATTATATGATTCGAAAAATAGAATGTTATCTCAAACCTTAGTTCTGGTATTTGCTATTTTCACCTACCTGCAATTTGTTTTAAAGTTCATTGCTTTCTTTACTGGTTTAGCTTCAGAATAATACTAGTTTGTTTTACAATAGGTGGGTATCCTATCAAGACAATTCTGAATCTTTGCTTTGTCCCTGAGACTTTGTCTTTGCTTTGTCTTTGAGACTTTGCTTCTGTCTCTGCTGTGGGCTTTTTAATAAATTACCTAATATCACTGGATTTATTTTTTTTAAGATTTACTTGTTTAAGTAATCTCTACATCCAACAATGGGTTCCAACTCATGATCCCGAGATGACGGGTCACATGCTCTTCCAATTGAGCTAGACAGCCACCCCTTAGTATCAGTAAATATAATATTCTCTACTTCTCAAACAGAGATTATGACAGATATATATATATATTTTTTTTTTCAACGTTTATTTATTTTTGGACAGAGAGAGACAGAGCATGAACGGGGGAGGGGCAGAGAGAGAGGGAGACACAGAATCGGAATCAGGCTCCAGGCTCTGAGCCATCAGCCCAGAGCCCGGCGCGGGGCTCGAACTCACGGACCGCGAGATCGTGACCTGAGCTGAAGTCGGACGCTTAACCGACTGCGCCACCCAGGTGCCCCATGACAGATATTTTTGAAAGATTTCATGAGGGGTGCCTGGGTGGTCCGTGAGTTCGAGCCCCGCGCCGGGCTCTGGGCTGATGGCTCAGAGCCTGGAGCCTGATTCCGATTCTGTGTCTCCCTCTCTCTCTGCCCCTCCCCCGTTCATGCTCTGTCTCTCTCTGTCTCAAAAATAAATAAACGTAAAAAAAAAATTAAAAAAAAAAAAAAGATTTCATGAAAATAATTGATTCTACAAAAATAGTTTAAAATCTATAAGTAGAAAGCACTTAAATATGGCTATAAAAGTTGGATTTTATTTGGCATGTTTCTTCAAAGTACATTTTTTATTACAAGAATAATTTAGGCAGCTGGTTATGGTTGTCAGCTCTATACATTTGCATACTGTTGCTTTTCCCTATATAATGTGTTTGTAAATCATAGACCTGGAAGGAACCTGAGAATTTATCTGGCTCAGCTGAAGTGGAATGAAATGATTTCAACTAAAACCATCCAAGAAGTGTCATAACAAGATACAAAACTCAGGTCTCTATATTCCATTCAAATATTATTTTCATGACTCCATGGTTCCATTCATTCATTGACCTATTCGCTCACTGAATAAGTATCTTTTGAGTGCTGCTCTGTGCCAAGGTTTGTGCCTGGGCATAGTGATACACTATTAATGAGAAAATAACCCTTGCTCTCCAGGAAGTTGATAGGGGAGTGGTGGGGAGGGAAGCGGACAAGTAAACAGGAAATTCTTTGACAAAAGTATGCACAGAATACTTTAGGAATACATAAGAGAGGACCATACCCAATTCTTGGGTGGGCAAGAAAGGCTTCCAGGAAGAGGTGACCTGATCCTAAAGGGCAAGGAGAAACTAGCCAGACAGAGAAACTAGTGAGTGTGTGGAATAAGTGTTCCAGGCAGAATAAGCAGTATGTTTATGCACTGAGGTATGAAAGCTTCACTTATTCTATGAAACTGCAAATGTTTCTATGTGATTTGAGCTTGGCATACAAAGTAGGGAATGATAAGAAGTGAGGCTGGAGAGATAAAGCAGAGGCTGGTTCATGAAGGGTTTGGTATGCTAGGCTGAGGACTATAAAGTACACACTGAAAGAATGGCATGGAAAGTGGAGGAAAGGAAATAATCTGATCAAATGTAAATTCTACAATGATTACTCCAACTTTAATGAAGAAAACAGATTGAAGAGAAGTTAAAAGTGGGGACAGAAAGACTAATCAAAAGGTTGTGTTAATCTAAGGTATTACTCTATAGATATGGTTACTGTAATAGAAACCCAAATAAAAGCAGTATGCATGATTCTGTTTACTTATTTGCTTATTTATTTATTTATTTATTTATTTTGAGAGAGAGAGAGCGAGAGAGCGCGTGTGCACATGAGTGAGTGCCAGTGGGGGAAGGGCAGAGGGAGAGGAAGAATCTTTTTTTTTTTTTTTCCTTTCTTTTTGAGAGAGAGAGGATCTTAAGCAGGCTGCATGCTTAGAGCCCCATGCAGGGCTCAATCTCACGACTCTGGAATCATGACCTGAGCCAAAAATCAAGAGTCAGATGCTACCCAGGTGCCCCAAAAGCAGTGTGCATGATATTAAAGTTTTTACTCACTTAGTCTGGGCATAAGCAATCCAGAGCTGGTTGAGCAGCAGTTCCACGCCATGCATTCTCAGTTGTTGCCCTCATCTCTACGAGTTAGATATGGTTCACCTTTACCACATATGCATTACAGCCTGAGATACAGAAAAATTAAGTGTATGACCTGGAATTTCCACATCATGTCAGCGCATATCCCATTAGCCAGAATTTAGACACTTGACCATTGCCTAATGCAAGGATAACTAAGAAATGCAGTTCTTATTCTGTGAGGCCATGTGCCCAGTTGAAAAACAGGGGCTTATTACCTTACCATAAATAAAGGGGAGAATAAATTTTCCAGGAAACAACACGCAGTTTCTATCATGCTAAGTAAGAAATATAAAGGATCCCAAACCATCTGTAGATTCAACACAATCACCATCAAAATACCAATGGCATTATTCATAGAAATGAAGAAAAAAAAAATCTTAAAATGTGTATGAAACCACAAAAGACCCAGAATAGCCAAAGCAATCCTGAAGAAAAAGAACAAAGCTGGACGTATCACACTTCTTGGTTTTAAACTCTACGATGAAGGTACAGTAACAAAAATAGTATGGTACTGGCACAAAAATGGACACATAGCCCAATGGAACAGAATAGAGAGCCCAGAATTAAACCCTTGCTTATAGGGTCAACTAATATTTGACAAGGTAGCCAATGAGGAAAAGATAGTTGCTTCAACAAATGGTGTAGGGAAAACTAGATAAGCATATACACAGCAATGAAATTGGAACCGTAGTTCACAGCACTCACAAAATTAACTCAAAATGAATCAAGGACTGAAACATAAGACCAGATACTATAAAACTCCTAGCAGAAAATGTAGGGAAGAACCTCCTTGACATTGCTTTTGGCAATGATTTTTTGGATATGACACCAAAAGCACAAAAAGCAAAAAGCAACAGTCAACAAATGGGGCTAGCTCCTTTTGTATAGCAAAAGAAACAATTAACAAAATGAAAAGGCAACCTAAAGAATGTGAGAAAATTTTTGTAAGCCGTATAATGGATAAGCAGTTAATGTCCAAAATACATAAAGAACTCAGACAACCTAGTAACAAAAAGACAACCCAATTAAAAAATGGGTAGAAGAGGGGTGCCTGGGTGGCTCCGTCGGTTAAGCATCTGACTTCGCTCAGGTCGTGATCTCATAGTTTGTGGGTTCAAGCCCTGCGTCAGGCTCTGTGCTGGCAGCTTGGAGCCTAGAGCCTGCTTTAGATTCTCTCCCTCTTTCTCTGCCCCTCCCCCACTCACACTCTGTTTCGTGCTCTCTCTCTCTCTCTCTCTCAAAGATAAATAAACATTAAAAAATATTTTTTAATGGGTAGAAGAACTAAATGGACATTTTTCCAAATAAGTCATCCAAATGTCCAACAGGTACAGGAAAAGACACTCAGCATCACTAATAATCAGGGGAGCACAGTTTGAAACCACACTGAGATATTATCTCACAACTGTTAGAATGGCTATAATCAAGAAGACAAGCGATAACAAGTGTTGGTGACGATGTGGAGAAAGGGGAACACTTGTGCACTGTTGGTGGGAATGTAAAGTGCTGCAGCCACTATGAAAAATAGTATGGGGTTCCTCAAAAAATTAAAAATAGAACTACCATTTCACTTCTGGGTATTTATCCAAAGAAAATGAAAACACTAACTCGAAGAGATGTCTGAACCACCGTGTTCATTGTAGCATTATTTACAATAGCCAAGATATGGAAACAACTTAAATGTCCACTGATAGATGTATAGATGAAGAAAATGCAATAAACATTTACAATGGAATATTATTCAACGATGCAAAATATGGACATTTTGTCGTTTGCAACAACATTGATGGAATTTGAGCACATTATGCTAAGTGAAATAAGTCAGAGAAAGACAAGTACTCTATGATATCACTTTTATGTGGAATTTTAGAAAGCCAAATATGTAAAAACAGAGAGTAAAATGATTAACAGAGGATGGGGGGTGAGGGGACAGGACAGATGTTGTTTAAGGGTATATAGTTATTTATCATTTAATAGTACAATAAGTAGTAAATAAGCCCCAGGGATATAATTAATGCACAGTACAATGAATATAAACAATAGTATTGTTTTATAATCATCAAACTTGCCAAAAGACTAGAACTTCATTATTCTAGCTACTAAAAAGAAAATTATGTAGTAGGATAGAGGTGTTAATTATTGCTACAACGGCAATCATATTACAATATATAAATGTATTAAAAACATGTTGTACACCTTACATTGATACAATATTATGTGTCAAATATATTCCAATAAAAAAGAAAAGGACCTGAACTAAGGTAGTGGCAGTGAAAATGAGAAGAAGTGGACCAGTCTGAGAGGTAATTAGGAGGTAGAGTTGACTCAGATTGGCTGTGGAAGGCAAGAGACAGGATGATGCCAGAAATGATACCCAGGTTTCTGACTCGGGTACCTGGGTGGATGATGGTGAGTAATCTTTACTGAGTAAGAGCACAAAAGAAGAGAGTTAGTGGGGAAATAAAGAATTCAGTGGCACCTAGGTAGTTCAGTTGGTTGGTGTCTGACTCTTGATCCCTATGCACTTCTTGATCTTAGGGTCATTTGTAGAAGCCCTGCACTGGGCTCCACGCTGGGCATGAAGCCCACTTAAAAAAAAAATCAGTTTTGCACAGATGCAAGGGACAGAGCAGTCTGAAAACTTAATTCCCTAAGAGCCAATAGGAGAGCATTTTATTTAGGCAATACTGCTTAAGAGTAGAAAAACAAATCACTTGATGTTATTGTGTCAGTGCCAAAACTCAAACCATGCAGTAATTAAGGAATTCCTGATTGTTTGGATTGACCAGATCCATATTTTCAGCCATTTAGATGATGCACTTGATGTGTTCTCATGGCTTCCATTGTGGGTGAACACTCCAGTCCAAAAGAACTCCCATCTCTGCTCAGACTGGCTCCTTGTATGAACTTTCCATAATAGAATGCTGAAGCAAGGAGTTCTTAAAATCTACAAACTGCTCATTAGGGCTTTGCAAAAACACATTGTTTCCACTTATCAGCACAAAAGAATTGTTTTGGTTTTCATTCTTTAATTCTAGTTTTATTTGTGTTGTTGCTGTTGGGTAGGTTTTGTTTAAGAATGGAATAAACCATGAAAGCACTGAGAGACAAAAGGAAGAGTCTAACCTGATTTGCACTAAAAAGTCTGTTTGCAAATAAATAAAATAAATAAATAGTCTGTTTGCAGAGAAAAATCACCTTTATTACAGATCAAGGTTAGGTTGGAAGGGCTGATGTCTGAGCAGGTGGGCTTCCTAATACAGAATCCAGAATTGCTGTTGCAGGCAGTGTAGAAACCGGCAAGACGCCTCCTCTACCCCCAGCATGGACAGGGCCTGTCCCTGGAGGAGCAGAGAGATCATACATGCTCCTCTTTTTCAGCTATATTCCAAGAAGAAGAAGCTGAGCTGTCCATGCCCAATTTCTTTTTTCCAACGTCACCCTCCAGGTGGAATGAGTGCAGAGTTGGCAGAAAATCAGAAGCATTATACTAATATATACACCAATGGGCTCCTGTCAAGTGGAAGACACATCGGAAGAAGGAAAGAAGTATCTTCAACAACACTGATAGCATACTCACAGGTTAAATACATCTATTTGTCTACCTAGAAGGCCCCCATTGTTTGATTTACAGCTCTTTCTAGTACTCTTGATAAAAATTTATTTTTTCCTTTGCCTTATGAAGTTCAAGACATTACCCTGATTCTACTTAGAGTTTTAATAGTATCATCACTTTATCATTACAAAGCAATTATACTAAGCACCTACCTGTATGTAACCTTGGGATAGATACTTTAATCTCATATTTTATCACTGCTATGATTTTAAGAGAGGACATTTATTTTAACCGATTATGAAAGATGAGGGTATAAATGAGCTCAGTGCTAATGAAAGCTCCCAAAGGCCTTTATCTGTCTTATTCAGCACTGCTTCCTAGCTTAGTGCCTGGCACATAAATGGTCTCAAAAAATATTTATTAGATAACTGAATATACTTCCCCAAATCTCACTTCTATTTGGATCGTCCGTGTCTAAGTTAGTGTTTATAGGAGAACCTTCATATTTGCGAAGAAGTATGTTTTGGAAGACTTTGCAACTGGGAAAATCCTCAGTACTGTTGGATGTTTTATAGGGAGAGGAAAGTCAAGAAGAGAAGAGGTAGTTAAAAAAATAAGTGTGATGCTCCTTGTCCTAATGGGCTTTTGCCTATATTCTCTCTCCAGCATTTTCTCCTCTCAACATACTTTCCCCCTCCTCCTCTTTCCTTTCTTTGTACTCTTCTGCTGCAGCTTCTCCTAGGCCCTCCTATCCTTCTCTTCCTCTTCTTCCTCATGGAAAGAGGAGCAGGTGGCATGCAGGACAGAGGTATACCAATTTAGAGAGCCTGGTCTGCACTAGAGGAGTCTGGGATACTCTGGACTGGGAGGATGGAGCACATTGGAGAAATCGAAAGTCTGCAGCTTTCTATACCAACTGTGATATTGGTATTTCTCAGCACATACCTCGCTCGTTAAAGATAGAATAAGAATCACTTTTTTAATTAAAAAAAAAGAATTCAAGCAAGAGATAAGCTGATCAAATTAGTATTTTAAATAAACTCTGGCTGGTAGATGAAAGACAGATTTGAAGGGGTGCCAATACTGGAGACCAGGAGAATATAGATTGTTGGCAGTCATCCAGCCAAGAAATTTTGAGGGCCTGAGCTGTGCTAGTAGTGATTTTAGAAATGGGAAGGAGGAGACCTGGCTAATTAATGATGTAAACTGGGTCTTTAAGAATGACTAGAGTTGACCTGGCAGAGAAGTGAAAAAAGACATTCCTAGGGAAGTGGAGAGGCAGGGAGGTGTGGAAAAGCTAGAAATGTTCTAAGAAGTAATTAATAAATAATTCAGTGTGACAGGAACACAGTATTACTATGAGAGTGTGTCAAACAAAAACAAGAGCTGGACAGTAGTTAAACTGGTAAAAACAGATTTTACTTAGGAACTATTACAATAGGAGAAAAGAGACCTTAGTATAGAATTGGGCTCAAGTTAGAATAGAAAGAGGGGCACCTGGGTGGCTCAGTTGGTTAAGCGTCCAACTCTTCTTGATTTTGGCTCAGGTCATGATCTCCTGGTTCTTGACGTCAAGCCCTAGGTCGGACACTGCACTGACAGAACGGATCCTGCTTGGGATTCTCAGTATCCCTCTCTCTCTCTCTCTGCCCTTATCCTGCTGGTTTACATGCATTCTCTCTCTCTCTCTCTCTCTCTGCCTCAGAATAAATAAATAAACTTTAAAAAAGTAGAACATAAAAGTGGGGATTTATAGACAAGGATGGAGTGAGGGGTGGGGATGTCAGTCAGTAGATGGAAAATTACTAAGAGGGTAGAATAATCTTGCTAAAGTGACCTAAGAGGGTTCTTGCTGAAAGTAGGCCAGAATGATCAGGTAACACCTGGGAGGTGGTGGGGGGTGGCGAATTTGACCAGATATCAACAGTGATCAGATATCTAGGGTAGGGGATTCCCTCTAAACTGACTTAGCAGGATTCTTGCTAAAACTGGGCCATGTGAGCCCAACAAAAGTGGATGCTGAAGCTCAAGGTCGAAGCCTAGTTGAGAAGAGAGCTTAGAGGAATCTGAATAAAGGTTGGTCAAAGAGAGCATCTTTGTCAGGTAGAGGCAGAAGAAAGAGATGTTTGCGTAGTCAAAAATCCAGTTCATGAAGTGTCTCCTATGTTATGCTTAGGAGTTTGGTCTCCTCAACAGCTTATACTTGCATACTACCCACATCCACCTTTCTCTCCTTTTGCAAGAAAGAGGCTCTGAACTCCAAGGGATGCAATAAAATGAAGGTCCTTGGTAGGAGGGCCAGAGCTCCTCCAGAAATACTCAGAACTATAATCAAGAATCCTTATACTGTTCCTTTCTGAATGCCTTTCAATCCTGCAAACCTTATAGCCTAAATTACCACTGAGTGTTATCTGAATATAGGCTGCCCTTTTAGTCTCTAATTTCATTGCACTGACTGAGGCTTTAGTGAGTCTATTGTTGAAAAAGGAAGCATTTGTGCCTCAAGTACAGGAAATCACCAAACAATTAACTTCCATGGACTCGTGCAGCCTGGGTCAAATGCCTCAGTGTGATTGTCTTTGTTTCATGTCAAGCTATTGAGGAAATGTTTTGCAGGTCAGAATCTTGGCTTTCTGTGTTGTTTTGAGTCAATGGGGTCAGCTGTGAGACCTCAAACAGTGATAATTATCTATAGTAAAATGTGAATATAGCCACCAGAGGTCTGCCTGGAGGAAGGGAAGACTTCAGAGGGGCAGAGAGTTTTCTCTAAAATACACTGTAATTAAGGTATTCAGAGGTGGGAAGGGCCACTTTTATAGACCAGGGAGAAACTAGTGTGGGAAGAAAGGGAAAGGAAAATAGTTATTACATTTTGTGGGCAGGGAACATTAACCCCTCAGAGGCAAAGTAAATTGGTGTGTGGGGGACACAAGGACAGAGGCAGAGGCAGTTGAAGGGGCACTAGAAAGACTTCTCCAAACAAGAATATGCTTCACAGAGAAGTGCCAGAGAAGCTCCTCAGAGGGAAAACAGCACGAAACAAAGTGAGATGACAGCAAGGATGAGCTTCCACAATGTCAAAATATTTTCCAGGAAACCATTTACGATGGATCATTTTGCTAGTTGAAGAAAACTGTATACATACTCTGAGACAACGTTATTTATTAAGAAAGTAGGAACTGATTATCATCACTCTTTTTTTTAAGTTTATTTATTTATTTTGAGAGAGACAGAGAGTGTGAGCAGGGGAAGGGCAGAAAAAGAAGGAGAATCTCAAGCAGGCTCCACTCCATCAACCCAGAGCCAGACACTGGGCTCGAACTCACGAAACTGTGAGATCACGACCTGAGCTGAAATCAAGAGTCAGATGCTTAGCCAACTGAGCCACCCAGGCATCCCACTATTATTATTATTTTTTTTAATGAAGAAGGCAATAGGAGCTAAGGGCACAGGATTGAAATTAGTCAGAACTGGGTATGAATCTTGGCTCTATTATGTACTGTGTCTCTTTGCATAAGTTACTTAACTTCTCTGGTATCACTTTCCTCATCTGAAAAATGGAAATAATGACTCATTCATTTTTCAAAATATTTGGTGAGCAGTGAGCGGGGAGGAAAATCTTTTTCTCTCTATCTATCTTAGGTTAATTGGCTGGGGCTCTATAAATTAGAATGCCAAAAGACAGATTAACAGGAGAAAAACAAGCAGAAGTTTATTAACACGTGAATTGTGCATATGTGGGAACACTCAGAGATGAGCAACTTAAAGCGATGATTAGAATTTGGGCTTATCTAGCATCTTAACAAAAGATAAATAAAATTTTAGAGAAGTGACAAGACAAAGGAAAAAGGCTTTGAATTTCAATTTTGTGGCAAACTGTGGAAAAGCAAACATACGGGGGAACTAATGGAAGGTAAGGGCTACTTAGTAGAGTTTTTTATATGGATTTCTCTGGGCTAATACAGATCTAGAGTTTTCTCCCATGATTAACTTTTGTCCTGCCAGGCAAAGAAAGGAGGGGAAATACCTTTACAAATTTAGGTCTGACTTTTATGCAAATAAGGGGAGGGCAAAGAGTTTTTTGAACTTATTCTTTTTTTTTTTTTTTCAACGTTTATTTATTTTTGGGACAGAGAGAGACAGAGCATGAACGGGGGAGGGGCAGAGAGAGAGGGAGACACAGAATCGGAAACAGGCTCCAGGCTCTGAGCCATCAGCCCAGAGCCCGACGCGGGGCTCGAACTCCCGGACCGCGAGATTGTGACCTGGCTGAAGTCGGACGCTTAACCAACTGCACCACCCAGGCGCCCCAAGAGTTTTTTGTTTTGTATTTTTTAGCAGGCTAGCTCAGGGGCCCAACATGGGGTTTGAACTCTTGACCCTGAGATCAAGACCTGAGCTGAGATGGAGTCAGATGCTTAACCAATTGAGCTACCCAGGCGCCCCAAAAAGTTTTCCTTATATCTGCTTCCTGTCAATTGCCTTCAGTTCAAAATAAGTGGCTTATTCTGGGGTGGTATGTTCTGCCACTCTTCAGCAGGTACTATGTGAACAGGACAAATAAGATCTCTACTTTTGAGATGCTTACATGCTAGGCGTGAGTGTAGAAGGAAAGAGAAACAATAAATAAGTAAACAAAAAATAAGATGACTTTATCTTTTTTTTTTAATGTTTATTTATTTTCAGAGGGAGAGAAAGAGTGTGAGTGCAAGCGGGAGAGAGGTAGGGAGAGAGGGAGAGAAAGAATCTCAAGCATGTTCTAGGCCCAGCATAGAGCCCAACATGGGGCTCTATCTCACAACCATGAGATGAGCTGACCCAAAATCAAGAGTTGGACACTGAACCGACTGAGCTACCCAGGTGCCCCCAAAATGAGATGATTTTAGAATGTGATAAATACTGTAGAGGAAATACAGTTTTAAGTGTGTGGACTCTGGGATTAGTCTGCCTGAGTTCAAATATTGGCTCTGCTATTTACGACCTATGTGACCTTGGCAAATTACTCAGTCTCTGTGTTTCCATTTCTTCATTTGTAAATGGGGATAGGAATAGTATCTACTTCATAACCTAATGGGGTTATTGGGTGTGTGGTCTAAATAGGATGTCTACCAATCAGTTGGAGGGGCCCTCAAATGTGGGGCAATGATGGGGTGGGAACTGGTGGTGCAGGAGGTAAAAGAACTCACCGGAGGCAGAACAAGAGATGGAAGTTTATTGAAAACACTGCAAACGATTGGTGGACAGGACAGCAGGGGATTCGCTGTTGGCAATGAGGCAGTGGGTGGGGCTGTTTTTTAAATTTTTTAAATTTTACTTATTTTATTTTTATTTAAAAAATTTCTAAGTTTATTTACTTATATTGAGAGAGAATGTGTGCACACGTGTGCACACACACACACCCCCCACACACGAGCAGGGGAGGGGGAGAGACAGAATCCCAAGCAGGCTACGACTCGGGGCTGATCTCATGGTTTGGTGGGTAGGTGACCTGAACTGAAATCAAGAGTTGGATGCTTAACCAACTGAGGCACCCAGGCGCCCCAGTGGGGGCTGTTTGTAAAGGGGGAAGATGAGGAAGTATGATAGCATATGGAATTCTCCCTTTTTTTGGTAACTGTGCCTGGTTGTAAGTAGCCCATTGGTCACTTAGGGCCTATGGGTCTTTTGAGGTGGGTTGCCTAACGGACCTGTCTGTATTCAGCCAGGTAGTCACCGTGGGCCCTTTCTGCCTTCCATTGCTCAAGCCTGTCTACCTAAATGTGGCCTCTACATTGGGGAGATTAAATGAACTAAATGAATTAAATAAATGAATGAATCCATGTGAAGTGCTTAGATCTGTGTATGCCCCATAGCAAGTGCATACTAAGCTAGTACTATGAAGAAAATAGTGATATAGGACAATAAATGGGCCAAGTGCTGCTTAAGATAGTGAAGGACTCACCGAAATTGTGGCGATTAAGTTGTCACCCCAAAGTACAAGAAGGAGCATGTCATTAGAGTATTTCAGGAGCAGGGAAATCTAAATGTAAAGATCCTACAGCAGGAAGAAGCTTAGCACATTTGAAGAAAAATGTGGCCTGTGTGGTAAAACACGGTGAGCAAGAGAGAAAGTTGAATTCTATTAGTTTCCTATTGCCGTGTGACAAATTACAACAAATTCAATGTCCATTTATTAGCTATAGCTTCTGTAGGTTAGAAGCCTGGGTTGGGGGTGGGGGGGGGGTCTCTCCTACACTCTCTGCTGAGTCTCACGAGGCTGAAATCAAAGTGTTGGCCAAACTGGACTCTTCTACGGAGGTTCTGGAGGAGAATTCACTTTCACATCCATGCAGGTTATTGGCAGAGTTCAGTTCCTGGCGGTTGCAGGACTATAGGACTGGGGTCCCTATCAACTTGGCTGTTGGCTGGGGGGTGGGGGGTGGGGGGGTGGCTACTCTCAGCTTTTAGAAACTGCCTGCACTCCTTGGCTCATGGCTTCCTCCATCTTCAAAGCCAAGAAAGGTGAGTCAAGTCTTTCTCATGTATAGAATTTCTCTGACTGCTGCTTCTGCCTCTGCTTGTACAGGCTCAGGTAATCTCCCCTTTACCTTACAACATAACATAATCATAGGAATAATACCAGGGGATGGAGATCATGGGGGCCAAAATTCTGCCCACCATATGCACAAAATGAATTGGAGATGTAGCCTTAAACCAGCTCATGAAAAGGACTGATAGGGAGTGCAGATATGATTCTGAATGCTAAAAGAAACCCTTAAGGTTTCAAGCTGACAAGTGTCATGATCTGATTTATATTTTCCAAATATCATTCTGGCTGCATGTGAAGAATAGATTGTAGAGGTTGAAAGCAGAGGCAGAGAGGATATGGCTGTCCAGATGAGAGATGAAAATCCGTGGAACCGAGAGTGACAGTGTACATGGAAGGAGCATATGGATATTGGCGTGTTTTTTTTTTCAATGTTTATTTATTTTTGGGACAGAGAGAGACAGAGCATGAACGGGGGAGGGGCAGAGAGAGAGGGAGACACAGAATCGGAAACAGGCTCCAGGCTCTGAGCCATCAGCCCAGAGCCTGACGTGGGGCTCGAACTCACGGACCGCGAGATCGTGACCTGGTTGAAGTCGGACGCTTAACCGACTGCGCCACCCAGGCGCCCCATATCGGCGGTTTTTTTTTAAGATACCGTCAGAGGAACTTATGGATCAAAGCAGATCGTAAGAGATGTGGGAAAAGAAATGATCAACTTGGAGGATAGCAGTGCCATTACTGAAATGGGAAAGAATGGGGAATGGTGCGGTAAGAGTGGGGGATGGGCTTGGGAATCAAGAGTTCTGTTTCACATGCATAATAGGAACCAAGTCTTTTCACTGGTTTCTGTTTCCACTGTTGCCCAGTTCCTACCCTTCACCCACTCCCCTTAGCAACCACAGTGATTGTTTTAAAACTTCAGTCCTACAATATCACTTTCCTGATCTCAACCCCCAAATGACCTCGGCTCACAGAGTGAAACAGAAAGTTTTTACCATAGTCTACAAGAGCCTGACCCAGTCTGACCCCTGGCTACCCCTGCAACTTCGTTGTCCATCACTCTCCTCCTTGCTCACTGTGCGTCAGCCGCCCTGGCTTTCTTCCAGTTCCTCAAACTTTGCAAACCTGTTCCCATTTCTGAGCTTTTGAAATTGCATATTTCTGTTGATCCTGGAAGGTCCACTTCTTCACTTCATACCAATGTCTGCCCAAATGTCTCCTTTTCAGACCCGCCGTCTTGACCAATCTATAGAAAATAGCAACACTGTTGCTCTCTTTTTTCTACTTTAATTTTCTTTCTAGCACCTATCAACATCTAACATTGTGATTTAAGTTTGTTTCTTATCTGTTTCTCCCACAAGCATCATCAACACTGTTCACATTTTTGCCAGTCTGACCTATAGAAATTTGTATAACAGTGGGTTTTAATATGACTTTCTCTTAATATGAATGAAGTTGAAAAGTTTTTCATATCTATTTTATGAAAAAATTTCCTCATTTTAGTAATTTTAAAATATTATGTATTTTAGGACCTACCTCCCCTTTTAATAAAGTGGTTACTTTTGTTTTTTTCTTAAATTTTAAATATTTTTTTCAACGTTTATTTATTTTTGGGACAGAGAGAGAGCATGAAGGGGGGAGGGGCAGAGAGAGGGAGACACAGAATTGGAAACAGACTCCAGGCTCTGAGCCATCAGCCCAGAGCCTGACGCGGGGCTCGAACTCACGGACCGCGAGATCGTGACCTGGCTGAAGTCGGACGCTTAACCGACTGCGCCACCCAGGCGCCCCTTTTTCTTAAATTTTAGAGAGAGAGCATGGGCAGGGGAGAGGGGCAGAGGAGAGAGAGAGAGAGAATCTAAAGCAGGCTCTATGCTTAGTGTGGAGCCTGATGAGGGGCTTGATCCCATGACCCTGGGACCACGAACCGAACTGAAATCAAGTGTCAGATGCTTAACCGACTGAGCCACTCAGGCAACCCCAAAATGGCTACTTAAAAAAATTTTTTTTAATGTTTATTATTTATTTTTGAGAGAGAGAGAGAGACAGAGTGCAAGGAGGGGAGGGGCAGAGGAAGAGGGAAACACAGAATCTGAAGCAAGCTCTAGGCTCTGAGCTGTCAGCACAGAGCCTGACGTGGGGCTTGAACCCACAAACCATGAGATCGTGACCTGAGCAGAAGTTGGCCACTTAACTGACTGAGTCACCCAGAAGCCCCCCAAAATGGCTACTTTTATATTTAGTATGTGTCCTGGTCTATTTGGGCTGCTAAAACAAAAATACCATCGAGTGTGTAGCTCAAACAACAAACACTTATTTCTCAAAGTTCTTGAGGCTGGGAAGTCCAAGGTCAAGGCACTGGGAGATTCAGTGTCTAATGAGAGCTGCTTCCTGGTTCATAGACAGCTAGCTGTCTTCTCTCTGAGTTCTCACATGCAGAAGGGATGAGGAAGTCTCTGAGTGTCTTTTGTAAGGCGACTAATCCCATTCCTGAAGGCTCTGTCCTCATGATTTAACACCTCCCAAAGGCCCAAACTCCAAATACTATCACATTTGAGTTTAGGTTTCAACATATGAATTTTGAGGGGTAGTTAGTCTATATTACCCTATTTTAACATTTATTTATTTTTGAGACAGAGAGACACAGAGCATGAACGGGGGAGGGGCAGAGAGAGAGGGAGACATATAATCGGAAGCAGGCTCCAGGTTCTGAGCCGTCAGCCCGACGCGGGGCTCAAACTCACGGACCACGAGATCGTGACCTGAGCTGAAGTCGGATGCTCAACCGACTGAGCCACCCAGGCGACCCTATATTACCCTATTTTAGTATGTTAAGTATGTTTATTTATATATGCCCCTTTCCACAAAATATTTGAGAAAGTTTTTTAAAGGCACATGTAGTAAAGTAGTGAATTATATATAAAAGAAGAAAATAAAGACTAGGAAAAAGAAGAATGCTAATGTGACAACCCTTGGGGTAAATGTAAATTACTGTGCTTAAATCACAAATTTTCCATGAACATCTTAGTGTTAACAAGTATAAAATTGTTCTATAATTTATGTTATAGACACAAAGATGGCCCCAAATTATCCTCACTTCATGGTGTTTGTGCCCTTGTGTAAATCCTTCTCCTTGAATATAGGCAGGACCTGTGACCTGCTTTTTGCCAATGGAATATGGCAAAGGTGAGGCAGTGTAACCTCTGTCATTGCATTCCATAAGACTGTAACTTTGATCTTGCTAGCAGATTCTTTCTATCGACTCTCTCACTTATTGGCTTCCATGAAGTAAGTCACCTTATAGAAAGACCCATGTGGCAAGGAACTGAGGACAGCCTCTCCTCAACAGCACAGGGACTGAGGCCCCCAGTCCAACAGCTTGCAAGGAGCTGAATGCTACCAACAGTGATGTGAACTTGGAAGATCTTTCCCCAGTCGAAGCCCAGATGAAAGCCCAGCCCAGCCCTGGCTGACACCTGACTGCAGTCTTGTGAGAGACCCTGAAGCAGAGGACTAAACTAAGCCATTCCGGATTCATAACCCAGAGACACTACAAGCTAATAAGTGAACAATGTTTCAAGACTTTAACAAATGAGTGATATTTTAAGCCACTCAGGTTACGGTAATGTCGTTATACAGCAATAGATAACTAATAAAACTAAAGTGTAAGAAATATCACATTTCATTATTTTTCTCAATTAAATTAAATCCTTTGGGCTCTTATCTATCAGGGTTGGTAATTCAATCATAGTTATTTTTAGAGGGCCCTACCTCATTCTTTATCAAAGAACCCAAGGCTTATATAACTTAGGAAAACTGATGTGGAGGAGAGGTGTGTAGAGTCCTCAATCCGTCGATTTGAAACACACATTGTCCATCTATACACTGATTCAAAGTGGCTGCCTCTGCTGAAAATAGCATCTACTCCCTCTGCCAAATTTGGCAACTGGAATCTTCACTATACGGAAGATTATAGCTTAGAGCTCAAAGCCACACTCATCAACATTCCTGATCCTTCCAGGCCACTGTGAGGAAGCAGCATGAAGGGCTGCTTAAAGTTTATTTGTTTATTTTGAGAGAGACAGAGAGCACAAGCAGGAGAGGGGCAAAAGAGAGAGGGAGGACCCTCTCTCACAGAGCAGACTCTGTGCTATCAGTGTGGAGCCTGACACGGCCTTAAACCCCGAACTGTGAGATCATAACCTAAGCCGAAATCAAGAGTCTGATGCTCAACTGACTAAGCCACCCAGATGCCCTGGGCCCCTTCTCTCTTAATACTGGAAGTTCTCCTCTTTTAGGCCAACTCAACAAGTATCCAAAAACAGTGTTTTCTTAATGAGGTGAAGGAAGCCTAGAACTTACCAAATAGAACACAAAGTCCTGGCTACCCATCTACTCTCCTTCCCCCATACTTTCCCCCAGAAATGAAGGGAAAGTAACATCTCATTCTTTTGTGAAGATTCTAGAGCAACTGGAAATTATTTAATCTGTCATTTACGTCTCTAGCCACACCATCAGGGCAAGGTGAAAACAATCGTGAAGTTCTCATTATTGTGAAAGACTCTGTTTCCTCAAAACAAAAACAAAAAACAAAGCAGCATTCTTCCTGGCTCTAAATTCCACAGGGGATTTTCTTTTTACGAAATAACAGGAAAAAAAAAAAAAAAGAAATAAAAGAGACACAGTATTAAGATTTGTTAAGTCCTGGTCTACTTAAAGTCCAGATGTGGGTGAAACCCTCCTGCCAGTGACTCTGGGCCTGGACTCAGTTAAGGCACAGGTATAGGACCCAAATATGTTTGAGGTAAGGAGAAGATTGAGTATGTGTTAGAAACCAGATTCTGGAGGGATTTGCAGGCACTATAAAGGAGATGGATTAAAACTGAATCAAAGGTAGACATTCATATTTCACAAGCTCTTAAAAAAAATCTGTACTATTTACCACTGTGGTCTTGGCTGCTCTAGTTTCTGATGCTTATAATTTTTTTTCTTTGAAATGCATTGGACAACATAACAAATTATCTACCACCAAACCTGGGTTCTTCCACAGAGATATGAATTTAGTTTTTCAGCAGTTCAAATATTTTTTCCCCTTTTTCCTTTTGCCATTATCTCTGATAATTCTGTATTATTCCTCCCACTCAAAAGCCAAGAAAGACAATCCAACTACTTCCTCCTCCAACTTACTTACAGGAAAGAATAGAAACAATTCTATCAACTCCAGCTGGGGCAGCAAAATGCCAAGAAGCTTTTCTTAGATTTTTGAATCCTGCGTGACTGTCACTGTAGGTGCTTTCCAACGATTTGGTTTTATTTTTCTTGAATTCTGTTTTTGCTGCAGAAACCTTCAATTGTCTAACACTGGTGGCATTTAGTAATCTTTGCCAAGTTTAATTCCAATTCAGTGGCCTGGAAGGTCTCAGTGACCCTGGAACAAGCTTTTGTAAAGCTTGTTTTGTGCAATGGGAAAATTGCTCAAGGAAGTATGAGTCAGGGTCCTCCCCCTCCCTTCCAGTGAAACAGATTGATTTATTTCTTTTTATTTCAAGAGCGTAACGGAAAGCAAAAAATATGACCATCACCCTTGCTCCTACCCAAGTACAAGTTAAATCCTCAGTGCTTCCCTCAAGGAAGTATATGTATCTCTGACAGTACCCAAGGGCATTTGAGGTGGCAAGCAGGAAAATGTTTTATTTTAATACTTATGTATTCATGTTAATATGTATTAGAAAAGTATGACAAGATATTAACCCATCATTTCATGGATACTATTCTTTCAGATGAGGCTAAACAAAAAAGCTCCAAGAAAAATACGAAATAAGTGATAATATGATTGGCATGCAAATCCTGGAAGTGGTACAGAACAATGGGGTACAAACAGTTGATGTTTAAGAAACATTGTCCAATTAAAATATACTGGGATTTATCTTAAGACAAAACTGTTTTAAATCCCAGTATTGCTGGGGCGCCTGGGTGGCGCAGTCGGTTAAGCGTCCGACTTCAGCCAGGTCACGATTTCGCGGTCCGTGAGTTCGAGCCCCGCGTCGGGCTCTGGGCTGATGGCTCAGAGCCTGGAGCCTGTTTCCGATTCTGTGTCTCCCTCTCTCTCTGCCCCTCCCCCGTTCATGCTCTGTCTCTCTCTGTCCCAAAAATAAATAGACGTTGAAAAAAAAAAATTAAAAAAAAAAAATCCCAGTATTGCTACTGAGCAGCTGTGATCTTTAGGCGAGCTCACAAACCTCTCTGAAACTCAGTGTCTTCATTTGGAATGTAAAGATAATTCCTACCATATAGTGTTATTGACAGAAGCCAGCTACTAGATTTAAAGCAGAGCTTTATAATGAGCGTAGTGTGTACTCATTAAATGGTAGACATCGTTATCTGATTTCTCCTGGCTCTGTTTACTGTCATTTATCTTAAGTAAAAATCTTGTATCCACAAAGCAAGTAATCAGCTCTCCTGTCCAACATTAGTGTCAGAAAATACTGGTGCTCCTGAGAAATAGGGAACCTAATGAATAGGGCACTGTTTCGGGAATCAAGAGATCTGGCTTTTATCCTGGACTTACTGCAGCAAGTGACTTAACTTACAAAGCAACTATGAAAACAAGCCTTGTGCCTGAAAAAATAAACCATCTCACTCTTTTTCTTGATATGTTAGATTGCCCTGGGACTGTTTTCAGAATTAGGAGAATATGACTCAAGTTCAGTTCAGGTCAGCAACATTTTTTTTTTTTCAGAATGTGACCTGTGTCAGGCACTGTGCTACTTCTTGGATATAAAAATGAATAAGGCAAGATTCTTGACCTTTCATCCATTCATTCAATAAATGTTTATGGAGTACCTACTAGGTAATAGAAACCTTGTAAGGTCTGGGGAATCAAAGAGAAAGTTACTGCACTGATGGAATTTATAGTATAGGGAAAGTTATAGACAGTGATACATTAATACATGTTTAAGAGCTAGCCCTCTAGGGGCGCCTGGGTGGCTAAGTCAGTTGAGCTTCCGAACTCCCCAAACCCTACTCGCTCCGCCCCTCCCCACTCTGCTCAGTCAGGCTCTGGAGCCTGGAGCCTGCTTTGGATTTTGTGTTTCCCTCTCTTTTTGCCCCCACCCCCTGCGTGTGCTCTATCTCTCAAAAATAAATAAACATTTTAAAAAGTTAAAAAAAAAAACTAGCTCTCTAAAAAATAAATTTAAAAAGTGTGTTAAATTTTATTAAGGTGAAGAATATGTGGCCAGAAGGTATAAATAATAATATACACCTTATTGTGAAGTCATTATAGCCAATTAATTCTTACTGAATGATTCTGTTGATTTTTTCAGACTTATGATTGTAGATGACAAATGAGTAGTTCCACCAGAATGTTGGTTGACATTTTAAGTTAAAGATTAAGATGAAGTGATGGGGCGCCTGGGTGGCTCAGTTGGTTAAGCATTCGACTTTGGTTCAGGTAGTGATCTCACAATCCGTGAGTTCAAGCCCTGCATTAGCTCTGTGCTGAGAGCTCAGAGCCTGGAGCCTGATTCAGATTCTGTGTCTCCCTCTCTCTGCCCCTTCCCTGCTCATGCTCTGTCTCTCTCTGTCTCTCAAAAATGAATAAACGTTAAAAAAAATTTAAAAAAAAGATTAAGATGAAGTGAAAAGGAAGAAGAATGTTAGACATCAATGACTGAGTGATTTCTTCTCAAATGAGATAATAATTTTTGAATATTGGAAGAATACATACTCAATTGTTTTGTGCTATTCACAATCTAACTGCTACAGACAAAACACACTTTTCATTTTAATTTGTATTATTAATATTTTTCTTTATCACTTTCTTAAGTCTAGATAAGGAAAAGAGCAATATCAATCCCTTATTGTATCATTTTCTTATTTCTGTGATATAAATACTGCCACTATTACTATTTTTAAGCCACTAATATGACTTCCCTAAATATGGCATTGGAAAGAGATTATGTATTATTTCCACCATATACATAGGATAAATGGAAATAACTTCAAAAACCTAAATAATAGCAAAATTCACTAAAATAGGAAGTTATGAATTTTGAGCATTTGTTATCTTTGTGTGTGTATATATATATATATATATATATATATATATATATATATATAAAGTTTATTTATTTATTTGGAGAGGTGTGGAGGGTCAGAGAGAGAGAGGGAGGGAGAATCCCAAACAGGTTCTGTGCTGCCAGCATGGAGCCCAACACAGGACTTGAACCATGAACTATGAAAATATGACCCAAGTTGAAACCAAGAGTCTGACAGTCAATCAACTGAGCCATTCAGATGCTCCCAGATGCTTACATTGTTAAAGATTGTACCTAACATGTATCTTTTTCCAGGAATTACTGGAAAATGTGCTCCACAAAGCAAGGAAGCAAAACAAAGAAGAAAGATACAGTATCCAAAAAATAGTAGATCTAAGACAGGGAGAAGAAGAGAATCCTTAGGATAAGCATGGAGATCCTAGAGCCATATTTAGACATTTCTAGAGAACAATCTGTTCATGTTGGGGCAGGAGAGCACAGGGCTTCATGAGGGATGTTGCCATGAGATAAATAAAATTTTTTTTAAAACCTGATGTAGGGGGCCCTGGATGGCTCAGTCAGTTAAGCATCTGACTCTTGATCTCCACTCAGGTTATGATGTCTCAGTTGGTGAGATTGAGCCCTAAGTTGGGCCCCGTGCTGACAATGCAGAGCCTGCTTGGTATTCTCTCTCTCCCTCTCTCTGTTCCTCCCCTGCATGCTCTCTCTCTCTCTCAAAATAAATAAATAAACTTTAAAAAATAAATAAAATAAATAGAAACCTGATGTATCTGAACATTATGAGAGGAAATTTATAATTCTTTTTTTTTTTAATGTTTATTTATTTGAGAGAGAGAAAGAAAGAGGGCACCACCAGGGGAGGGGCAGAAAGAGGGAGACACAGAATCCGAAGCAGTCTCCAGGCCCTGAGCTGTCAGCACAGGGCCCAATGCAGGGCTGAAACCCACACACCTCCAGATCATGACCTGAGCCGAAGTTGGATGCTCAACCGACTGAGCCACCCAGGCGCCCTGGAAATTTATAATTCTTGAGGAATGCTTGAGGATGAAACAGTTCTATGAACATAGAAAACTGAGAAAACAATAAAGACAGTTATTAATTCCAGAAAAAAAGACATTGTACAAGAGAAGTATAATCATCGTATATTGCAATGATCATGTTGAGGTAACCAAAAGTTATAATGTCATCATATGGGGTGAAACAAAGGAGGAAAAAAGTGTGTGTAAAGTGTGTGTGATGTGGCATGGGGTGGGCAGTATTGTAAGAAATTCTAATCTTCATCTCCTGTAGTAGAAAGCCAAATGATATGAAACTAAGCAAATTCAAAATAGCAGTAATCACGGATGTCATGTAGGAATATGGAAGCAAGTACCAGAAGAATTTTCAGTGGGTCCCCCCGGGGGGCTCATTCGGTTCAGCATCAGACTCTTGATTTCGGCTCAGGTCATGATCTTACAGTCGTGGGACTGAGCCCTGCATTCAGCTCTGCACTGAGAGCCTGAAGCCCGTTTGGGATTCTCTCTCCCTGTTTCTCTGCCCCTCCTCTGCTTACGTGCTCCCTCTCTCTCTCTCAAAGTAAAAAACAAACATTTTTTTAAAAAATAATTTTCAGCTAACATAATGGGGAAAATGTTGCATTTGAGAAGTAGGAATTGGGAGTAGAGAAGGAGGAATGATGTAGTGCTTTTTTCTTTGTAAGTATAATAGTAGTATTTGACTTTTAAAGGCCTGTATGAAAATAAACTCTTGTTTTAAATAAAAAACCAAGAAACACCCAACTTTTTTTTTCTTTTTTAAATAATCTTTTGTAAATAGAATCCAGTGAAGAAAGTGATAGTAGTGTATAAGGGAAAGCTTCAACCATAATAGTTATGGAGTACTGGACAGTGGTAATTACCATCCTTGTTACAAAAATAATCACACCCTTAAGTGTTATAAAGGAAAACCAGAAGGAATTGTGGACACTTATAATAGGAGTACTCAGTCTCCTCTGGGTTAGTGGAGGATTTCCATACAAACTTACAATTCAGCCAAAGGGACAATTATCAGCAGATAATTTCAACACAAGGTGGTAAGTAGAAATGATAGAAGTATACATAAAGGGCCTTGGAGCATATACAAGGGCATTTAGTACAGTCTGTATAGGTCAGGAAGGACTTCCCAGAATAAATAATGGCTAAAAATGTGCAGGAGGGTAGTGAAAGATGTAGAACAATAATCAAATATTTCAGAAAGGTTTTGAACTTTTGCATGCATAAGTTGGAAGGTTCTAGACAAATGTTTTAACCCTATAATCAATATCATATATGGTTTTAATATTTTAGTATCTCTTTATAGATTTGGTAAAGAGAGAAAAATAGATCAAATAATGTAATGTTTATCAACAACTGGTATAGAAAAGCTTTAATTTATTTGGGCATTACCATAATTCTTTCAAGTTATATTCCTTGTCTTGCCCTGGAGTTGTAACAAAGTAGGAGAAGGCAGGAGGTATCAGGAAATATTCACCCTAATCTTACTTTTTTTTTTAACTTTAAAGGTTTATTTTAACCTCATTCATTTATTATATTTCTTGAATTGGGAATATATACATTATTTACCAATAAACTCTTAATGCCTTAATTTGCAATTACCATATTTGCAGAAACTTGAAAATCATTTCAATTAAGTGAAAAAACTTACAAAAAATTATCTTTATTTTGCTCTTATGATTCAAAGTATATTCAAAATAACATTTTTGTAATGTTTATTTATTTATTTTGAGAGAGAGCATGCACACACATGCATGGGAGCAAGAGAGGGGCAGAGAGAGAGGGCACAGCCTGACTCGGGGCTGGAACCTGACCTGAGCTGAGTCAAGAGTTGGACGCTTAACCGACTAAGCCACCCGGGTGTCCCAAAATAACATTTTTAAAAAAGATTTCATTTTTAAGAACTCTCTGCATCCAATGTGGGGCTTGAACTCACAACCCTGAGATCAAGAGTTGCGTGCCTCACTAATTGAGCCAGCCAGGTGTGCCTCAAAATAGCATTTTTATAGCGACTAAAACTTTTAACCAAAAATTCAGTGGCAGTTTTGGAAGTTTAATGAAATGGTCACATTCTTAAGTTTAATTATGTTGATAACCCTGATTCTTTATAGTCTGATGGAATGAAGAATTCATAGCTGCTAGCCAATTAAAGGAACTCTAGTCCTGTTTCCAGCTATTATCCACAGCTCTCTAGGTTTACTTCAGTCTGGCTCCTCGTTCAGGTTTGTTATCCAGCAGCTTCTGGCTTTTGTCTCCTCTCTCTGGACATGTGTTCATTGCCTCCTGAATTGGATGATGAAATCTGCCTTCCTTACTTTGACCCTCGGCCTAGAATTTCACTTACCTAGCCCCATGGAAGCAAGGGAAAAGATTTCATTCTGTTTAACCAATCACCTGATCAAGGTGTTTGAAGATATTGTTTAGGTCTGGAAAAATATAATCCATCAACAGTTCTCTATGTGGTGGAATTGTTAGTGATTTTTATTCTTTTTCATTATTGTTATTCTAATTTTTCCCTAACAAATATGGGAAGGAGTGAGAGTAATATTTTAAATTTGTATGATGGGCTTCTGCCCTTCATGTCCTCTTCAACCAAAGCAACTCAACTTCTTTGTGTCTTATTTCTTTACATCTATAGTAGGATTTATCAAGGACTCCTTGGGAAAAACAAATAGTGCTTTTCAGATCACTTGTGCATTCAGTATTTCATTTAAACCTCAAAGCAACTCAGCAAGGCTTATAGTTCATTTTTTAAAATTCTATTTGAGAGATAAGAATATTAAAGCAATAAGATATTGACTGAGCCTTTTTTATACAGCTAATTAGCTTTATATCTGGGACTAGAATTCAAGGGCAGAAGTAGTTAGGGTGCAAATTGGGAATTCATGGTGGTAGTTTCTTATGGTTACCAAAGTGTGAACGCCAAATTAGATTTTTAATATCTACATCATTCATATCTCTCCCTGATCCTGCTGGGGTCATCAATACCACATTACCCTACCTGAGGATCAACTGTTCCAACCCTGATGCTATGGAGATTTTTTTTTAAGTTTATTTATTTATTTTGAGAGACAGAAAACAAGCAGGCAAGGGGCAGAGAGAGGAAGAGACAGAATTGCAAGCAGGTTCTGTGCTGTCAGTGCAGAGCCTGATGTGGGGCTCCAACTCATGAGCCATGAACTCACGACCTAAGCTGAGATCAAGAGTTGGACGCTCAACCAACTGAGTCACCCAGGAGCCCCTGGTGATTTTTAAAAATTAATTACTGGGATTTGTAATCTAGCAAAAGATTTTTTATTTAAATGCATGAATTCATTTGTAGGAAAAATCTTCCAGAGACATAAAAGTTAAAATTCAGTAAAGGAATGACCTTTGTTATGGAAAAACAAAAGAAAGAAAGAAATCAGGTCTTTTCTGGAAGATCTGGGACATCAAATTATTAGGCGTAATATGTTTCCCCCTAGGGACATAGGTCACTTTCTGTATTTGCCAAAGCATTAGATCAGCCAGGCACTGGGAAACATTTCTAAGCTTTAATAACTGAGCTGCTTCGGTGTATGTTGGTAGAAGTTTAAAACCTCTCTGGCCCCATTTTATTAAACATATACCTTTGACTATACGACATCTCTCAGGATATCAGTGAGAGAACAACCATCTATAGAACAATTTTTATTGCACCTGCAGTATGTGTACGTTTTATATAGCTGTTATGTTGCAAAACTGCAATCATTAGAGCTCTGGAAGAGGAGTTGGGGAAAGAGGAAGAATTTGTAATTTGAACAGGAAACGACTTAATTATTTAACTGGCTAAAAGTGTGTCAATCTCCTTGGCTTTACAAATAAACTGGAACTCAGGGGTAAATTTTAAATAAAAAACAGAAATTCGGGTCAACTAAGGAGACAGGCGTTAAAAACAAATAGTTGAAACAAATTTTTTGTAGAATAATCAGAAAATACAGATATTTTTTAAAAAAGTGGGGCGCCTGGGTGGCTCAGTCGGTTAAGCGGCCGACTTCCGCTCGGGTCATGATCTCGCTGTCCGTGAGTTCGAGCCCCGCGTCGGGCTCTGTGCTGATGGCTCAGAGCCTGGAGCCTGTTTCAGATTCTGTGTCTCCCTCTCTCTGACCCTCCCCGTTCATGCTCTGTCTCTCTCTGTCTCAAAAATAAATAAACGTTAAAAAAAATTAAAAAATATAAATAAATAAGGAATAAAAACCACCTGAAACTACCAGCCAGAGATAAGAATTATGAATATTTTAAGACATATCTTTCCACATTTTTATTTTTTTTTAACGTTTATTTATTTTTGAGACAGAGAGAGACAGAGCATGAACGGGGGAGGGGCAGAGAGAGAGAGAGGGAGACACAGAATCAAAAGCAGCCTCCAGGCTCTGAGCCATCAGCCCAGAGCCCCACTCGGGGCTCGAACTCACGGACTGCGAGATCGTGACCTGAGCCGAAGTCGGATGCTTAACCGACTGAGCCACCCAGGCGCCCCCACATTTTAATTTTTTTAATGTTTATTTTTGAGAGAGAGAGAGAGAGAGAGAGAGCACGCATGGGGAAGGGACAGAGAGAGAGGGAGACACAGATTCTGAAGTAGGCTCCAGGCTCTGAACTGTCAGCACAGAGCCTGACACAGGGCTCTAACTCACAAACCTGGAGATCATGACCTGAACGGAAGTTGGATGCTTTACCGACTGAGCCACCCAGGCCCTCCTGATAGACATTCTTATAACCAAAATCTTTGGAATCCTTTGTTAGTTCTTGAAGATAAACTTTAGGAAGTGGGATTATAAGGTGTATCAGTGAAGATTCTTTGGTTGCAAGCAACAGAAATCTTACCGTAACCAGCTTAAGGAAAAAGGAAGAATTTACTGATACACATTCATTCAATAATTGTTTAAAAACAATTAGAGGGGCACCTGGGTGTCTCAGTCAGTTAAGTGTCCAACTTTTGGTTTCAGCTCAGGTCATGATCTCACTGTTTGTGAGATCCAGCCCTGTGTTGGGCTTTGTGCTGACAGCTCAGAGCCTGCTTGGGATTCTCTCTCTTTCTCGCTCTCTACCCCTCCCCTACTTGTGCTCTCACGTTCTCTCTCTCAAAATAAATAAACATCAAAAATAACATCAGAGATTTCGTTATTGGATTTATAAGGATACATTTATTTCCAAATTGGAACACAGACATGTTCACAAAAAACTATAATTTTTTTTATCCACCTTAGTTCCTTATATCCATACTGTGATCAATACTCAGCTAAGCAATAGAGGCAGACCTTCTGCAGATCTTCAGAGCACTCTCTGTGCAGCAATCCCCTCTCTAGTATGCCACTTTGAAAACTCTAGCTGCTTCATCCCCACATGAGCCTAGCTCTTATCTTCTCAACTCAGAGAGTGTTCCCCCTCTTTGCAGTGCAGTATGGAAACGTTCCCCAGACAGTGAATGGGGGTATTCATAGGGTTCACTTTGTTTCCCCCACTCTTAGAAATCCACTGTTTTGTTTGTTTGTTTGTTTTAAGTAAGCTCTGCCCCCAACATGGGGCTTGAACCAATGACCTGAGATCAAGAGTTGTATACTCTACCAACTGAGCCACCCAGATGCCCTGAAATCATACTGTTCTGTATTGCCCGATGTCCAGTGTATAAAACCATTTTTTCATTATATTGTCTGCTTTTTTAATTGTTTTGGAAGGAAGGGTGAATGTGGCCCCTCTCATTCCATCTTGGTCCAAAGTAAAGTCTCTATCTCAACATTTTTCAAGTGCCTGTTATGTACTGGCACTTGGGATCCCTGCTAGAGCATATAACCAAACTACAGAAAGGTCAGAATTTGTGCTGACTCCAGGGACGGCAGCATCTAGGGATACATAAACGCTACTGGCTTTTGAAATCTCTGTCTCTCTATCTCTGTTTCTGTCTCCATCTCTTTCAATATGTTGTGACTCTATCTTTTTGCACTTGTGTCAATTTTTCTTTCTTTAGATGAGCTGAATTCACAAAGAGAGCACAGGCAAAGCAACTTGAAACTGCATTCTTTCAAGCTTAGTTATTTTAGAAAAAGGTGAATCTCTTTTTCTCAGCTTCAGTTTGAAAAATCTCTAGGAAGGAATGATAAGCCCATCCCTTGGATGAATCACTGTGGCTAGGGAAGTGAGGAACTTAAACTGACCCAATCCAGATCATATGCCTTACATTTGTAACCAGAGATCTGGAAACCCTTACAAACTAGAGTCACAGGAGAGTCATCAGATGAGCAGCCATCACAATTTATGTCTGCAATTCTGGGTGTACTATTTTTTTATGTTTAGAAAAACTGAAATAATTTCAAACTTCAACACATTTGCCAATGGTTAGTATTAAGGGTTCAGAAGCTTGCCTGTTATACCACATAAAGAAGCTAAGGTAGAAGTAGGCTTAACCTTCGATTGGTGAATATGGTTCAGAAAAGTAATGCACTATAGAGAAAAGCATATGAGGGTTCAGAAGAACAACAGAACTCCAAAGGGTAAAGGAAACATTTATAAGGTTAGTTTAGGAAACATCCAAAAAGAACTTTATGATAAGGTGGGGAAATCTCATTCATGAGCCACAGCCAGGAAATTCTTAAAACATCTAGACTATTTCACAGCTGGGCAAGACATAGTTTAATCTTGGAGTCATCTTTTTTTTTTTTAAGTTTATTTATTTTGAGAGAGAGAGGGAAAGAGAGAGAGAGAATGCAAGTGGAGGAGGAGTAGAAAGAGAGAAAATCAAGGAGGCTCTGCATCATCATCCCAGAGCCTGGTGTGGGGCTTGAACCCACAGACTGTGAGATCATGACCCCAAACCAAAGGCCAACACTTAACCAACTGAGCCACCCAGGCGCCCCTTGGAGTCATCTTTGAATAGTCTTTCCACTTATTATTATTCTCTCAGCAAATTATCAAATCCTGTCCATTCTCTCAACCTTCACTGGCTTCTCTTTATTTAAGTCATCTCTCGCTTGGATTACTGCACAGGTTTTCCAGCTGGCTTTCTGAACCAAGTCTTGCTCCTTGTGACGCAATGCTTATGTTTACTGCGCAGCATCCATTTCCACTTCTTCTCTGTAATTGTACCCAAAATCCTTTTTTGGGAAAAATTCGTCACTTACTCTCAATCATATAATTTTGGTGAGATTAACCTCACCTCCAGTTCCAGAACTGGATTCTGGTTAGCTTAGCTGCTTAGTGAATTTCTATTGAATTAGTAAATCTACTGATTCACTCACTGAATTAGTGAATTCACTTATTCCTCTCATCATACTGATTACTTTGGGTCAATGAGACAGAGTAAAATGTTTGTTGGGTGCTTCTGCGAGCTAATTTATATTCGTCCTTCGGATTTCTGTAGAAATGTCATTTTATCAGGGATAATTTCCCTAATCTCACAATTTAGGTTATCCTCTCTTGCTACACACTCCTATAACTGCCTTTTGTAATTCACATTGCATTTCTAATTGTTTAAAATCTGCCTTCCTTTTTAAGAATATACACTCCCTGGATAATGCATGGCTTTCTCTCATACTCATTGCTATATCCCCAGAGTCCAGCACAGGGCCTGGGACCAAATACAGAGTAAACAAATCAATAGACCAAGAATGAACTTGGAGTTCAGAATCATAGAGAAGGCAAGAAAGTGTAATTTAAGAAGGAATGAGCATTCTACCAAACTTAGTTTAAACATCAACCTAAAGCTACCTGACATTAAAGAATCTGAATATTTTGAGCTAAAGTCCAATTTAGACAGAGCTAAGAGGAAATTTGAAATCAGAGAGGCCAAATACTGTTTCCAAGTAACCTTTTTTAAAAAAAAGGTTTATTTATTTTTTAGTAATCTCTACACCCAGTGTGAGGCTTGAACTCACAACGTTGTAATCAAGAGTCACATGCTCTTGGGGCGCCTGGGTGGTTTCAGTTGGTTGAGCATGTGACTCTTGGTTTCATGATGACTCAGGGCATGATTTCATGGTCTGTGGGTTCCAGCCCCTCCTCAGGCTGTGTACTGACTACGTAAAGCCTGCTTAGAATTCTCTTTCTCCTTCTCTCTCTGCCCCTCCTCTGTTCATGCTTTCTTTGCCTCTCTCAAAATAAATAAATAAACTAAAAAAAAAAACAACCAAAAAACAGGCATACGCTCTTCTGACTGTGCCAGCCAGGTGCCCCTCAAGTAAACTTTTTTTTTTTAATTTTTTAAAGTTTATTCATTTTTCAGAGACTGAGAGAGACAGAGCATGAGGCAGGGAGGGGCAGGGAGAGAGGGAGACATAGAATCTGAAGCAGGCTCCAGGCTCTGAGCTGTCAGCACAGAGTCCAACACAGGGCTCGAACCCACAGACTGTGAGATCATGACCTGAGTTGAAGTCGGACGTTTAACCAACTGAGCCACCCAGGTGCCCCTCAAGTAAACTTTTGGCTACACTTTCCTTAAGGATCTCTGTGAACTCATCCATGTCTGTGCTTGTGCGTTGTCTATCATTTTGGCATTATCTTATTCATTAATTCAACAAATATGTATTCACTATCTCCTTCATTTATGCACTGCTATAGATGCTAGAGATAGGATAAATAAAAATGTGACCCTATAAGAAATTTATAGTCTAATTAGAAAGATAATGTGTAAACAAATTATAATATAACATTGTGACATGTGCTGAAAGAAGAAATTAGTGATTATTTCTTTCTTTAAACATATGGTATTATTAGTCTGGGTCTTTCAGTTGCAGGTGACAGAGACCCAATATCAAATGGCCTAAGCAGAAAGTGGAACCTATTGACTCTTGTAACTAGGAATTCCAGGGATAGAGCTAGGCTAAGTGACTCAAATAATATTATTGGGTCTCTCTATTTATTTCTAGATTTCTTTTTTTTTTATTTTTTATTTTTATTTATTTTCGAGAGGTGGGGGGGTGGTGGGGGCAGAAAGACAGACACATAGAATCCAAAGCAGGCTCCAGGCTCTGAGCTGTCAGCACAGAGCCTGACGCAGGGCTCGAACTCATGAACCACAAGACCATGACCTAAGCCAAGGTCTGACGCTTAACAGATGGAACCACTCAGGTACCCCTCTGGATTTATTTCTTATTGTTTAGGCCTCATTTTCTTTTTCTGAAGATGGACTCTGAAGTAGATTCTGTGGTGCCCAGATGCCACCTTTAGGATGAAAGCACTGATTTCCCTCCACCAGCTTTTGGGAGTGTTGGCTGCTAATAGCTCAAAGCTGAGTCTCTCTCTGGGAATTGCCCTTAGAGAAAAAGAGGCACCTCAGTCAAGGTTATACCTATTCCCTGGGAGCAACTTGCTCCCAGACTGATCAATGAGGGGTTCCAAGGCCTAGGCTCTTGCCTTGATTCAAGACATAACTGAAGGGCCATCTCAGCTTTAGAGCTACCCATGGGATCAGTTGAGTCTGAGGAACTTGAGAAGATCTGACATTTGGCAGATCTGTTCTATGAATAACAGGGTTGAATATATTTTTAAATTCTGGTTATACAGGAAGAAATGGAGAGAAGAGGATGAAATATAAAGTAAAATCAAAAGACTGTTCTGATTAAAGACCAAGAGCCTTGCCCTGTGACTTCTCTTCATGATTCTGCAGATCTTCATCAAGTGCTTCTGTGCAAGTGGGTCTTTTGTGAAATCAGTGAAGAGACTGGGCTTCCCCCCCAACCTCCCCCTCTCCCCAGATAGCCTGGGATGGGATGGAACTGTGGAGCATAGGTGTATTTAAGAATTTAGAAACATAATCTGAGGAAATACATTCTAGAACTTTGCAGAGGCAGTAGATAGGGCTATAAACTCTATATGTTATAAGGTTTAACTGGTGAATATCTGGATATATTTTTCATAGCAACAAATATCACTTGAGGAACTAATAGCAAAACTAATAAATGCCAATAAATCGCAACTGATATATTAAAAGATGGATATTTATAAGTCATCACTTAGCTTTCCAAGAAAAGTTAGAAGTTCATTCCAAGAAAAATTTTACTTTATTTATTTTTCTTCAATATATGAAGTTTATTGTCAAATTGGTTTCCATACAACACCCAGTGCTCATCCCAAAAGGTGCCCTCCTCATTACCCATCGCCCACCCTCCACTCCCTCCCATCCCCCATCAACCTTCGGTTTGTTCTCAGTTTTTAAGAGTCTCTTATGCTTTGGCTCTCTCCCACTCTAACCTCTTTTTTTTTTCCTTCCCCTCTCCCATGGGTTTCTGTTAAGTTTCTCAGGATCCACATAAGAGTGAAACTATATGGTATCTGTCTTTCTCTGTATGGCTTATTTCCCTTAGCATAACACTCTCCAGTTCCATCCATGTTGTTACAAAGGGCCATATTTCATTCTTTCTCATTGCCACGTAGTACTCCATTGTGTATATAAACCACAAATTTTTTATCCATTCATCAGTTGATGGACATTTAGGCTCTTTCCATAATTTGGCTATTGTTGAAGAGTGCTGCTATAAACATTGGGGTACAAGTGCCCCTATGCATCAGTACTCCTGTATCCCTTGGGTAAATCCAAGAAAAATTTTAAAAATAAATTATGTTCATCCATCTATCATGACAGGTAAAAAATAATCAACATTCTTGTTCCTGACTAAAACATTACCCAAAGTGTTCCCTTAGGTGTTATTCATTAAACAACAACAAACCCTCACAACTATCCTCCGAAGAGAGACCTCTGCAAATGAATTTACAATTGTAGATTTTAAGTCCTTCTAGAAAATAGACAGATGAATTAGATAGTTTCTGGGGAACCATTTCTATCTACCCTGTTACCGAGGTTTTTTGAAGGTTTTGACTCCACTGGGGGGGGGGGGGGGGAAAGCACTGAGAATAAAACAGCAAATTAAGAGAGCCATCTACTGGCAGCTCACTGAAATCTGTTTAATTCGTTAGGCTTTTATGCCGAATATTCTTCCATAAATAATACTATGATCAACTTTCTGGATAAAGTTAATCTCATGCTATACTTTGTATGAAGGAGGATAATAGTTATAACTTGAAACACAGATACCCATATAGAAGTTATTCTTTGAAATTTAGCCAATTTGGCTATTACACTAAGAATGATGATGACAGGGTAGATGATGTTTGTTTAGTAAAGTGAATATAGTAAGAACAGACAATGTATGTCCAGCACTGGTCCATGTACTTTCTTTATAGTAATTCTTATAATCCTCACAACAATCTTATAAAGTAGGTGCTATTATATTCTCATCTCACAGATGAGAAAACTGAGCACAAAGAAGTTAGTGCCTGCCCAAAAGTCAAGCAGCTAATAAGTGTCAACACTTGGATTAGGACTCAAATAATTTGACTGTACAGTCTATACTCTTAACTATAATATGATTCAAAAATTTGTTGAGTTCATATTATGTGATCAGCACTGGTATAACTTATTGAGAGACTCCTGAAATTAAGCTACAGATCTGGTGCAATTCCTATAAAAATTATGACTTTTTTTTTTTTTTTTTGCAGAAATTGACAAGATGGTCCTAAAATTCTTAAGGAAATGCAAGTGACCCACACTAGCCAAAACAATTTTGAAAAAGAAGAACAAAATTGGAGGACTCACATTTCCCAATTTCAAAACTTAATGCAATGTTACGGTAATGAAAGTGTGGCACTAGCATAAGGATAGGCGTATATATCAAAAGAATAGAGAGGCGCCTGGCTGGCTCAGTTGGTGGAGCTTTTGACTCTTGATCTCTGGGTTGTGGGTTCGAACCTCATGTTGGGTTTGAAGATTAAAATCCAGAAATACTCCTATATAGTTTTGGGTAATTGATTCTCAACAGGAATGTCAATGCAATTTAATGGTTAAGGAATAGTCCTTTCAACAAAAGGCGTTAGGACAACTGAAATCCACATACAAAAGAATGAAGTTTTACTTTCTTTTTTTATTTTTATTTTTTAAAGCCTATTTATTTATTTTGAGAGACACAGAGAGAGTATGTGAGCAGGGGAGAGGCAGGAGAGAGTGAGGATCCCAAGCAGGCTTGGCACTGTCTGAGCTGACAGTGCAGAGCCTGAAGTGGGGCTCCATCCTTCAGACCGTGAGGTCATGACTGAGCCGAAATCAAGAGTTGGACACTTAACTGACTGAGCCACCCAGGTGCTCCTGAAGCCTTATCTTCTATCATTTACCAAAAGGAAATCAAAATGGATCAAAAACCTAAACGTAAAGAGAGAGAGAGAGAGAGAGAGAGAGAGAGAGACCTAAATGTAAGAGCTAAAACTTTCATGTTCTATCATCCTACCTTGCCAAAAAAAAAAAAAAATGCTTTTATAACAAACTGAAAATTTTGCTTAAATTTATGGTTTTATGTAACTGAATGTCATCCAAATATCACAGATGATTGAATTTACTATTGTACATGTTTGTGCATCCTGTTGATGAGCTGGCGATGTTTGAATTAGTAATAAAAGAAATATATACCTAATTCATAAATTGTTGCATGCTGTATTAGCTTGCTAGGGCTGCCATAATAAAGTACCACAAATTTAGTGGTTTAAAGAACAGAAATCTGTTGTTTCACACTTCTGGAGGGCAAAAGTCTATAATTATTTGAATTCCAGGTAAACTACACAATTTTTTCCTGAAATGCCCTTTTTACATGAAAAAGTAAGTGGCAAACTATGTTTATTCAGACTTTGGCATCTGACAGAATTTTTTTCAAAAATGAATGAAGTGAACCTGTTACTTACTTCAAGGAAAACTATGCAGTATTTTTTGCTGATAATAAAATTTGAGATTTTAAGTGAAAATTAGAATGCAGGAGAACTAGTTAGTATCTGCCATGGTGAGCTTGTCAGCTCCCAAATACTTACAGACCTTTCTGACAAGAAAAGTGCACGGTAAGGCACATTCCCACCTTAAGATTTTGTGCACAGCCTGTCTCCTGTGACCAGAATGCTCTTCCCTCAGATCGGCTTGCCTTTATCCTTCATCTCCCTTAAGTTTTCATTCACATGTTGCCTTCGAAATGACGTCTACCCTGAGTGTCATATTCAAAATTGTAATCCACACCTCAGGACTCTTGAGCCTCCTTCCCGTCCTCTATTTTTCTTCCTCCCTCCATCTCCAAAGGACTTATCACTTTCTAGCATTCTACATAATTCACTTATTTTATTATTTATTTATTATTATTTTTTTTTAAGTTTATCTTGAGAGAGAGAACCAGTGGGGGAGGGGCAGGGAGAGGGGAGGACAGAAGATCAGAAGTGGACTCTGTGCTGACAGCCGCAATTACGGGTCTCCAACCCATGAACTGCAAGATCATGCATGACCTGAGCCAAAGTCAGACGCTCAACTGACTGAGTCACCCAGACACCCCTATTTTTAATTTTTTTAAAGTTTATTATTTGTTTTAGTAATTTCTACACCCAGTGTGGGGTTTGAACTCACAACCTTAAGATCAAGAGTTGCATGCTTTTTCTACTGAGCCAACCAGGCGCCCCTATTTTATTTGTTGTATATTCTGTCTTAACCGACTAAAATATAACCTCCTTGAGAAGAGGAATCACTGTTTTTGTTCACCGATATAACCCAAGCCCCTAAAATAGTGCCTAGCACATTGTAGGCAATGCATACAGATTCATTAAATTAACAAAAGTTTGTAATATTTTATGTTAATATATTCATAAAAAGTTAAAGATTATATATCATATTCTTAGGGTTCATTATCTTGATTGTATTATATATTTCCTCAATGCCTGAATTTTTATCAAAGACTTAGGTTATTTTAAAAATCAGAATATACATGTGCCTACACATGTACGTATATGTATACACATATATACAAAAGTGCTTGTATATGTATATGTGCACACACACATGCACATATATATTTAGCCCAGCCCAAATTACCTTCTATTCCAAGATGGAATTAAAAAAAAAGTTTTTTAATCTTTATTTATTTTTGAAAGAGAGAGAGACAGAGTATGAGCAGGGGAGGAACAGAGAGAGAGGGAGACATAGAATCCAAAACAGGCTCCAGGTTCTGAGCTGTCAGCAAGGAGCCCGATGCGGGGCTCAAACTCATGAACCTCTAGTTCATGACCTGAGCTGAAGTCAGATGCTTAACCAATTGAGCCACTCAGGTGCCCCACCAAGATGGAATTTATTCTGAGGAATTTACTCCTCTTTTATGTCACAGTAAGACTTTGTGTCTTTATTTAAAGTCTTGTTCACACTCTGCTTTGTTTTATAATTCATCGTGTATATGTTTGTCTCCCTCAGTAGATTTCAAGCTCCTCAACAGCAAGAAAATGTCATGTTCACATAGGCACCTGGCCAACTCAATATTTAGCCATGACTCAAAGATTAAACATTTTCAAAACTAGAGTAGATTTATTTTGAAACTGGCATTTGTCACTCAATAGTACAAACTTGGTGAATTTAAGTAAATAATAATTTTCAACTAAGCACTGGGACTTAATAAATATGATCCTTCCTAGCTTCCGTGTTTCTGTAGAGAAGTCAAAAAGAATAAATATCAGGAGGTGTTCTCTTGTGGCAGCCTTTTTTTTTTTTTTTAAGTTTATTTATTTATCATCGAGAGAGACCAAGACAGCACAAATGGGGTAGGGGCAGAGAGAGAAAATCTCAAGCAGGCTCCGCCCTGCCAGCTCAGAGCCCAACGCTGGGCTTGAACTCAGAAACTGTGAGATCATGACCTGAGCCGAAGTCAAGAGTCAGACACTTAACCTAATGAGCCACTCAGGTGCCCCATTGTGGTTGCCTTTTTACTCTAAGATATATCAGTCTAAGGGCACCTGGGTGGCCCAGTTGTTAAGCATCCGACTTTGGCTCAGGTCATGATCTCATAGTTGGTGAGTTCAAGTCCTACATCAAATGAGCTTGAGCCCAGCTTCGGGTGAGCACGAGCTCCGCTTTGGGTAAAAACACAAGCCCCGAGGGAGCCCCGCTTCTCTCTCTCGCTCTCTCTTTCTCTCTCTGTTCCTCGTGGGATTCTCTCTCTCTCTTCTTCCCCTTGCTCACTTGTGCCCTCTCTCTTGAAAAAAAAAAGTGTGTGTGTGTCTCTCTCTCTATATATAGTTTAATATAAACTACAGCTTTTGTGATACCAAGGTTTAATATTAATATCAACTTATTATTAAGTTAGTAATCCCTTTATATTTATAAAATAAAATACAGGTTGTAAATCATTTGTAAATGCAGCAGGAAGATAAAACATCATTCAAAATTTCATGATCTAAAGGCAACTACTGTTGATATTTTTACCTGCATTTCTTGATATTTTTCTTCTAAGTGTTGTTTTTCATTTGTTTGTTTGTAAAAGTTGTGATTATTTTACCAACATAATTTTTTGGCCAGCGTTTTTTTTCACTTGCCATTAGTACATTAAGCACATTTCCATGTTATTATGAACTATTCATAAACATTATTATTTGAATCTTCCCCCAGTTCAAAGTTTGAGACCTGGATTTTGGTTCAAGCAACAAACTGTAAGTATTAGACTCTTTCCTCTTTCTCCAGGTTCGCTGAATTCTCAGTGTCCTAGCAGCCAAAAAAGTTAACGATTTTCTGTTAACAGAGATAGAGATGGAGAAAGAGAGAGAGGGAGGGAGGGGAGATAGAAAGAGAGAGAGAGGCTTTATATACTTATTTATTTATTAAGTGTTTATTTATTTTGAAAGAGAGATAAATCGGGGTGGGGGGGAGGGCAGAGAAAGACATAGAATCCCAAGGAGACTCCATGCTGTCAGTGCAGAGCCCAATGCAGAGCTCGATCCTACGAACTGTGGTATCATGACCCAGGCCAAAATCAAGAGTCAGATGCTCAACTGACTGAGCCACCCAGACTCTCTGACAGAGGCTATATTTAGATTCAGAAGAATCTGAAATTGGGTCAGGCTAAAATTTAAACTAACAGAAATAATGTTTATGAACAGTATTTAACTTGCTGTCTTCCTGGAAAGCAGTGTAAGGTAGAAAGAAGAGCATAGGTTTTTTAAAAAAAATAATTGGAAAAATAGTTAATTTTCATAAGAATGGAAAGAATAAAAAGGAGAAAGAAAAATGTGAATTTTGAGGTCATACTGACCAGAGCTCAAATCATCTAAAAGTTGAGTAATGTTAGAGAAGGCAAAGAGTATAATATTTACTGCCTAAGAGGTTCCAGGTACCTTAAACACATCAGTTATGCAACTAGCCCCAGGCAAGAGGAATCATTGTTCTATGTCCCCAAGCTTAGAGGGCTGCATATATAATGTACCCACAAAAACCATACTAAATACACAAAAGTGTCTTTATCATTCTTTAACTGGTTCTCAGCACTAACTTAGTAGGATTTCTTACCCATAATATTTGTTCTCATGACTAATATTGTTTAGGCCCCAAGGAAATGATTCTCACATCCTTTGCCCTATATAATGCAACAGTGTTCAAATGCTGTAATGGTTTTGAACTTTGCTGGTGGCAACATCAAAGATAAACACTGTCTCAGGGTATGGAGAGGATGTGAGTGGTAAATGCTTAGGTAAGAAAAAAAAAGACAATTAACTTGTTAAATACTTTCTCTCAGAAAGCATGAATGCAATAGATTTTTTTTTTTTGCAATAGATTCTTGAATAGCAAAGAACCATTTCACCATAAAGCTAGTCATTCACTTCCTTGCTTCAGTTCCTATTGCATTTTGTGGTTCCAAGGTACTTAAGAATTAGCATGATACTTGCAACAACTGTATAAGGTGACTATGGTAGGTATTTTTATTTTTTATTAAAAAAAATTTTTTTAACGTTTATTTATTATTGAGGGGCAGAGACAGAGCATGAGAGGGGCAGACACAGAATCCGAAGCAGGCTCCAGGATCCAGCTGTCAGCACAGAGCCCAATGTGGGGCTCAAACTCACAAACCAAGAGATCATGACCTGACCCGAAGTCAGACGTTTAACTGACTGAGCCACCCAGGCACCCCTATGATGGTAGGTGTTTTTAAAATGGCCTCCAATGATCCCTGCTTCCTTGTGTGTATGCCCTTTAGTAATCGTCTCTCCTTGAGTGTGGGCTAGATGGAGTGGATTGTTTCTAACATGTAGAATACAACAACAGTAATGAGATGCTACCTGTATGACTTGCGTGGTGGCTCAGTCAGTTAAGTGTCTGACTCTGGATTTCAGCTCAGGTCATGATCCCACGATTTATGGGACTGAGCCCTGCATCAAGCCCTGCATCAGGCTCAGCACTGAGAGTGGAGAGCTTGCTTGGCATTCTCTCTCTCTCTGTCCATCTCCCTTTGGTGCTCTCTCTCTCTCAAAATAAATAAATTAATTAAAAAAAAGATTCTCTCTCTCTGCCCCTCTCCCCTGCTCACACACACTCTCGATCTCAAATTAAAAAAAAAGAAAAAGAAAAAAAAAAGACTATGACTTCTATTTTGCTAGCAAACTCTCTAGTGCTTCTTGGCTCACATGTTTTGAAGAAACAAGATGCTTTCTGGCAAAGAAATGAGAGTGACTATGACTAATAGCCAGTGAGGAACTAACGCCCTTAGTCCAACAAAGAACTGAATCCTGTCAACAACCACTGAAATGAACTTGGAGGCACATTCTTCCCCAGTCATGCCTTCAGATGGGTCCATAGACCTTGGCCATCACCTTGATTACAACCTTGATGGACATCAGGAAGCAGAGAACCCAGCTAAGTTATGCCCAGATTACTAATCCCCCCAAATTGTGAAATAATAACTGTTGTTCTTTAAAACCATCAAGAAATGGGTAATTTTTAATACAGAATACATAATTAACACAGTGGCTATTTAGCATTTTGTAATTTGAAACATTTTTTATTACTCTTAAGTGTGTGTGTATATGTATATATATCTATATATGTAGGTCTAGACATAAAAATACATTTTAATTAGCATAAAATATGATTAGTGATGTTGAACATCTTTTCATGTGCTTATTGATTACCTGTACATATCCTTTGGAGAAGTATCTATTCAATTTCTTCGCCTATCTTTTAACTGGGTTGTTGTCTTTTTATTCCTGATCTGTAAATTCTTTACATATTCTGGATACTAGAACTTTATCAGATATATGACTTGCAAATATTTTTTCCATCCTGTGGACTGTCTTTTCACTTTCTTCAGAGAGTCCTTTGATGCATGAAAAGTTTTAATTTTGATGAAGTCCAATTTACTTATTTTTTTAATTAAAAAATGTGTATTTATCTTTGAGAGAGACAGAGACAGAGACAGAGCATGAGTGGGGAGGGACAGAGAGAGAGGGAGACACAGCATCTGAAGCAGGTTCCAGGCTCTAAGCTGTCAGCACAGAGCCCGATGAGGGGCTTGAACTCACAGAGAGATCATGACCTGAGCTGCAGTCAGATGCTTAACTGACTGAGCCACACAGGCACCCCTCAATTTCATACTTTTAAAGGCTGAATAATATTGCATTGTATCTATATACATTTTGCTTATTCATTCACCTGTGTATGAACACTTGGGCTGCTTCCATCTTTCAGCTATTGTGAATAATACTGCTATGACCAGGGTGTACAGCATGAACTGCTTTTTGTTAGAAAGAAAAAAAAACTTTCTCCAGAAGCTCTCTAGCAAATCTTCCCTCACATCTCATTGCCTGGAATTGTGTCACATATTCATGCCTAAACCAAGAGAAATGGGCCACAATGTTTAATTCGGGTCTAAACTTTACGCAAATCATAATTTATGTCTTGTAGGGTTTGAGGAGGGAGTAGAACTCCCCAGAAGCTCTGGGCTGTAAGGAGGATGGTGGGTTCCATTATAAAAGAAGGATGTCGGGGCGCCTGGGTGGCTCAGTCGGCTAAGTGTCAGACTTCAGCTCAGGTCATGATCTCGTGGTCCGTGAGTTCAAGCCCCGCATCGGGCCCTGTGCTGACTGCTCAGAGCCTGGAGCCTGTTTCAGATTCTGTGTCTCCCTCTTTCTCTGACCCTCCCCCGTTCATGCTCTGTCTCTCTGTGTCTCAAAAATAAATAAACGTTAAAAAAAAATTGAAAAAAAAAAGAAGGATGTCAGATGTACAGATGGCCAACAGGCACATGAAATGATGCTCAACGTCATCAGGGAAATACAAATCAAAACCACACTCAGATATCACCTCACGCCAGTCAGAGCGGCCAAAATGAACAAATCAGGAGACTATAGATGCTGGCGAGGATGTGGAGAAACGGGAACCCTCTTGCACTATTGGTAGGAATGCGAACTGGTGCAGCCGCTCAGGAAAACAGTGTGGAGGTTCCTCAGAAAATTAAAAATAGATCTACCCTATAATCCAGCAATAGCACTGCTAGGAATTTACCCAAGGGATACAGGAGTATCCCTGAGGCATAGGGGCACTTGTACCCCAATGTTTATAGCAGCACTCTCAACAATAGCCAAATTATGGAAAGAGCCTAAATGTCCATCAACTGACGAATGGATAAAGAAGTTGTGGTTTATATACACAATGGAATACTACTTGGCAATGAGAAAGAATGAAATCTGGCCTTTTGTAGCAACATGGATGGAACTGGAGAATGTTATTTTAAGTGAAATAAGTCATACAGAGAAAGACAGATACCATATGTTTTCACTCATATGTGGATCCTGAGAAACTCAACAGAAGACCAGGGGGGAGGAAAAAGACCAGGGGGGAGGAAAACAGAAGACCAGGGGGGAGTTATAGAGAGGGAAAGAGGCAAACCATAAGAGACTCTTAAATACTGAGAATAAACTGAGGGTTGATGGGGGGTGGTGCGGAGGGGAAAATGGGTGACGGGCATTGAGGAGGGCACCTGTTGGGATGAGCACTGGGCGTTGTATGGAAACCAAATTGACAATGAATTTCATATTAAAAAAAAATAAATGAAGGATGTAAGTGTAAGCAAGTCAGTTATACTCTCCACTGCCAAGAGCAGTGAAAGTGACACACACAGGTTAAGGTGAATCTCAGATTTATATAGAATTTCTGTTTCGAAACTTTGAGGCTGGTGAACATACTTCATATTCCTGTCATCCTTGGTCATCATCTTCCTTTTTGTGTTCTCAGCTGTGCTTCCTTTCCCCTAGCCCAACCCTCTACTTTTCTCCCTCTGAAATCTTTCCATTCCTTCTTTCATGCTCTAATTTGCTAAAACCTAGTTCTCCTCATAGAATTCTTATTTCACATCCTGGTTTTAATGAATGCTGACTTTTCTCTGAATTCGGTCTCCCTGAAACTTTCTTGAATTTATGTGGGTTGGTTTTTTTTTTTTTTTTTTTTTGTTCTCACTTATTCATGCACACCAGGTCCAGAGATGAATTCAGCTTTCTCCTCATTCTGTAATCCTCTGCTCTTATGTAAAAATCCTATTCCCTGAAGAATTTCGAGACATTTGTATACACCATTCTCTATCCTACTCACTTCTGGCTAGGAGCTTACGTCTCTATCTACCTAGCTCACAATCTTATCCATACCCATGTTTTTTTTTTTTTTTTAATTGTTATTTAAAGTTAATCACTCCTAAAGGTATGTATATTCAGCTCAAATCTTCCTCTTAAACTTCATATCTAACTGTCTCCTGGACATAGCCATCTGACAACTCTTAAGCATTCCTTTTTTTTTTTTTAAGATTTTATTTATTTATTTATTTATTTATTTATTTATTTATTTATTTTTATTTTGAGAGAGAGAGAGAGAGAGAGAGAGAGAGAGAGAGACAGTGCAAGTGGGAGAAGGGCAGAGAGAAGGAGAGAGAGAGAATCCCAAGCAGGCTCCACACTGTTAGCACACAGCCCGATGTGGGACTCAAACTCACTAACCGTGAGATGATAACCTGAGCTGAAATCTAGATCAGGACGCTCAACCAACTGAGCCACCCAGGTGCGCGTATTTTTAATTAATTAAATTATTAAAAAAATTTTTTTTAATTTATCTTTGAAGGAGAGAGAGAGAGAGAGAGAGAGACAGAGTATGAGCGGCGGAGGAGCAGAGAGAGAGGGAGACACAGAATTCGAAGCAGGCTCCAGGCTCTGAGCTGTCAGCACAGAGCCTGACGTGGAGCTCGAACCCACGGACTGTGAGATCATGACCTGAGCTGAAGCTGGACGCTCAACCGACTGAACCGCCCAGGCGCCCCTATTTATTTTTTTATTTTTTAAGTAGGCTTCATGCCCAGTGTGGAGCCCAACACAGGCCTTAAACTTACTGCCCTGAGATCAAGACCTGAGCTGAGATCTCAGATGCTCAACTGACTGGGCCACCCAGGTGCCCCTTGAGACTTTATTTTTAAGTAATCTCTACACCCAATGCAGGGCTTGAACTCACAATCCTGAGATCGAGAGTAGTATGCTCTTCTGACTGAGCCAGCCAGGCACCCTAAGCATTCCTAATTCAACATCTGGAAAATCAGAAAACCAGAAACTTAGAAATCTTTCTTGATTCCTTCTCCTCTTCACACCTCTTCTTGATTCTATTATCCTAATATCTCTGACCAATTCTTTTTGCTCTTTCCTTATCACTATTTATTTCAGACTTCCCATTTTTTAAACTGAATCATGAAAACAATCTCCTAACTGTTATTTCCAGCCCAAATCATTCCCTGTAATACCACAACCAGCAGCCTAAAATGTCATTCCCTAAATGGTTACCTATATAACCAGGTTAAACTCCAAGATTCTTATCACAGTACACAAGACCCTTTTAAGGAAATAGCCCCTGTCTGTCTTTCCAGTCTTGTATTGGACCATTCCCCTCCCTCTCGTGTTCCAACTATAATGAATTTATGTTATTCTACATTGGTTGAGCCTCCCTCTTCTGCAGCTGGTTAATTTTTTTTTAATTTATTGTTTAAAATATACATCCAAGTTAGTTAGCATACAGTGCAACAATGATTTCAGGAGTAGATTCCTTAATACCCCTTACCAATTTAGCCCATACCCCCTCCCACAACCCCTCCAGCAACCCTCAGTTTGTTCTCCATATTTTTGAGTCTCTTATGTTTTGTACCCCTCCCTGTTTTTATATTATTTTTGTTTCCCTTCCCTTATGTTCATCTGTTTTGTCTCTTAAAGTCCTCATATGAGTGAAGTCATATGATATTTGTCTTTCTCTGACACTAATTTCACTTAGCATAATACCCTCCAGTTCCATCCACGTAGTTGCAAATGGCAAGATTTCATTCTTTTTGATTGCCGAGTAATACTCCATTGTGTATATATACCACATCTTCTTTATCCATTCATCCATCGATGGACATTTGGGCTCTTTCCATACTTTGGCTATTGTCGATAGTGTTGTTATAAACATTGGGTGTATATGCCTCTTTGAAACAACATACCTGTATCCCTTGGATAAATGCCTACTAGTGCAATTGCTGGGTTATAGGGTATTTCTATTTTTAATTTTTTGAGGAACCTGCATACGATTTTCCAGAATGGCTGCACCAATTTGCATTCCCACCAGCAGTGCAAAAGAGATCCTCTTTCTCTGCATCCTCACCAACATCTGTCATTGCCTGAGTTGTTAATGTTAGCCATTCTGACAGGTGTGAGGTGGTATCTCACTGTGGTTTTGGTTTGTATTTCCCTGATGATGAGTGATATTGAACATTTTTTCACATGTCGGTTGGCCATCTGGATGTCTTCTTTGGAGAAGTATCTATTCATGTCTTTTGCCCATTTCTTCACTGGATGTTTGTTTTTTGGGTGTTGAGATGTGTTGAGTAAGAAGTTGCTGCAGTGAAGGTCAAAGAGGTTTTTGCCTGCTTTCTCCTCAAGGATTTTGATGGTTTCCTGCCTTACGTTTAGGTCTTTCATCCATTTTGAGTTTATTTTGTGTATAGTGTAAGAAAGTGATCTAGGTTCATTTTTCTGCATGTCATTGTCCAGTTTTCCCAGCACCACTTGCTGAAGAGGCTGTCTTTATTCCATTGGATATTCTTTTCTGCTTTGTCAAAGATTAGTTGGCCATACAGTTGTGGGTCCATTCTGGGGTCTCTATTCTGTTCCATTGATCTGAGTGTCTGTTTTTGTACTACTACCATACTGTCTTGATGATTACAGCTTTGTAATAAAGCTTGATGTCTGGGATTGTGATGCCTCCTGCTTTGGTTTTGTTTTTCAAGATTGCTTTGGCTATTCGGGGTCTTTTCTGGTTCCATACAAATTTTAGGACAGTTTATTCTAGCTCTGTGAAGACTGCTGGTGTTATTTTGATAGGGATTGCATTGAATATGTAGCTTGCTTTGGGTAGTATGGACATTTTAACAATATGTGTTCTTCTTATCCAGGAGCATGGAATCTTCTTCCATTTTTTTGTGTCTTCTTCAATTTCTTTCATAAGCTTTCTATAGGTTTCAGTGTATAGATTTTTCTGGTTAATTATTTTTATCATTTAGCTCAGGAATTTCTCATCTAGGGTCCCTCGAATTGAGAGTAACTGACAATCCTTATTCTCTTAATACCTTGTTCATACCTCTATCATGATGTTTATCACACTGTATCATGGACCATAATTTTCTATCTGAATTGTCTTCATATTTCCAAAGTGCTGGGTATTTAGTAGGTATAACCTGTGAATATAGATCCTGAGCTGCATTTTAAGATGAAGGTTTATTTTGCAGCACTTGCTGAATGTGGTTATGGAAGGAATAGGAAGATGGAATAATATTGCATTTAGGAGGGAAGCTGAGTTCACTGAAGTTGTTTTCAAAGTTATGGGGATTCTGTGCATGTTTGTAGGTTGAGGTAAACGGGGCAGTGAAGAAAGAGAGGTTGAAGACGTAGGAGAAGTGACAGAAATAAGGTCATTTGGGAAGGAGAAAAGGTTTTAAGTTATCCTCAAAATAATTTTTTAGCTTTTAGAGGCCTACAAGTTATTTGTCTCATTAAGGGCTGAGTTCATTTTATCTAAAGATAATATCCTTGATCAGGGATTTATGTTACACATTTACTTATTAAACAGAACTTTCATCTTTACTTGGGTCCAGGAGGGAGATGGATAAAGAAGTATACTTGGTAGAAGTTAAGGATTAAAAGTTCACTAACAAAAATCTGGAGTTGTATCACAGTCAATGCTACTAGAATGGCTGGTATATTTTAAAGGACAGTATATGCCTGGGATATGATGACATTTTATAAAGGTCTTGACACTTAAGATAAATGTTGTTATATATGCCCATACACAGCAGTAAATGCTTTTCATGATTTTTGAGTGTACCATTCTGATTAATCAAATATTATGGTTTTAATACTTATTATACACTCTGAATTACTAATGAAGAAAATGAAACTCAGATGTTAAAAATATTTTATATTAAAACTACACAGTATGAATAGAGAGGGAGTTTCAGGGCCTCAGATATCACAGTGAACTCCCACAACACTTATGGAGAGTAAGTTACTCTGAACAAAGTACTGTGTTAGAGCTAAGAGGGACACAGATGTTTAAGATGTGGCTCCTGCCTTTTAGAATGTGTATTAGCTCTTGCAGAGTTATGATTAACTGAATGCATAAGTGATGTTTAGAAGACAATGTTACACATATTTTACTTCCCACTTTCCATTCTGATAAAGCTCTCTTATCTTATTTTCATTTCCCTTTTAAATCTTTCCTGTGCTTCAGAAATAGACTTTAGTGGCTAAGCGGAGTGTTTTGTCCCTAGCAGCACTCACTGTGTATTTGTTGAACTCAGACGAATATCTAGTATGGTTTTGATTTTTGTGTGCTTGGCAATTGGCTGAATTGGAAAGTCAAAGACACAGTTAAAAATGATAAGGGAGGGGTGCCTGGGTGGCTCAGTCGGTTAGGGGTCTGACTTCAGCTCAGGTCATGATATCACAGTTCGTGGGTTTGAGCCCTGCATCAGGCTCTGTGCTGACAGCTCAGAGCCTAGAGCCTGCTTCAGATTCTGTGTCCTGCTCACTGTCTGCCCCTTCCCTACTCCTGTTCTGTCTGTCTGTCTGTCTGTCTCTCTCAACACTGAATAAACATTAAAATTTTTTTAAAATGAGGACATTGCTGAGTACTGCAGCTGCAAGAATCTCTTTTAAAAACCTACAGTCTGTTACATAAATTATGTACTCTTTAAACTTTTTTCCACGTTCATTTACACAATTGATCATTGAAACTGCCTTAGGATATGTATATCAATTATTTATCATATTTTAAAAGCTTCCTTAATAACATCTTTAATAAGTGGATGCAATTTTTATTTACTGCAAACAGTTATGAATAACAGATAACCTAATTATAGTTTATCATTACCTCTAATCATTCCAATGGAAATGTTTCTCTCATTGCATTCATATTGTTTTGGTGCATGAGTATGGAAAGCAGCAGATTGTTTTCTGTGATCATAGATTTTAAATATTTACTTGCTAGTGCTGCATAATTTAGCACACTGGAGTTGGGAAGCAGTTTGTATGGTAGTGGGTGCCATGTCCATGTTACAGAATACAATTACCCTCTGTGACTTCTATGTGAGGTTATAAAAATGGTAAGTATTCTACTCCATTTTTCCAACCAGCTAAAATCTGTTTTGCTGTAAATCCACAGAAAACCAATGTTAATGGTATATGTCAATTTTATTTTGTAAAATTACCACATAGTTTAAGGATTCAAGCATTGTTTCTCATGGCCTATTAGTGCAAAATATAAAAAATAAAATACATTCATTCTTGGTAATCCAAATCTTTATGAAAGTAACAAAAAGGCATACAGACAGCTTGTTCAATGCATGCTATCTGTCCTAAGAAATCAAAACAAAGTTCTGTATTTTAAAATATGGAATCACAGACTAATGAGGCAAGATAAGTCAGTTTGTTAAATCTAATAAATGTTACATTTATGATCTTGTGTAATTGGTTACTTGGTTGCCCTACCACATAACAGAAAATAAATAGTTCCAGTTATCTGTTTTTGTAAGAATAATGAAAATAATCCAAACCATTAACATGTTAAAAAAGTGAAAAACACTAAAAAAAGTTTATTTTTGAGAGAGCAAAAGGAGGGGAGGGCACAGAGAGAGGGCGACAGAGGATCCAAAGAGGGCTCTGCACTGTCAGCAGAGATGTGGGGCTCGAACTCATGAACAGTGAGCTCAGGACCTGACCTCAAACGACTGAGCCACCCAACCACCCCAAAAGTGAAAAACATTTTAAAATTTAATTTTTAACTTTCAACTCTTCAATCTGAAAGGTTTCTTTTCCCTTGTAGGTACATAGTCCGGTAATACAGACTGTTAATTTTTTACTCCCAGGTCCTACTATAATTTCCTATGCAATTCAGAAGCATGCCTGGCAGACCTTGTTCCAACGCAATCTTTCACTACTGCAAAACGACCTAGGATTACACTTTGCAATACTTTAGTATTTCCCTCATACTCCTTATGAGTATGGATAAAAATTTCCATCTCATAAAAAGCCTTTATACCGTCCTGTGTTTCAATCCTTGAAAAATAAAAGGAATGTGGAAAATCAGCGCACACATTCCTTAATATTTTATAACTTTTTGTCTATCAGTCTCAACTACAGCTTGGCTTAGACAACCTTCACAACAGGATAGAAAGGAATATATGTATCTTTATCAAAGTGAGGCTTGGTAGGAAGGTCTACATTATTACAAGAAATTTAGTGACTCCTCTGAAAACACATCTGGAATCTCCGGGTGTCAGGTGAAAACTGAAAAAAAAGAGGGGCGCAGTGCATATTGGGTCTTGTAGTTCCGCGCCGAAGGAGGAGGCGTGGTGTGGCGTTGCATGCTGGGAGCTGAAGTCCAATTGTTCAGCGGGAACTCAAAGCAGACACAATGTGGCTTGTCTATTAGAGACATTGCTTACAGACACATACTTTCCCTTGGCTCTGCGCTTGCCGTATTGGTGACCTAGGGGCTGGGATGGCAAAGAGCGGGGGAAAAGGGATGGATGAAGTGAGTGGGTCATGGGCCTGTGGGCGGTTGATATTGCTACGGCCAATCAAAAGGATTTAATGCCCCGGAAGTGGCTGACATACTGGGTTCGAAAGGGAGGCCTTTCCTCTTACTACGGTGGCCGGGAAGCTCGGGATGCCTGTGGCTGCGGCGCTGAGGTCGGAGCGTCTGCGTGTGTGAGGGCTGCTTTTGGGGCGGCTGCTGCTAGAGCTGGAACACTTCCCGGGTTGGTGGCTCTTGCACATTTTTTACACCTTTCCAGTTCTGTTTCGGTGAGGGGCGACTTGAGCCTAGCGGAGTCAGGAGAAGGTTGGGACTTAGCGTCTCTGGTACCCAAATGACCGGGTTTTGGGGGGACCCACCTTCAGTGGAGATCCTGTGACCAACCGTTTACGCTCTCTGAGGGTTTTGGCACCTCCCTCATCTACTTTTTAGTGTAATTTGCCTTCTGACCTCTTGCCCTACCCGGGCTCCAAACCTAACTAACCGTAAGCCTTCCTGTGGGCTGCTTGTTCCCCCCTCTCCTTGTGGCTTTTTTTTTTTTTTTTAGGTATTCCATATACGACCTCTTGTCCACTAAGCTATCACATCCGTTTAACTTGTTTCCATTAAAAAAGAAAAGGCATGGAAAAAAAAATAGATTCTCAAGATCTCAATCTTATCATTCCTAACACCTTATCTCCTTTTTGGCCTTCGTTACTGCTGCAGACCTTACACTCTCCTGAATATCTTAATGCCTTTCCCTCCAGAAGTTAACATTCACTCTATCTGGTTCTTAGTCACCCTCAACTCTAACACCTTCATCTACGTCTAAGGGCTTCATAGGCTGGGGGTTCGAATACATTCTTATGATGACTGGTGAATGTGAGAGATTTCAGTGGTCATCTCAGCATGACTGCTTATTGAGTTTATATTTCTTAACATTTTTTGGCTTACATTTTCATTTTGTGTTATATTCCAAGAGGTTTGATGCTACCTTACAGTTAAAGTAGAATACTTTGTCCTACAGCTTTTTGTATCTGAATTACTTAGGTGGGATTTTTTCCCCTCTATTCCTACTCAGAATATGTGTCCCTACTGGAATTTGCAATGATTTTGTGTCAGTTAATGGACACAACGGAGTGCTCGTTCCTTCTTGCTTGCTTGTGATTTGTAATTAGATTATGAGTCATTGAAAGTACCCAGAGGGATTGGAAAAGCTTTGAAAGGTAAAGTCTATGTATGTTCCAACTTACAAATTAATAAAGCCTGTTTGCTGAACAAGGAAGATTCTAATTCTAAGAGTTTCTAATTGGTCTAGTAATCTGATATTATATTCAATTATAAATTAATTCTCTGTAAAATTTGGGGAATTGTTTAAAGTTAATAAGTAGTCAGTATAAGGAATTGTATAGTTTAGTAAAAAAAAGTTTAAAAACTACTTAACTGATATTCTTTCTGTAAAATAGAATGCAAATATGTTGAAAAGTTTGTTGTAATTGTTTATGGTGTATTTTTATATATTTTGATAAATCTGGTAAAACAGCATTGTATACTATTCATTAATGTTTTGTAGACAGAAATTTTTGTACTTCCTGGCTTTATGGGGACTGTGTAGCTCAAATAAGTCTGCAGCTTTTCTTCTATTCTGATGATTGCACTATGGAAATCCTAACAGTAAAACTTTTGTTCTTCTTTAAGCATTTAAATACAATCTGTATATGTCAGTAAAATATTAATACTTGTACCCTGTCAAATGGGAATTATTCCTAATCAGAAATGGTTTCAGCCATGCTTACAATTTGGAGCTAAATATATAATATTTCAGATGTAATTCACTCATAGAATTTTTGATTAGATAAATGTTAAGGGGCTAGACATTACTCAAACTTTATATTTTTCTTGAGATTTTATTGATTTAGTAGGCATTCACTGAATATGTCTTACTATTTAGCGATCATGACAAAATCATCAAAACATTTATTGAGAGCATCCTGTTGTTCTCAGCTCTGTAGTAGATGCTATTAAAGCATTACTGCACTTAATCAATATAACAACTTCGTGAGCTGCTGAATATTAATTTACATTTAGCAGATTGGGAAACTGAACCTCAAAGAGTTCAAGTCATTTAGTCCAGTTCATTTTGACTCTTCCCACTCAACCACAGCTGCCAAGATGTATTCTCTACCCTGGAATATATAAGGAGCATTAATTCAGTAAGTATTTATTGAAGCAGCTGTTATGTACCAGATACTCTTCTAGGTGCTGGAGATATAACAGTGAACAAAAGAGACAAAAGTAAGCTCTTGGGAGCTTACACTATAGCAGAATGTATGGCATGTAAACCTTGCCTTCAAGAAGGAGCAAATATAGCCAATATGCATTAGATTTTATGTATTTTAGAATGTTAAAGTTGAAAAGAGAGATTAACTAGGAAAGATTTAATGAAGAAGATGGGATTTAATTTAGAACTAAAATAGCGTATATAGAATTGGTAGGTAGAAACGTGAAGAAAAGTGATTTTAGCTTGAGGCATAAAAATAATAAAATTCTGAATTGTAGGGGAGACAGAGGAGAGGAGAAGGAGGGACAGATAACTGGACTGCTTTTCAGTAACTTGCACACACAAGTGCACAGTATTGGTTGAATTTGAAGCAAATGTTTAAGTGAATGAAGCTATGACAAGAGTTCAGATATGAAGCAAAGAGGGATTAGATAGATCTACTGTTATTATAGTGGGACTGGAAGACAGGAATGCATTTGATAGCTGTTTATGAAAGAACCAGCAGGTTCTGTTAATTATTAAATATTGGGAGTAGGGTGGTGGCCAAAGGAGAAGGGAGGCTACATTACCAAGTTTGAACTGATTGGACCAGGTGTGTTGTAGATTTATTTACTTATTTCATCAAATCATGAGGTTTTAGAAAAAATTCCAAGATACACCTTTGTTTATGAATCACTATGAAAGAAGAAAATATTGCCAATTAAACAAAGATCGTCAACTATAAGTTGTATTCATTTTCAGAGTTAAAATGTGAAAATGTGTGATCTAGAAATTATGAAATGAAATACTCCTTATAATGGTTGGTGGACCTTATAACCATTTTCCCCCCTGTTTATAAATAAACTTGAAATCTTTGACATGCATTCAGTTATTTAGCATTTATTTATTAACTGGGCACTCTTCTCGATCACAATGATGAAATGGCGAGCTTCATCACAGAACTACCCTCATAGAACTTACTGTGTAACAGGGGAGGCAGACATAAATCAAATGTTCAAAGATATTTAAAGTTCCAGCTATTGTAAGTGCTATAAGAGAGGACTTGATGTTATACAGAGGAAAAACTGTTTACAAGAAGGACAGCAGTGTGGATGGGAAGAGGCCAGATTAGAGATGATTATATTTTGGGCCAGATGGTGGTGAAGATAGAAGTGATGGATTTAGAGATATTTAGGAGGTGGAACTAGGTGATGGATTGGACATGAGGAAAGAGGAAGAGGAAGGTGCTGCCACCACTAGGTTTTTGGCTTATGTAACTGGATGGATAGTGGTATAGTTCACTAAGAGAACACTGTAAGATGACCAGGTTTGGAGGGACATGGTTTATTTATTAATATTTTTTATGGTGGCATTAGTTTTCAAGGTTAATTGCTTATTCTTTTTTTTTCTTTTATGTCATTGTTTTAATTAAGTATATTTGAGGAATGATGTACCTGAAATAAATTTTTTCAGTTTTTTTTTTTTTCTTGAGAGCAGGGATAAAGTTCTAGATGAAAGCATGTTGGTATTCGTTTTGAATTTATATGTAACATTCAGCCATATATATGAATAGGTAACTGAGTACAGTTATATATGATCTTTATTTTCACGTGGGATTTGACAATACATTGGGCTTCTGGTTAAATTCTAGCTTTTTCATTCAGTTAGTGTATATGTAAATTTAAATGTGTATTTGGGAAGAAAGGCATGCTTTTGATTTTTCCTTGAAATGGCTCCTTTGTGTAATTTTTCATAAATTTTGAATCAGTACAATCAGTTTATTTTTAAAATTTTACATTTCATAGTAAAACAGTAGAAGAGCAAAGAGCATGGGCTCTGGAGTCAGACTGCCTGGATTCAAGATGTGTTTTGCTATTTACTAGCAGTATGACCTTGTAGTAGTTATTTAGTCTTCCAAGCCTTTTTTCCTCTTAATCTGTAAGATGAGGATAATAATAGTATCTGTGTTACAGAGTTGTTAAAAGGATTAAATGATATATATGCATAGGTTAACAAAATTACTGGTACAGAGTTTGTGTTTATTTTTATTAGAGATATGTGGTCTGAAATTATCTGTATATCTGTATTAACATTTTAATTTAAAAAATTTTTTTTCAACGTTTATTTATTTTTGGGACAGAGAGACAGAGCATGAACGGGGGAGGGGCAGAGAGAGAGGGAGACACAGAATCGGAAACAGGCTCCAGGCTCTGAGCCATCAGCCCAGAGCCCGACGCGGGGCTCGAACTCGCGGACCGCGAGATTGTGACCTGGCTGAAGTCGGACGCTTAACCGACTGCACCACCCAGGTGCCCTAGTTCTGCTAATTTATAATTGTCCTAGATGACTTACCACATGTCATCTTTTAAGAATTTACGTCAGAGATTATGTTTAGTCTACAGCTATCATAGGAAACTAATGGTGGCTTGGTTTGTAATTACTTATTATTTGTTAGAATTAGTACTTTTATTTTTAGCCAAACCTTTCTGAACTTCATACTTGATTTTAGCACTTATGGATAGGATGAATAAGTAGTTAGACTTAATATAGCCTGATCAGCCACATGAAAGTAAATTTAATTTCCACCCTACTTTTTCTTCCAACTTTTTTCTTTTGAAAGTTTCAAACCTATAAAAAAGCTGTAAGAATAGTACAGCAAATATCTGCACATCTTTTACTTAGATTCACTAGTTGTTAACATTATACCTCATTTGTTTTCTCTCTCTCTAAATACACACACATGCATGCTTTTTTTTTTTCATGCTGAACCACTGGAAACTGAGGTTGGAGACATCATGACACTTCACTCCTAAATTCTTCGCCATACATCTCGTATGAATTAGGACATTTTCCTACATAGCTATAATGCTGTGGGCACACCCAAGTAATTTAACCCTGATTGATATTATTTAATGTATAGGCCATATTAAAAAATTTGAATTTATCCAAATGTTTATCAGTAATATCCCTTATAGCTTAAAAAACATACTGAATCCAATCAGAGATTATGAATTTTCTTAGTTGTCATGTTTGTTTTATTCTTCCTCCTTCCTGTTGGTTTTTTTTTTTTTTTTGTCTTTTAAGACTGACTTTTTTTTAATTAAAACAATTTCTTTTAAAAAATATTTATTTATTTTTGAGAGAGAGTGACAGAGTATGAGTGGGGGAGGAACAGAGAGAGGGAGAATCCAAAGCTGGCTCCAGGCTCTGAGCTGTCATCAGCACAGAGCCCAGCACAGGACTTGAACTCATGAGCTACGAGTTCATGACCTGAGCTGAAGTCAGATGCTTAACCGACTGAGCCACCCAGGCGCCCCTCAAGACTGCTATTTTTGAAGACTCTAGGCTATTTTGTTTTGTAGATTTTTTTATTAACAATTTTTTTCTTAATGTTTATTTATTTTTGAGAGAGAGATAGAGTGCAAGAGGGGGAGGGACAGAGAGAGAGAGGGAGAGACAGAATCCGAAATAGGCTCCAGGCTCTGAGCTGTCAGCACAGAGGCCAGCACAAAGCCCAATGAGGGGCTTAAACCCATGAACTATGAGATCATGATCTGTGCCAAAATGAAGAGTTGGATGCTCAACTGACTGAGCCACCGAAGTGTCCTCCCTTACCCCCTTTTTTTTCTTTTTTTAAAGTAGGCTCCATGCCCAATGTGGAGCTTGAACTCATGACCCGGAGATCAAGAGTCCCATGCTCTACCAACTGAGCCAGTCAGGTGCCTCACTGTTATTCTTTTTTTGATGATTAAATTATCTCAAATCTGATTAGTCCCTTCAAGCCAGTTCCTATGGCCTTTGCATATGTCCATGTTGGTATTTGGGCATATTCTTAATTTTTTGTACAAAAGATGTTCCAGGCTCACCTTGTATATTCCTTGCTTAAGACCTGGAGTTAGCCATTTTGCAATGGAGTCCTGGTTCAATTTATTGGAAAACAGTACTCAGAAACCAAGATTTGGGCATTGAATATACTCACTGCTACTGGAGTATCACTGCTTTTAGGCTCTTTAAATAAATGGACACACATGCGCACACACACACACACACACACACACACACTTTTTTTAAAAGAAATCATGAATTTATAGGATGCTTTCAATTCGGATTCAGAACCACAGAGTTTATCTTCACCTTCTGTCAGTTCATATTTGTATCTCCCTTTTCCTACAGGGAGAATTCCGATTCAAAACTGTATTAGTATATCTACCCATCTATCCTATAAAACATTTAAGTTAGTTTTGGAATTACTATACTGATACTCTCCAACAACAGATTTGCCACTTAAAGATTTCTTTGCCATTTTATGTCCTTAGACTATATTCCACTAAAGATGTATAGTCAAATTATATGTTCCAAGTCATTTGAATTATTTTTTCTGTGATTATGTTTTCAATTTAAAATATAAAGATCTTACTAAACTAATTTTTTGTAGACTCTGTAACTTATCTAGTAAAATGACTAAAGTAGCCATAATAATTTAAAACTTTATCAATAATATATAGTTATAGGGAACTCCAGAATAGTTATATCAGGTAGAAAATATGCAGTTTTTATCTTTGTAAGGCTGTAAACTTGTAGCTCTATTTTCAAATTGATACACTATTGTTTAAAATTAGGAATGATGAGAAAATGACATCAAACAATTCCATTTATAAGCCAAAACAATTGTGTTTGTGAACATTTTAAACAATGCTCTTCTTTTGAGTGATGATACAATTCAAGCATTAATCTTTAACAATAGACATAATTGTTGAGGGTACTTTAACACATTCCTAAGGAATATGGCTAGTGTTATCCTCATTTATACCCAGAATAGTAAGATTTATGTTATTTGTGTGTCCTTGGTCTTTGTATTTGAAGAGTCCCAGTTGTGACTGTGTGTGATTTTTTTCATATGTGAATATTCTCATTGGAAAGGGGGAAAATATTTCTCTGAATAATTATAACATTTTATATTCTACTGTGAGACATACCATGTTCTGTCTTGATTTCTGTTTAGTTACAAACATCTTTCATATTAGAATGTAAGTTTAATGGGGTCAGGAACTGGGTTTCATGGCTCATTGTATCTCCCATAGTTCCTTATGAAAGTAACCAAATACTTGATGAATGAATTAATGTGATATTTTGTGTTTAAGTGAGGTATAATTATTAGTCTCAATAATATGGATGCACCTTTTTGTAGTAGAAGTAAACTAATGGACTTGGAAAAGGTTTTATCCATATTTACATGTTAAACCTCAAAATCACTGTGTCTGAAATTGAATTTCCCATCTTCCCCTTTAGCCTTCTCCTATTGGGTTAACTGTTTCTGTTAATGGCATTATTATCCTCCTAGACATCAGACCTGAAATCTCAGAGTCACTTTAGTGTTTCCTGTATGTACGTATATAAACATTCATATATTTGTATGATGTTGGTAGTTCTACCATCTCACCTTGTTGCTTATATCTCATTTCTTATCCCCTTACCAGTATTCTGACTGAGGCCCTCATTAACACTCATATAGCAGTCTTCTGACTAATTGAAGAAATTGAGAATATTTAATGTGGAAAAGAGATGATGCAGCTGGGAGGTAGGTGGGAGGGTATGGGAGGTCTTTATATGATGGGTTATTAAATGTAAGACAGATTAGTTTCAGAAGGCCCAACCAGGATCAGTTGGTAGAAATTAAAAGGATACAGACTTTCGGTTCCATATGTCTTTCAGACAAGTGAAGTTGTTTAAAATGAGCTGGAATGGGGCGCCTGGGTGGCTCAGTGGGTTAAGTGTCCGCCTTCACCTCAGGTCATGATCTCATGGCTCATTAGTTCGAGCCCCATGTCGGGCTCTGTGCTGACAGTCCAGAGCCTGGAGCCTGCTTCAGATTCTGTCTCCCTCTCTCTCTGCCCCTCCCCAGCTCGTGCACACACACTCTCTCTCTCTCAAATATAAACAAACATTAAAAGAATTTATAAAATGAGCTGGAATAATATAGTTATATGGATACTCTAGAATAGTTATGTTAGTGAAGAAAAATAGTTTAAAACACTATCAGGCTTTTAAATTTATAGCTCAGTACTTAAAGCTCATTAAGTACTGAGCGCCCTGTTTTGGAGGTGTTCCCTAGAAGCTGGGTGAATGCACTTGGCTAGGATGTTGTAAAGGAGATCTCACTGCTATATAGGTGGTTGAATATGATTAATGATTAGTGAGTGAGTTTGAACCAGACAGCAGGTTAGATTCCGGTGGGTGGGAGTGTTTTGTTTTGTTTTTTTAATTTTTGAAATTCACACATTTTCTTTCATTGTACACTGTAGGTTAGGAGAGATTACTGATAGATTGGAGTGCATTATGTGGGAAAAAATGGTTAAGAACTGTTATTAATATTACTACTCTCTGGTTACTAGATACTTGGTAAATTCCCTTTGAATCCTGAGATTCTGAAATCCTTCCATACTTGTAGAGGTTAGGTTAATTTTGTCGATTAAATGATTTGACCCTGTATGTTGCTTCTTATATGCAGACTACATATTTAACCGCTTGCAAAGTTGTATTTTGAAGTATGGAGGCTCCAACCATTCATAGTTACCCCAGACTTACAGACCCCAGAGGTTATGTGATATTATTAAAATTTATTTATCAAATTTTAGTAAATATTTTATGTTTCTTAGAGATAAGATCAAGATGAAGTATTATATGATCTTAAAGATCAAGAAGAGCCAAGGAATATTTAAGGCAGGCCAAATATCATTAATACTTCTTACTATAATTTTCAAGTAAATGATTGAGGTCATTTAAACTCCTTATATCCTGTTTAGATTGTTATGATGACGACTTTACAGTCTGAACATGTACTGCACAAATGGAGGCTTTTGCCTGTAGGAACTTGATAGCAAGGCCACATTTGAGGGTAAATGCATGCTCAGTACTTAGTGTCTTCTTTGTAATTTTTAGATTTAAGAGAAGAATGCATAAGTAGTACCTTTTATTTGCGTTATCATTGTAAAGTAGCTGTGCATTCATGTAGTGTTTTTACCAGGAGGGTGTGATCCTGAGGAGTTGAAAGAATGTTTGTAAGATGTATCCTTGAGGCAAAACTATCTTATTAAAAATGGGTTGTTGTTTTTTTTTTTTTTTTTTTTTACTATTTTTGAGAGAGAAAGGGAGAGAGCACGAGCCTGTGAGCAGGGGAAGGGCAGAGTGAGAGGGTGACAGAGGATCTAAAATGGGCTCTGTGCTGACAGCAGAGAGCTTAATGCAGGGCTCGAACTCATGACCTGAGCCGAAGTCAGATGCTCAGTTGACTGAGCCACCCAGGTGCCCCTTTCATCCTTCTTTTAAAAGCCAGTTTCTTAATATGTGAGTCCTGCCCTTATTATATATCTGTTCCTTTTCTCAGTCTTTTTTATCCTTATCTCACTATCATCTACTTTTCCTAACCCTTAGCTCTGAAAGGGGACAATCCAAATAAATATTACCAGTGTTTGCCCTTTCTTCATATTGGTGACTTTTTAAAAGAAATAAACATGCTAGGTTTACAAACAACATTGTTAGACTACCAAGTTCAGTGTAGGAAGATAGAAGATTGGCAAATATAAGAAAAGAGGGAATAGAAATGGATACAGTAATTGATGTTTCTGCAAAGAACTGAGATGGAGGGCAATAAGAGAGCAGAGATGACAGACCAACATATTGAGAGACATTCAAGGTCAGACAAGGGATTAATAATTTGTTACTAAAAGTGCAAGCAGGTAGAAAAGGTTACAGTAGATGAAAACTTAGAATGGACCTCACAGTTCATTTTATTTGATGGTATAGCTAAAAGCACATAAAAATTCTAAATCAATATCTATATTTCATTTTGCTGCAGAATACCGTTTGGGGAAGATGCCCAAGCATACGCAAATCCAGTAAATCTGCAGTGTTTTTGTCGGTTGTACTATGTGACTGAGATATATTCTGTAGAATCAGTTCCTGAAGTTCTGTCAGGAGCTTTTACTTGGCTTTAAATTCTCAGTGGATAAAATATTCTGTCTATTGCCATATGAGAGAGGCTGATTACCTTCATCTGCCCTTCAAGGGCATTGATTTGAGTACCCTTTACATTTATCAGTTTATAATTTATCGACTGTCTTAATGCATGGTTATGGTTAGAAAAGTGACTCTCTAAAAATGACATCTGGGTCTCAATCGATGATTTTCATATCAAGGGTTGTAGCTCTGCTTTCCAAAAGAACTCTGCTTAGTCTTCACTCTGCTTTTCACATAATTAACAGTAAAGTTTAGGAATAAACCTCATCTGATAGCTTTATGTTTACTAAGATAAAATAAAATAGAATTTTCTCTTCTTTACTGCTATTTTTTAATTAAAATGGATTTGTCAGAATGTAAGTAGTGAACAGAAATATGGGAATGATGGATGGTAAGATTTATTGTAGTATGCATTAATAAAGTCTACTTGAAAAAAGTTACTTATTTCTCTAAACTTCAAGAAATAAGTATAAATCCCTTCTTCAAAGTGGAAATTGGGAACAGTGTTATTTTGATGGTTTTCCAGACTGAGGCTCTGACAACACTACATAAAATAAACAAGAATTTTGGCATATTGTTTTGATCACTGCAGCAGTGAAACCAGGTATTTTAGATAACAAAAGAGATTGAAATATAGATAATGAGTAAATCATCCCTTTATACCTGATAGAATGAATTTTAATTAATTTTTAATTTTTTTTAAAAAATTAGGAAAGTTTTTGGAAAGGGAATTTGTGGGTGAGGATAATTTAGAATTTTGCAATGAGACTGCTGTCAAAGTTCATTGTGGTTTTATTTATTTTTTTGCTCATTTTAGTTAAACTAAAAGTACTGTTTGTCTTGCCTTTCCTTGGCTTATCTCACACAGGTGTAAAAAAGACATTTTAATAGACTGAATGGACTCAGTTATTAATTTATTCCTTTTCCTCTTTCCAAATCTCACTATTATTTTAAAGAGAAACAAAAATTATGAATTAACTAGGGATTTCCTCTAATTCATTTTATTCAGCCAAAACTGCCATAGGGAATTATATTGAGGAAGTTAAGTTTTCTACGTGACTAAATAGCTGAGTGTGACGTCTTTAAGAACTGGAAAAGTAAAATTGTTTATCTTAAAAAGGAAAAAGCACTCTGTCAGCATTTTATCTTTCTTACAGTCTGCTTAGGAATTTTGTAATGGAATGTGTTCTCTGTAGACTTCTTAGTCAAGCAATTTCAGGCACATTTGTAATGTTCTGTATTCAATTTTTAATGGGAGCATTTTTTTGAATATTTTGTTAATTTAAAATGGGTTCAATATAAACAGTTTGAATAATAAAGTACAAAAAATTAAGAAAATACGACATTTCATCTCTTAGAGAGTTCTACATTTAGTGTGGACTTCTAGACATTGTTTTTCCATATTTTGTGGTGTGTGCAATTCTATATACATATATAATACGCATATAGATGTGTAAATTGTATTTATACTATTCTCTCTTCCTTTACCTCTATATAAATTTAGTAAACTTTAACTTTTTAGGTTCATAGCAAAATTGAGCAGAGTTCTTACATTACCTCCTGTCCCACAAAACACAGAACCACAACCCCCCCACCCCCAACCAACATCCTGCACCAGAGTGGTACATTTATTACAGTCAAACCTACAGTCACATATCATTATCACTCCAGGTCCATAGTTTATATATTAGGGTTCACTTTTAGTGTACATTGTGTGGGTTTGGATAAATGTATAATAACATGTATCTACAACTGTAGTATTCTAGAGAATAGTTTCTAAAAATCTAAAAACAGTTGCCTAAAAATCCTCTGTGTTCTGCCTATTCATCTTTACGCCTACAGCCCCAATCCCTCCCAAACACATATATTTTTACTGCTTCTGTAGTTTTTAAAACATTTTTAAAAATATTTATTTTGAGAGTGTGTAAGAGAGAGGGCATGAGAGTGAGGGAAGGGCAGAGAGAGAGAGAGACAGAGAGAGAGACAGACAGAGAGAGAGAGAGAGAGAGAGAGAGAGAGAGAGAGAGACTCCCAAGCAGGCTCCACACTCAGCATAGAGCCCAATGTGGTGGGACTCCATCTCATGATCTGGGAGATCAAGACCTGAGCCGATATCAAGAGTTAGATGCTAAACCAACTGAGCCACCCAGGTGCCCCTACTGTTTCTGTAGTTCTGCCTTTTCCAGAATGTACAGTTTGACATACAGTGGCCTCTTAAGATTGGCTTCTTTCACTTAGTAATATACATTTAGTTTTCTTTCATATCTTTTTATGGCTTGATAGCTCATTTAGGTGCCTGGGTAACATTCTTTTGTCTGAATGTATTATAGTTTATCTGTTCACATACTGAAGGAGATCTTGGTTGCTTCCAAGTTCCAATAAAACTGCTAGGTTCAGGTTTTTGTGTGGATTGTTTTCATTTCATTTTGGGTAAATACCAAAGAGCACCATTGCTAAATCATATGCTAAGAGTATGTTTAGTTTTGTAAGAAGCTGCCAAACTGTCTTCCAAAGTAGCTGTAACATTTTGCATACCCATCAGCAATGAATGAGAGTACATATTGCTTGACATCCTTGCCAGCATTTAGTGTTATCAGTGTTTTGGATTTTGGCCATTTTAATAGGTATGTAGTGGTATCTCATTGTTTTAATTTGATTTCCCGGATAGCGTATGTGGAGAATATATTCATATGCTTATTTTCCATCTTTGGTGAGATGAATCTGTTTAGATCTTTGGACCATTTTAAAATTAGGTTGTTCATTTTCTTATTGAGTTTTAAACATCTTTGTATATTTTACATAGCACACCTTTATCAGATGTGTGTTTTCCAAATATTTTCTCCCAGTCTGTGGCCTGTCTTTTCATTCTCTTGACATTGTCTTTCACAGAGAAGTTTTAAATAAAAAAAAATTAATATTTATTTTTGATAGAGAGAGAGAGAGAGAGAGGCAGAGAGAGAGGGAGACACAGAATCCAAAGCAGGCTCCAAGCTCTGAGCTGTCAGGACACAGCCTGATGTGGGGCTTGAACTCACAAACCACAAGGTCATGACCTGAGTGGAAGTCAGATGCTTAACTGATTGACCCACCCAGGTGCCCTGAGAAGTTTTTAATTTTAATGAAGTCCAGTTTACCAGTTATTTTTTTTTTTAAGGGTTTGTGCCTTTGGTGCTATGTCTAAAAAGTCATTGCCATACTGAAGGTCATTTAGGTTTTCTTCCATGTCATCTTCTAGGATTTTTATAGTTTTGTGTTTCACATTTAGGTCTACAGTCCATTTTGAGTTAATTTTTGTAGAAGGTGTATGGTCTTGTCTAGCTCCTTTTTTTTTTTTTTTTTGCATGTGTATGTCCAGTTGTTCTAGCACCATTTACTGAAAAGACTGTCTTTGCTCCATTGTATTGCCTTTACTCCTTTGTCAAAGACCAGTTGACTGTATTTATGTTGGTCTATTTGTGGGCTCTCTATTCTGTTCCATTGATCTATTTGTCTATTCTTTTGCCAGTACCAATAATGTCTTTGTCCGATTTTGGTATTAGGGTAATGCTGACCTCATAGAATGAATTAGGAAGTATTTTCTCTGCTTCTACTGGGAGAGACTGTAGAGAATTGGTACAAATATTTGGTAGAATTCAACAGTGAAACCATCTGAGCCTGATTTTTTTTTTGGAAGATTATTAATTGTTGATTCATATTTTTCTAATGGATATAGACCTATGTAAACTGTCTACTTGTGTGAATTTTGGCAAACTGTCTTTAAAGGAATTGCTTCATTTCATCTAGGTTATCAAATTTGTGAGCATAGAACTGTTCATAATATTCCTTTATTGTCCTTTTAATGGCCATGGGATCTGTGGTGATGTCCCCTGTTTCATTTCTGATGTTAGTAATTTGTGTGTTTCCTCTCTCTCTCTCTCTCTCTCTCTCTCACTCTCTCTTTTTTTTTTCTTAGCTAGCCTGGCTGTAGGCTTGTAGATTTTATTGATCTTTTCAAAGAATCAGCTTTGGTTTTGTTGCTTTTCTCTACTGATTTCTTTCTTTCTGCCTTAATTTTTATTATTTCTTTTTTTTCTGCTTACTTTAGACTTAATATGCTCTTCTTTTTCTGATTTCCTAAGGTGGAGGCTTAGGTTATTGTTTTTAGATCTTTCTTCTTTTCTAATATATGCATTCTCAATGCTATTAATTTCCTGTAAATTTTAAGGGAATTTTGCGGCATATCACAAATTTTAAGTTGTATTCTCATTTTCATTTAGTTAAAAACATTTCTTAATTTCTCTTGATGTTTCTTATTTGGCCTTGTGTTATTTAGAAGTGTTTTGTTTAATCTCCAAGTATTTGGAGATTTTGCAGCCAACTTTCTGTTACTGATTTCTAGTTTAACTCCATTGTGGTGAGAACAAATGTATGGTTTCTATTCTTTTAAATTTGTTAAGAGGTGTTTTATGGCCCAGAATCTGGTCATTCTTGGTGAATATTCCATGTGAACTTGAGAATAATGTGTAATCTATTTTTGTTGGGTGAAGTAGTCTGTCAATTATGTCCAGTTGATTAATGGTCTATTTACTTACTTGTTTTTAAAAAGTTTATATATTTTTGAGAGAGAGAGAGAGAGAGAGAGAGAGCGAGCAAGCGGAGGTGGGGCAGAGAGAGAGGGGAACAGAGGATCCGAAGTGGGCTCCATGCTGACAGCATAGAGCCCGATGTGGGGCTCAAACTTGTGAACCGTGAGATCATGACCTGAGCCAAAGTCTGAGGCTTAACTGACTGAGCCACTCAGGTGCCACTGATGGTACTATTTAATTCAACACTGTCTTTACTGATTTTCTGCCTGCTGGACCTGTATTTCTGTTAGAGGGATATTAAAGTCTGTAACCATAATAGAGGATTCATCTGTTTCTTCTTACAATTTTATCAGTTTTGCCTCACATATTTTGATGCTCCCTGAATATCTTTTTATCATAATAAATATAGATCTATATCATAATATGCATATACCATAATTTAGTCATCAGCAGATGTTTGTGTCTATTAGCACACCAGTGTGCTAGCTATAAGGATATAGTAGTGAAGAAGACACATTCTCTGCCCTCGTGGACTTTATTATTTGAGAAATAATTATGTAAAATGCTTGTTTCTTCAGACTCACCAATTTAATCTCTTATGATGATGAAAAAAATACGAAACTCCTTTAATGTGCATTACTTAGATTTAGTAAGTTTGAAAATATTTTTTTGTGTTTATTGGCCTTTTTCTTTGGAATGCCTGGATTTTGGGGGGGGTATGTGTTTTTTCCCCTTATTGATTTATAGGAGCTCTTTGTATATTAGAAACATTCATCCTTTTTCTATGTAATAGATATTGAAGTTTTTCCTAATTGATGAATTGTAATTTAACCTAAAGTTCTTTTTCTTCTTCCTATATTGAAATTTTCATTTTTATGTGATTACAGTTTCCTTTCTGATTCCTAGTTTTGTACACCAGGCTTAGAAAGTCCGTTTCTTCAAGATTGTTTAAAAAATTTTAATTAACACTTCTCTGGCATATAAGCACATGTGCCAAGTGTGTGCATTTGTGTTCAATTCTTTAACTTGTCTAGAATTCATAATCTGTGAGGTAGCTTTATTAAACCAGCTAGCTTATTACTCTAGCACTGTTTAGCAAATTAGCCATTTTTTTCAATGATGTGAAATATTTCCTATGTTAGGTACTAAATTCTTATATATGCTTGGATTTATTTCTTTTCTCCCTATTATGTTTTATTCAGTGTCATCCTTTGCTAATAATAATAAATTTAACTTTTACTAAACTTTAATTACTCTAGTTTTTTTAAATGTTTGTTTATTTTTGAGAGAGAGAGAGAGAGATCGTGCACAAGCGGGGGAGGGACAGAGGAGACACAGACTCCGAAGCAGGCTCCAAGCTCTGAGCTGTCAACACAGAGCCTGATGTGGGGCTCGAACACACAAACTGAGATTATGCTTGAGCTGAAGTCAGATGCTTAACTGAATGAGCCACCCAGGTGCCCAAATTACTCTAGTTTTGTAATGTGTTTTAATAGTCAGTAAGGCAAATCCTTTCCTTATTTGGAATTTTTGGTTATTCCCTTTTTTAAAAATTTTAAAATCTTTTTATTTAGATGTAACTTTAAACTTAGAGAAAATATGCAAGAATAATAATAGTACATAAAACACAACTAAAATCCTTTACCCAGATTAATCTTTTATATATATATATATACACACACATACATATATATACATACATACATACATACATATGAAATTATTTTTTGGAACCATTTGAGAATAAGTTGTATTCATTGTGACCATTTATGTCTAAATATTTTATTGTAGATTTCATAACAATACTACTGTCATCTAGTTAGATCTGTCAATCTAATACCTTTTATAATTTTATTCCTTTTCTCAGAAGCAGGTATTACATTTAGTTTTTGTGTTTCTTTCATCTCCTTTGATATGGAGAGATTCCAAGCCTTTCTTGGTCTCACACAACACTGACATTTTTGAAGAATATAATTCTCCCTCCCCTTTTGAAATACATTGTTCCTCATCTGGGGTTAGAGTGATGTTTCCCCATGCTAGATTCAGATTTTGCATTCTAGGCTGGACTACTGTATTTGGTGTACTTTTCTCAGGACTCCCCTCTGAAGGCAAAGAAAAGCCATCTGTTCCACGTTGGCAAAGTAATTGTTTAATAGACATTTTTACTGAAGTATAATATACATACAGAAAAGTGCACAGGGGTGCCTGGGTGGCTTAGTCGGTTAAGCATCCAACTTTTGATTTTGGCTCAGGTCATGATCTCATGGTTGTGAGTTTGAACCCATGTCAGGCTCTGTGCTGTCAGTGTGGAGCTTGGTTGGGATTCTCTCTCTGCCTCTCTGCCCTTCCCTTGCTCACGCTCTCCCTCTCTTTCTCTCTCTCTCTATCTCAAAATAAATAAACTTTTAAGAAAGAAAAATACACAAATAATAAATAATAAATGGATAGCTCTGTTATCACAAAGTGATCATAACTGTAATTTCACCATAAAGATTTTAATAGAACATTAGCACCCCAAAGCTTACCCTTGTGTCTCCTCTTGGTCACTTCTTCCTCTTTCCCCTTTTCTGAAGGTAATCTCGAATCTGACTTCCAATATCATAGATTAGTTATGCCTATTTTTGAACTTTTAGAAAGGGATTCATATGTGTGTGTGTGTGTGTGTGTGTGTGTGTGTGTGTGTGTGTGTGTGTTGTTTGGCTTCTTTAGTTCAGTATTATGTTTGCAAGATTTATTCACATTGTTGATATAGTTGTAGCTCATTCATTCTCAATGCTATATAACATTCCATGTAAAAAATGTACCTTTGGGGCATCTGGGTGGCTCAGTTGGTTAAGTGTCAGCTTAGGTCATGATCTCATGGTTCATAAGTTCAAGCCCTGCATTGGGGCTCTTTGCTGTCAGCACAGAGCCTGCTTTGGATCCTATGTCTCCCTCTTTCTCTGTCCCTCCCCTGCTCATGCGACTCTCTCTTTTGAGAGTATTTTTGAGAGTATTTTTTACATACTGAAAAAAATATATACCACAATACATCCATTTCACAGTTGATGGACATTTGAGTTGTAGCTTGGAGCTATTAAGAATAGTACTGCTATTAACTAACTAGAATTTAAATAGAAATTTGAAAAAAAAAAGAAGAATACTGTTATGAACAGGTTTACACATACGCTTTATTGAATACATGTATGCATTTCTGTTTGGTATATTCCTAGAAGTGCAGTTTCTGGGTTAGAGGCTATGAGCATGTTCAGCTTTAATAGATACTGCCAAACATTTCTGCAAAGTGGTTTCATTAATTTTTAACCACACCAGTAGTGTATGAGTTCCTTATACATCTCTCTAACACTTGTAGTTTACTGACTTTTTAAGGTTTAGCCAATCTGGTGTGTTTGTAACACAATCTCAATACATGTTTTCCTTTTTAAAGACCTTTCTTATGCATATTGACCATTTGGTCATCCACTTATAAAATCATAAGTGTCATCCATTTATAAATAGAAAGTTCCTGTTCAAGTCTTTTGTGTATTATTCTACTCATTTTGTTATTGACTTATAGGAGGTCTTTGAATATTCCATTTTTACTAATTGAAATATTGACATATAACATATAGTTTCAGGTGTACAACATTGATTTAATACTTTGGAAAATAATCACCACCATAAGGCTAGTTGTCTGTCACCATACAAAGTTACAAATTTGTTTTTCTTATGATGAGAACTTTTAAGATTTACTCTTAGCAACTTTCAAGTATACAATACCATATTATTGACTATAGCCACGATTGCTGTTCATTATATCCCCATTGCATATTTATTTTGTAACTGGAAGTTTATAACTCTTAATCCCCCTCACTCATTTTGCTTACCCCCACACCTCCTACTCTTTGGCAACTACTGTTTTCTCTGTGAGTTTTGTTTTGTTTGTTTGTTTGTTTGTTTTGATTCCACATGTAAGTGCAATCATACTGATTGCGTCTTTCTCTAACTTATTTCACTTTGCAAAATACCCACAAGTTCCATCGATGTTGTTGCAAATGGCAAGATTTTCCTTTTTTATGGTTGAATAGTATTCCAGTGTGTGTGTGTGTGTGTGTGTGTGTGTGTGTGTGTGTGTGCGCGCGCGCACGACTTCTTTATCCATTCATCCATTGATGGACATTTACGTTGCTTTTGTATCTTGGCTATTCTAAATAATTCTGCAGCGAGCATACAGGTGTATATATCTTCAGTTAGTATTTTAGTTTTCCTTGGATACTCAGAAATGGAATTGTTGAATCATATGGTATTTCTTTTTTTTAATGTTTTGGTGAACCCGTACACTGTTTTCCAAAGTGGCTGAACCAGTTTACATTCCCACCAGCAATGCACAAGGGTCCCTTTTCTCCATGTACTCACCAACACTTGCTATTTCTTGTCTTTTTGATAATAGCCATTTTGACAGGAATGAGGTGATATCTCATTGTGGTTTTGATTTGCATTTTTTTGATGATGAGTGATGTTCATGTGCTTGTTAGCCATCTGTGTGTCTTCTTTGGAAAAATGTACATTCTGATCCTTTAAACGTTTTTAATCCAATTGTTTGATATTTTGTTATTAAGTTGTATGAGTTTTTAATATATTTTTGATATATACCCTTTATTGGATATATGATTTGCAAATATTTTCTCCCATTCAGTAGGTTGCCTTTTTAAAAACAATTTTTTTAATGTCTATTTATTTTTAAGACAGACAGGGACAGAGCATGATCAGGGGAAGGGCAGAGAGAGAGGGAGACACAGAACCCGAAGCAGGCTCCAGGCTCTGAGTTGTCAGCACAGAGCGCAACGTGGGGCTTAAACCTGCAAACCATGAGATCATGACCTGAGCCAAAGTCGGATGCTTAACTGACTGAGCCACCCAGGCGTCCCCATTCAGTAGGTTGTCTTAACATTTTAGTTGATGGTTTCCTTCACTGTACAAAAGCTTTATAGTTTGATGTAGTCCCAGTTGTTTGTTTTTGTTTTTGTTGTCTTTGCCTTTGGAGTCAGATCTGGTTATTCCTTTTTTACAGCATTTTGATTTATACTACTTTCCAATATGGTTCAAGGGATCATCTTCCAAAATCTTCTCTGCTCTAAAGTTAGTATTCTTAGAAACATCCATTTAAATTTTTTTATGGATATAAAGTGGGTTTCTGTCTTTATAGAAGATTGGAATTCAATTTTAGTTACATGAAAGTAACTACCATTGACTCTTGAACAACACAGGTTTGAAAGGCATAGGTCCACTTATACATGTATTTTTTTTTTTTTTTTGGTAAATACAGTACAGTATTATAAATTTACTTTCTCTTTGATTTTTTATTAACATTTTTTTCTAGCTTTATGTAAGAATATAGTATATAGTACATGTGACATACAAAGTGTGTATTAATTCAATTGTTTATGTTATTGGTAAGGCTTTTGGTTGACAGTAGGCTATTAGTAGTTACATTTTGGGGGAGTAAAAAATTATATATGGATTTCTACTAAACAGGGGTCAGCGCCCAGCGCCTGCATTGTATATTGTTCAAGGGTCATCTGTATACCAAATTATTAAACCAGCAACAGCTTAACGAGTTTGACCTTATAATAATAACTTAATTATTCTCATCTACCCTCTGTATGGTGACAATAAAAGTATTCTTATAGGATAAGTCAAGGATATGTTCCAAAAATGTTTCAAATGTTTCACATTTGGGGGTATAGTTATTCTGAGTGAATAATCTATAGTAGCAGGAATTTTGAGGAAAAATAATAAAAGAACAACTTCACAATTTATTCTGCTCTAAGTTCCTTTAGGTTTGAAAGTTTCTCATTAATTTCTGAATCTGTCACAGCATCTTACCTTGGCTATTTATTTATTACTAATTTATTTAGGAGTGATTATCTAAGATACAGACTTACCTCATACAAAATGTCTCACTTTGTCTTCATGTTCCCCCCACCCACTTTAAGGCATTAATTTTACATTCTTGCCAAAGACTATCCAGAGTATCCCTGGTAACCAGTGTTGTGAACTATTTGAACCAAAGTCTTCCCCATGGTCTACTTTCTTTCTGACTTAGAAAGAAAATACATGTATGTACGTTATCTTATTTTAAACATTTGAATTTAGAAGATTCATGGTTGGTGGCTTTTTAACAATAAAAATTTTAAATTCTAAAAATTACATATGTTCTTTGTATAAGATTTGAAAAGGTGGACAATAGTGGCATAAAAATAACCACATAGAGGAGTGCTTGGGTGGCTCAGTCGGTTAAGTGTCTCTTTTATTTTTGTTTATTTTTTTTTTTTTTTGAGAGAGAGGGAGGGAGAGAGTGCAAGGGAGTGAGGGGCAGAGAGAGAAAGAATCCCACAAGGGACAGAGAGAGAGAGACGAGGAGGGGGCAGGGGGAGAGAGATAGGGGCACCTGGGTGGCTCAGTCAGTTAAGCGTCCAACTTTGGCTCAGGTCATGATCTCACAGCTAATGAGTTTGAGCTCTGCATTGGGCTCTGTGCTGACAGCTCAGAGACTGGAGCCTGCTTCAGATTCTGTGTCTCCCTCTCTCTCTGCCCCACTCCCAGTCATGCTGTGTCTCTTTCTCCAAAAATAAACAAACATTAAAAAAATTTAAAAAAAGAGAGGGAGAGAGAGAAGCAGGGCTCATCCGAATAGGGACTGTTTTTACCCAAAGCAGGGCTTGTGTTCACCTGAAGTGGGGCATGAGCTCACCCTAAGTGGGACTCGAACTCATGAACCTTGAGATCATGACTTGAGCCAAAGTCAGATGCTTAATGACTGAACCACCCAGGCACCCTAAGTGTCTGACCCTTGATTTTGGCTCAGGTCATGGTCTCACGGTTTGGAGCCTTCTCTCTGCCCCTCCTCCACTCTAAATAAATAAATAAATAACCATCCACACACAATTTTACATCCAGAGAAACTTGTCAATTTTTGATGTGCTGCTTTCTAACTCTTCCCCTGTCCCTTCCCCAGCCAGTACCGTATGATGCATAAAGTTTTAGATTCTGCAGTGTTTCTCCATTTTCACAAACTTTCTGAAGACATTTTTAATGGATATGAATTCCATCATGTGGATGCACATTTTATAAACCTTTCTTCTTGCTTTTCCAAATTTTGTTAAATTATGCAATTTTCTGAAGGAGAATTTTTCTTTCCTTTTCTATATTCTAGTTGTTAGTGAAAAAATGTTCAATTGACAGAGGTTTACAGCTTGTAGAAGTGCTACTAGTGATATACCTATATTTATTAATTTATCAGTACACTGATTCATTTAATAAACATTTTGAGAACCAGTCACATGCCAGGCAGAGCTTACGGATACTCAGAAAGTTGACCATCTAGTGGAAGAGGTAAGAAGTAATAACAATTCAGTATGATGAGTCCTGTGATAGAGGAAGACATAGGATCCTGTAGGAGCTAAGAGCAGGGACCCATCTAATTTGAGATACGGAAGTGGGGAGAAATCTTACAAGTCTTGTAAGAGGAGGTGAAACTTAAGCTGGGTCTTAGGGACTCAAGATAATAAGGTAGTCAAAAAGTGAGAGTGAGCAGGAAGACATTCTAGGTGAAGGGAACAGCACATGAAAGGTGTGAAGTATCAGATAGCATGTCCAATAGAAAGCTTTCATATTAATATTAAAAATGGCTTCAGTATATGGTACATGTGAAGGAACGGCAAGAGAGGAAGCTAAGAAAGAGGGCAGACATAATTTCTTGAAGGGCCTTAAATATCATTCTCAAGGCTGAGAGTGTAAACATAATCATGGCAAAGTCCTTGAGGAACGTGTTTGTAGCTCTACTTTTCATTTATACATCAGCAATGCTCAAATTAATAGCTCTCACTCTCTAAGCTCCTGATCTATATATCCAGCTGCCTAGTTGGCCTCTCTAGAATATAGTTAGAATGTAAGCTCCATGAGAGGAAGTATTTCACTGCTTTAGTCCTAAGCTGTATCTGCACTGCCTTAAACAGTACCTGGCAATAATTTATTGAATAATTAAATAAATGTTTGATAGAGAATCATGTCTCTCTCAGAGGCATCTCAAACTACATATAAATCAAATTTGTGATCTTCCTCCTCTAGCCAGATCCTTTCTAATGTTCCCTATTTCAATGATTATCACCATTTATTTAGTTTCACAAGCCAGGAACATGGGTATATCTGTTGGCATATCTGTTTTTCTTGCCTTCTATATTCATTTAATTGCCAAGACATTGAAGTTGTGACATATTTCCTTATATGTCTGTTTCCCTCCCTCTTTACTGTTCCAGCCCAGGCTATTATCATCTCTTTCCTAGTCCTGTACAATCCTAGGAAACTCTAATTCTGTACTCGTGTCCCTTTTCAGTCTATTCTTTGTGCTGGTCTTAGAATCAAGCCCATAGAATCAGATTCTGATATTCCTGTTTGAAACCAGTTTTTCTTTGGATAAAGAACAACATTCTTAACATGGTCTACAAGGCCCTGTGTGCTCTAGCCCATGTCAAACCTTTGGCTACATCTCAAGTGCCTTTTCTGGACTATCCATGTCTAGTCACATTGGCTTTTAAAAATTTTCCAATGGACCATGCTTTTTCTCCTGACTCCACTGTATAATGAGTAGCTTTTAGTACATGTTATAAAATGGAACATCTACTGTTAGAGAAATAAATGTATCAATACTTTTGAGGAGATATTTATTACCCTAAAAGAGCACTGTTCTGTGCAGCATTGTTTTCTTGAAAAGTAAACCTGTGAATTATTGTAAATAAGCACAAGCATGTTAAAGTATAATTTGTTCCTTTTTCAGATTATATCACACATCTCACCTTATCCTCAAGTCAGTTATAAAGCAAGTACTTACAAGGTACATTTATTCTTATTTTAAAGTAAGAAAACATTTTCTGTTGTAAATTTAAGCTATTGTTTTAAATGCTGCAGTATTGAGATAGGAAGGAAATGTAGGAAATGCCTTAAAAAACAAAACAATTCGGTTTTATATGAAAGTAGTGACTTAATTAGAATGGTGACTTAAAGCCTCCATTCTGAAGATAGCTGTCATTTCTTATAAGATTTAAAACCACCTTCTCTATAATAAATAAAACAAGTTGAATAGTCTCACAAGCACCAAAGCTGAGTTGTTTTACTAAATTTATTGTTCTTAATTGTGAGCACCTGGAGGAAATTATTGTTTGGTTTTGTATAATTTTTATTGTATATTTGGTATTAAATGTTTCTGTAATTAAAATATTTATAGAATATATTGTATTCTGTTATGGAAAATGAGAAACTGGTTTGCTCATTTGTAGTTCAAGTTGTATTTAATCAGTTAAGTAACTTTAGCAGGTATTGCACCATATGATATATATTCATTACTGATATTTCTTTAATTTTTTTCTTTTAGTCAAAAGATTAAACTTTACAGAAGAATGCAATCAAGTGATGGCTTTTTCTTTAGAATTTGAATATGGAGGCCACAGGAACAGATGAAGTTGACAAGCTAAAAACTAAATTTATATCTGCTTGGAACAACATGAAATATAGTAAGTGTCATGATTTAAAAATTATATAAATCCAAAGAAATATTTGAAGATGTATATCATCTGCCTTATAAAGTCATTGAAAATTGGTTGAGGTTCTCTTGAATGATATATTTCTGTAAGGAATGTAAATAAGAATATATTCAGAAGAAAGAGCCAAATATCATCATAAACATTGCCTAGAAACTTAGGCATACTGTGTGGTCCTTTTTCCTTTAAACATTCAGAAGCAAAAAGAATTTATTTAGGTGATGATAATACCTCAGGTTTTCAGACTCAGTTTTAGGCAACTGTATGTATAAACTAGGAAGCAAGCAAAATAAACCTTTGAACACACCAAGCAGATAAGTTCACACACCAATACCTATGAATTTCTCTCAGAACCTTGTGTTTAACCTTGGGTTTGTGAACAAAGCCATTAAGGATCATATGGTGATTTTAAAGCCCGCCTTGGACTAGAAACAATTTGGAGAAGAAGAAGCTTTCAAAGATGGAGAAATACTCAGCAGAACCAGCTTCAACCAGGAGGAAGTTCAGATCCATAAAATAGGAATGATAACATTTAAAAAACTCCCTTTATAATGCAGATTCAGGTAGGGGAGCCAAGATGGCAGAACAGCATGGAAGTTTTTTGTGTATCTCGCGTCCATGAAATACAACCAGACCAACACTAAACCATCCTGCACACCTAGAAAACTGATCTGAGGATTAACACAACAATCTGCACAACCTGAACCACAGAATTCAGCGGGTACATGGCGCGGAGAGGTGAACTGGGGGAGAGAGAAGCCACGGAGGGCAGGGAGCCACTTTTGCTTGGGGAGAGAGGATGGAGCTGGTGGGGGGGGGTAGTGGAGAATACAGGAAAAGCACCCCTCCCCAAAAGCAGCTGGAAAGTGAAAATTGGAAACAGCTGCAGGGACTAAACTAAAAAGGGAGAAATGAGAAAGGAGAAAGGGGAGGGTTTAAATTCCATTAAGACTGTAAACGGGAGCGCAGAGTCTGAAACTCCACAGCTCAATACCTGGTGGTGGCTCTGGTGGGAAGGGCGAATCCCCAGGAGCAGAGTGGGGTCCAGGAGGTTCTCAGGCCACACTGGGAGAAGTGGTTCCATTGCTAGAAGGACATTTGGTGGAGGCTGTGAGGTCACCTGGTCCCAGCAGACCCCAGAGAATGGCCACATTCGCTGGTGCTGGAACAAGGTCGTTAAGGGTGAAGACTGGTGCCAGATGTATTGTGATTTTCCATAATCCCTGAAATGCTGCTGCTACACTATCTCACGAACTTTTTCTGGGGCGGGCTGGCACCTGGCTGCAGTCTCTGGGCATCGGCAGCAGCACGGCCCCGTGAACATTCCTGGGCGCAGCTGGCACCCGACCATTGCTCGGTGAGACCCTCCGCAGAGGGGTGGAACGGGTTAAAGCTGCAGTCCCTCAGAATTAAGGGGCCAGGGAAAACAGCCACATCTGAGACAAAACTCGGGAGAGAGGTACTACCTGGGGTTTGGTCATGGACTGTATAAAAGTGGGGAGTGGACAAAAGCTGAAGACAAAGGAGGGGTGTGTGATTGTTGATCAGGGAGAACAATTCCTATACTAGAGACTGGGTAGCTGCCTGACGCCACTTTCACTGCTCCCATGCATGCACATATGCACCTGCAATCGCCACAACAATCCACCCCAGTAGGCTAACAACGCCATCTAGTGGAGAACAGAGCTGTTACACTAAGCCCTGCCCAACTGGGCCAACCTCGCTCTTCAAGAACACAAGTCTCACTGCCTACTTAGTTTATGGAAATAAACTTTTAGGGGAAAATGAAGTAATTTCAGTCATATTTCAGTCTGTTAGCATGTCCAACTATTCAATTTTCTTTTTTAAAAATTTTTTTTCTTTTTCATTTCTTTTTCTTGAATACAGAAAGAAAAAAATCATTTTTATTTTCAATTTTTATTAAAAATATTTTTCTTTAAATTCTTTTCCTGTTTTTTTACTTTTGTGTAAATTTTTTCAAATTCTATTTTACTTCCATCATTTTATTTTAGTCTACTTCAGTGTATTCACTTTTTCAAATTTTCAAACGATATTTTTTTCTTTTTTCTCTTTTTGGTTTCTGTTCTTTTTCTTGAATACAGAAAGAGAAAAAATTCATTTTTATTTTTAATTTTTATTACAAATGTTTTTATTTAATTTTTTCTACTATATTCTTTACTTTTGTGTAAATTTTTTCAAATTCTATTTTACTTCCATCATTTCATTTTACTCTACTTCAGTGTACCCAGTTTTTAAAATTTTCAAACAATTTGCTTTTTTTTTTTCTTCCCTCCCTCCTTTTTTCTCTAATCTATGAAGCCACTTTCAACACCCAGACCAAAACACACCTAGGATCTAGCATCATTTATTCGATTTTTTTGGTGTGTGTCTTTTTAATTTTAATATTTTTTTAATTTTAATTTTTTTTAATTTTAATTTTTTCTACTTCATTAATTCCTTTTCTCCCTTCAAAATGACGAAACGAAGGAATTCACCCCAAAAGAAAGAGCAGGAAGAAACGACAGCCAGGGACTTAACCAATACAGATACAAGCGAGATGTCTGAAACAGAATTTAGAATCACAATAATAAGAATACTAGCTGGAGTTGAAAATAGATTAGAATCCCTTTCTGTGGAGATAAAAGAAGTAAAAACTAGTCGGGATTAAATAAAAAATGCTATAATTTAGCTGCAATCACGAATGGATGCCATGGCAGCAAGGATGGATGAGGCAGAACAGAGAATCAGTGATAGAGAGGACAAACTTATGGAGAATAATGAAGCAGAAAAAAAGAGGGAGATTAAGGCAAAAGAGCACGATTTAAGAATTAGAGAAATCAGTGACTCATTAAAAAGGAACAACATCACAGAGTGGCCAACAGTCTGCAAAGCAACATGCCTAAGTTTTATTGTGACTACTGCAACACATACCTCACCCATGACTCTCCATCTGTGAGAAAGACACACTGCAGTGGTAGGAAACACAAAGAGAATGTGAAAGACTACTATCAGAAATGGATGGAAGAGCAAGCCCAGAGCCTGATCGACAAAACAACTGCTGCCTTTCAGCAAGGAAAGATTCCTCCTACTCCATTCTCTGCTCCTCCTCCTGCAGGGGCGATGATTCCATCTCCCCCTAGTCTCCCGGGTCCTCCTCGCCCTGGTATGATGCCAGCACCCCATATGGGGGGCCCTCCCATGATGCCAATGATGGGCCCTCCTCCTCCTGGGATGATGTCAGTGGGACCTGCTCCTGGAATGAGGCCGCCTATGGGAGGCCACATGCCAATGATGCCTGGGCCCCCAATGATGAGACCTCCCACCCGTCCCATGATGGTACCCACTCGGCCAGGAATGACTCGACCAGACAGATAAGGAGAGACAGGAACCTCTTTATATCCATTTTATATTACTTGTTCTACTTTACCAGGAGATCATGGTGCTGTGACTCTGGGTGTTTTCTAACAGCATGACAAGGAAGACTTGCTCCCCCTTCCTATCAAACAGAGAATAGTTTTTGCAAGGGAGTAGTGGGACAAAAAAAAAAAAAGTAATTTCCAGTTGTATCGTGAAATGTGAAAATAAAATTGTCAACTGTTTTAGTTAAAAAAAAAAAAAAAAAGGAACAACATCAGAATCATAGGGGTCCCAGAAGAGGAAGAGAGAAATAGGGGTAGAAGGGTTATGTGAGCAAATCATAGCGGACAACTTTCCTAACCTGGGGAAAGACACAGACATCAAAATCCAGGAAGCACAGAAGACTCCCATTAGATTCAACAAAAACCGACCATCAACAAGGCATATCATAGCCAAATTCACAAAATACTCAGGCAAGGAGAGAATCCTGAAAGCAGCAAGGGAAAAAAAAGTCCTTAACCTGCAAGGGAAGACAGATCAGGTTTACAGCAGACCTATCCACAGAAACTTGGCAGGCCAGAAAGGAGTGGCAGGATATATTCAATGTGCTGAATCAGAAAAATATGCAGCCAAGAATTCTTTATCCAGCAAGGCTGTCATTCAAAATAGAAGGAGAGATTAAAAAGTTTCCCAAACAAACAAAAATTACAGGAGTTTGTGACCACTAAACCAGCCCTGCAAGATATTTTAAGGGGGACTCTCTGAGGGGAGAAAAGATGAAAATATAAATAAATACCAAAAGCAACAAAGATTAGAAAGGACCAGAAACTCCAACTCTACAAGCAACGTAATGGCAATAAATTCATATCTTTCAGTACTCATTCTAAATGTCAATGGACTCAATGCTCCAATCAAAAGACATAGGGTAACAGAATGAATAAGAAAACAAGATCTATCTCTATGCTGTTTAAGAGACCCACTTTAGACCTAAAGACACCTTCAGATTGAAAGTAAGGGGATGGAGAACCATCTGTCATGCTAATGGTCAACAAAAGAAAGCTGGAGTAGCCATACTTATATCAGACAGTCTAGACTTTAAAATAAAGACTGTATCAAGAGATGCAGAAGGGCATTATATCATAATTAAGGGGTCTATCCACCAAGAAGACCTAACAATTGTAAATATTTATGTGCCAAATGTGGGAGCACCCAAATATATAAATCAATGAATCACAAACATAAAGAAACTTATTGATAGTAATACCATAATAGGAGACTTCCAATACCCTACTCACAGCAGTGGACAGATCATCTAATCAAAAAATCAAGGAAACAATGGCTTTGAATGACATTCTGGACCAGATGGACTTAACAGATACATTCAGAACATTTCATCCTAAAGCAGCAGAATATACATTCTTCTCCAGTGCACATGGAATGTTCTCCAGAATAGACCACATACTGGGACACAAATCAGTCCTCAGCAAGTACAAAAAAATCGAGATCATACACTGCATATTTTCAGAACACAACACTATGAAACTCGAAAGAAAAATTTGGAAAGGTAACAAATACTTGGAGACTGAAGAACATCCTACTAAAGAATGAATGAGCTAACCAAGAAGTTAAAGAGGAAATTAAAAAGTATATGGAAGCCAATGAAAATGATAACACCACAACCCAAAACCTCTGGACCGCAGCTAAGGCAGTCATAAGAGGAAAGTATATAGCAATCCAGGCCTTCCTAAAGAGGGAAGAAAGATCTCAGATACACAACCTAACCTTACGCCTTAAAGAGCTGGAAAAAGAACAGCAAATAAAACCCCAAAGCAGCAGAAGACAGAAAATAATAAAGATTAGAGCAGAAATTAATGCTATCAAAACTAAAAACACAGTAGAACAGATCAATGAAACCAGAAGATGGTTCTTTGAAAGAATTAACAAAATTGATAAACCACTAGCCAGCTTGGTCAAAAAGAAAAAGGAAAGGACCCAAATAAATAAAATCAAGAATGAAAGGGGAGAGATCACAACCAAAACAGCAGAAATAAAAACAATAATAAAAAAATATTATGAGCAATTATATGCCAATAAAATGGGCAATCTGGAAGAAATGGATAAATTCCTAGAAACATATACACTACCAAAACTGAAACAGGAAGAAATAGAAAATTTGAACAGACACATAACCAGTAAGGAAGTCGAATTAGTAATAAAAAATCTGCCAAAAAACAAACGTCCAGGGCCAGATGGCTTTCCAGGGGAATTCTACCAAACATTTAAGGAAGAGTTAACACCTATTCTCTTGAAGTTGTTCCAAAAAATAGAAATGGAAGGAAAACTTCCAAACTCTTTCTATGAAGCCAGCATTACCTTGATTCCAAAACCAGAGACCCCACTAAAAAGGAGAATTATACCAATTTCCCTGATGAACATAGATGCAAAAATCCTCAACAAGATATTAGCCAACTGGATCCAACAATACATTAAAAAAATTATTCACCACGAGCAAGTGGGATTTATACCTGGGATGCAGGGCTGGTTCAATATCCACAATAAATTAATGTGATTCATCACATCAATAAAAGAAAGGACAAGAACCATATGATCCTCTCAATAGATGCAGAAAAGGCATTTGACAAAATACAGCATCCTTTCTTGATAAAAACCCTCAAGAAAGTAGGGATAGAAGGATCATACCTCGAGATCATAAAAGCCATATATGAATGACCCAACTCTAATATCATCCTCAATGGGGAAAAACTGAGAGCTTTCCCCCTAAGGTCAGAAACGACAGGGATGTCCACTCTTGTCACTGTCATTCAACATAGTATTGGAAGTCTTAGCCTCTGCAATCAGACAACACAAAGAAATAAAAGGCATCCAAATCGGCCAGGAGGAGGTCAAATTTTCACTCTTAACAGATGGCATGATACTCTAAATGGAAAACCCTAAAGATTCCACCAAAAAACTGCTAGAATTGATTCATGATTTCAGCAAAGTTGCAGGATATAAAATCAATGCACAGAAATCAGTTGCATTCCTATACACCAACAATGAAGCGACAGAAAGAGAAATCAAGGAATTGATCCCATTTACAATTGCACCAAAACCCATAAAATACCTAGGAATAAATCTAACCAAAGAGGTGAAAAATGTATACACTGAAAACTATAGAAAGCTTATGAAAGAAACTGAAGAAGACACAAAAAAATGGAAAAAGATTCCATGCTCCTGGATAGGAAGAACAAATATTGTTGAAATGTTGATACTACCCAAAGCAATCTATGTATTCAATGCAATCCCTATCAAAATAACACCGGCATTCTTCACAGAGCTAGAACAAATCCTAAAATTTGTATGGAACCAGAAAAGACCCCGAACAGCCAAAGCAATCTTGAAAAAAAAACCAAAGCAGGAGGCATCACAATCCCGGACTTCAAGCTATACTACAAAGCTGTAATCATCAAGACAGTATGGCACTGGCAGAAGAACAGACACGATCTGAGTGGAACAGAATAGAGAACCCAGAAATGGACCTACAAATGTATGGCCAACTAATCTTTGACAAAGCAGGACAGAATATCCAATGGAATAAAGACAGTCTCTTCAGCAAGTGGTGCTGGGAAAACTGGACAGCGACATACAGAAGAATGAACCTGGACCACTTTCTTACACCATACATAAACTCAAAATGGATGAAAGACCTAAATGTAAGACAGGAAGCCATCAAAATCCTTGAGGAGAAAGCAGGCAAAAACCTTTTTGATCTTGGCCTCAGCAACTTCTTACTCAACACGTCTCTGGAGGCTAGGGAAACAAAAGCAAAAATGAACTACTGGGACTTCATCAAAATAAACAGCTTCTGCACAGTGAAGGAAACAATCAGCAAAACTAAAAGGCAACCAACAGAACGGAAGAAGATATTTGCAAATGACATATCAGATAAACGATTAACATCCAAAATCTATAAAGAACTTATCAAACTCAACACCCAAAAACCAAATAATCCAGTGAAGAAATGGGCAAAACACATGAATAGACACTTCTCCAAAGAAGACATCCAGATGGCCAACTGACACATGAAAAAATGCTCAACATCACTCCTCATCAGGGAAATACAAATCCAAATCACAGTGAGATACCACCTTACACCTGTCAGAATGGCTAACATTGCAACAACAGATGTTGGCAAGGATGTGGAGAAAGAGGATCTCTTTTGCATTGTTGGTGGGAATGCAAGCTGGTGCACCCATTCTGAAAAAACAATATGGAGGTTCCTCAAAAAGCTAAAAATAGAACTACCCTATGACCCAGCAATTGTACTACTAGGTATTTATCCAAGGGATATAGGTGTGCTATTTCAAAGGGACACATGCACCCCAATGTTTATAGCAGCACTATCAACAATAGCCAAAGTATGGAAAGATCCCAGATGTCCATCGCTGGATGAATGAATAAAGAAGATGTGATATTTATATACAATGGAGTATTCCTCGGCAATCAAAAAGAATGAAATCTTGCTATTTGCAACTATGTGGATGGAACTGGAGGGTATTATGCTAAGTGAAATTAGTCAGTCAGAGAAAGACAAATATCATATGACTTCACTCATATGAGGACTTTAAGAGACAAAACAGATGAACATGAGGGAAGGGAAACAAAAATAATATAAAAATAGGGAGGAGTACAAAACCTAAGAGACTCATAAATATGGAGAACAAACTGAGGGTTACTGGAGGGGTTGTGGGGGGGGGGAAATGGGCTAAATGGGTAAGGGGCACTAAGGAATCTACTCCTGAAATCATTGTTGCACTATATGCTAACTTGGATGTAAATTTAAAAAAAAGAAAAAAACACAAAAATAAAATTAAAAAAATAATAATGCAAATTCAGGTAAAACACAATGGACAGTTGGCTCCTGCTCACTGGAAAGCATGGCCAGCTAAAGGCCATGTTAGACAGTTACAACTTGATAATAAAACATTGCATTTTGAAAACTGAGCACTGATTTTTTAAAAATTGAGATATAATATACTAAAAAAATCATCCTTTTATGATTCAGTGGTTTTTAGTATAAGATTGTACAACATCATCACTAGCTAATCCCAGAACACCTTTATCACCCCAAAATGCAACCCTGTACTGATTAGCATCTACTCCCTGTTCCTCCCCACCTCTTCTCTAGCCCCTCGCAATCACCAGTCTATTTACTGTCTCTATGGATTTGACTGTTCTGGACATTTCATATAAATGGCATTATGCAACTTGTGGCCTTTTCTGTCTGACTCCTTTTGCTTAGCATAATGTTTTCAAAATTCATCCATATTGTAGCATGTATGTATCCGTACTTCATTCCTTTATATGACTGAATTATATTTAATTGTATGGCCATACTACATTTTCTTTACCCATTTATTATTTGATGGACATTTGGATTGTTTTTGAATTTTTGGCTAATATGAATATTGCTGCTATGAACATTGTGTAAAAGTTTTTGTGTGAACATATGCATTCAGTTCTCTTGGGTATACACCTAAGAGTAGAATTGCTGGATAATATATTAACTCTAATTTTAACTTTTTGAAAAAGTACCAAGCTGTTTTCTAAGGTGGCTGTACCATTTTATATTCCTATCAGCAATGTTTGAGGGTTTGAATTTCTCCACATTGTCAACAGCACTTTTTATTGTCCATCTTTTTTATTGGAGCCATTCCAGTGGCTACGAAGTATCTCAGTGAGTTTGATTTGCATTTCCTTGATGAATAATGATATTAAGCAACCTTCTATATACTTACTATTTGTATATATTCTTTGGAGAAATATCTATTTAAATCCTTTGTGTATTTTTTAATTGGGTTATTTGTCTTTTTATTTTTGAGCTTTATGAGTTCTTTATATGTTCTAGATAGAAATCCCTTAGCAAATATATGATTTACAAATACTTTCTCCCATTTTGGTGTTGTCTTTTTACTTTCTTGATAGTGTCCACTAGAGCACAAAACCTTCAAATTTTGATGAAATCCAGTTTATTTATTTTTTCTTTGGTTGTTTGTGCTTTTGATATCAAATTAGAGAAACTGTTGTGTAAATCAGAATCATGAAGATTTATACCTGTGTTTCTTAAGAGTTTTATTTTTTTAATTAAAAAAACCTTTTTCTAGGGAGAGAGAGAAAGTGAGCATGAGTTGGGGAGAGGGGCAGAGGGAGAGAGAGAGAATCTTAAGCTCCACACTAAGTGTGGAGCCTGATGAGGGATCCTGGGATCATTACCTGAGCCACAATCAAAGGTCAGACGCTTACCTGAGCCACCCAGGAACCCCAAGAATTTTATTAATTTAGCTCTTATATTTAGGTCTTTGATCCATTTTGAATTAATTTTTGCATGCGATGTGAGGTAGAAGTCCAACTTCATTTTTGTATGTGTCTATCTAGTTGTCCCAGCACCATTTTTTGAAAAGACTGTTCTTTCTCCATTGAATGGTCTTGATTCCCTTGTCTAAATCAGTTGACCACAGATGTAAAGGTTTATTTATGGACTTCCAGTTCAATTCCATGTATGTACACATCCATCTGTGTGCCAGTGCAACACTCTCTTAATTACTTTAGCTTTTTGTAAAATTACAAAATTGGAAAGTGTGATTCCTTCAACTCTGTTCTTCTTTTCCAAGATTATTTTGGCTATTTTGGATGAATTTTTTATCATCTTAACAATTTCTGCAAGAAATCCAGTTGGGATTTTGATAGAGATTTTAGTGAATCTGTAGATCACTTGTACAGTATTGCCATATTAAACTTTCCAATCCATGGACATGGGATATGTTTCCTTATATTTAGGTTTGTAATTTTTTGTTTCAATCATGTTTTGTCGTTTTCTACTTATAAAGCTTGTTAAAGTTTTTCCTAAGTATTTAGGAAAGTTTTTATTTCCTTTTTTGTTAAAGTTATTCCTATTTTATTCTTTTTGATGCTATTTTAAAGTGAATTGTTTTCTTTCTTTAAGTTTATTTGTTGCCAGTATATAGAAATAATAGTTGCTTTTTGTAATTTTATCTTGTGTCTTGTAAGCTTGATGTTCTACTTTATTAGCTCTAATAGTTTTTTTTTGTGATTCTTTTAGATTTTCTGTATGTAAAGATCATGTCATCTGCAAATAGAGGCTTATGTTCTTTTTAAGCCATTTAATTTGGTGAATAGGTTATGTGATGAAGATTTCATTTGTAAGTTGAAAATTGTCATACAGGCACTAGATAACCCATTTTTATTTTACTATTTTTTTAAATACAAATCACTTTTATTTTTAAATGTTTATTTATTTATTTTTGAGAGAGACAGAGAGAGAGAGAGAGTATGAGCAGGGGAGTGGCAGAGGAAGAAGGAGGCAGAGAATCTGAAGCAGGCTCTGAGTGCTGTCAGTGTCGAGCCTGATGTGGGGCTTGAATTCAAGAATCATGAGCTCATGACATGAGCCAAAGTCTTAAGCTTAAGACCTAGGTGCTCCTAGAATAACCCAGTTTATCAGTATCCTAGGTATTGTTAAACTATTATTTACATATGTGTTGTTTTCCTTATCTAGATACTTAAGTGGCCATCATAAAATTATGGTAATTTCTAATCTCTTCTTCAACAGATGGTTTAAGGTGACTAAGTGTTCTAGATAGCTTCAAGTTATGGACTAGTATTTTTGTTTGATTTTATTGGTTGAAAATCTCTCTAAAATGTTTTCTGTATTTTCCTTGCTTAGAGTTTGTGTAGTATGGGTGGTACAGGAAGGACTAAGATTGATTGAGCATTTACTAGCATTTAAAAAAATTTTTTTAAATGTTTATTTATTTTTGAGAGAGACAGACCATGATTGGGGGAGGGGCAGAAAGAGGGAGACAGAATCTGAAGCAGGCTCCAGGCTCAACTGTCAGCACAGAGCCCAACATGGGGCTCGAACCCATGAACTGCAAGATCATGACCTGAGCTGAAGACAGAGGCTTAACAGACTGAGCCACCCAGGTTCCCTAGCATTTTGTAGATGATTTATGTACCTTATTTAAATCTCATATCTTTCTGAGATGGATATCTTCCTGAGATTTTTTTTTTAATTAGAAAACTGAGATTAACATATTTGTGGTCACATATCTAGGTAATAAGTCATGAAACTGGTGGTATTCAAATCCAGCCTCCCTGTTCCTCAGTCTTGCTCTTCTCTGAATATAGTGAACATAATTTAGGATTAATTTTTTCAATGTCAATATTATGAAATGATGAAGATGGAACTAGAAATGGGATAGCACTTAAGATTTAAAAGACTCTGGACCTTACTTTCTTGAAAAACGGCTTAATTTTTGCTTTCTTCTCCCCTCTCTCCTTTTATTTACCTGACTTCATGAGGTGTGTAAACTTGACTTCCTTTTTAAAAAAGGTTAATATGTAAACCATCCTTCTTCTGGGTGTTTCAGATCCTCCCAAAAATAATTATCATCTGTTATTTCTACATTTTTTGGCTTGTTTGGATCTTTTAAAGCTTTGTGGTATTCAGGTAGCTGACTTAATGGACTATAGGTTTTTTGTAACATTCTGTTTATGATTGCTATTCTCCAAAGATCGTCCTTAGTAAGGATCTTTAATCATATCTTGTGTTGTCTCTTTTCTCATTGAATCTGGGCTGGCCTGTGCCTCATATTAACCAATAGAATGAGAGGAAATGAGGCTGTGTCAATTCTAGGCCTGGCCATTAAGAGGCAACTTCTGCTTGCTCTGATTTGGAGCTCTGAACTGTTATGTCACCACTTTAGGTACTCTGCTGGAGAAAATCACATGGAGAGACCACATGACGAAGAAAGGCCCTGAGATGATCTAAGAGAGAAAGCATCAGCCAATTCAGTGTCTCAGTTGAGCCTCTCCATCTGATTTCCGCTATGTTAGACTTAGCAGGAGAACTGCTCGGTTGAGCCCAGTCAATCCACAGAACTGTGTGATATAAGAAAAAAGTTGTTTCATAAGATAAAAACAGAAAGGGAGGCAAACCATAAGAGACTCTTAAATACACAGAACAAACTGAAGGTTGCTGGAGGGGAAGTGGGTGGAGGGATGGGCTAAATGGGTGATGGGCATTAAGGAGGGCACTTGTTATGATGAGCACTGGGTGTTGTATTTAAGTGATGAATCATGGGAATCTACCCCTGAAACCAAGAGCACACTGTATATACACTGTATGTTAGCTAACTTGACAATAAATTATATTAAAAGAAAAAAAAAATTTCCTTCACCCCAAAAAGTTTCTTCAAGCTTCCTTCTGGTCAATGCTCACCCCTCACAGTCATTGCCCCGTTTCAATTTATTTAATGGCTTGTTTGCCAAATTTACTTACTTCTCTTAACTTACTTAGTTTTATTTAATTAGTTTTCATTTGAAATCATAATGACATTTGTCTCTGTCCCACCTCCCTCTGCTATAAACTGAGACTTAAAGGTAAACAGTAGGGGAGATTAAGATACAAAATAAGAATATATTCTTCAGTATGAAGAATTCTGGTGAATATATATTTTTCAATATGTATAAGAAGAACTTATTAATATACTTTTATTCATGGCTCCTTCCTATACTCCAGGCTCTGTTATCCCATGTCTCTATGGATTTTATATCCTTCATTTTTTGTCTGTGTGCCATGGTATCCTGGTTCAGCGTCAACAAGCTAGGGTAGAGGTAGTTGTGTTTCTTACAATACTTTTATAAAGATAAAATGAAAACTGGTCAACTAAAACCAAATAATTAAAAGAAAAAAAGAATATTCTATAGACTAGTCATTTGGCATACAGGCCTAATTCAGCTTTGACATGCCTGTGGAAAAAGAGAGGAAAATGGCTGGGCCTTATGAGAAGTCCTGAGCTTTCTTATGTACCTAGCATCATGGAGTATTAAAATAAGTCAGTCTATTATGAGGGTTAGGTCCTGCCAGGATTTGCACAGGAAGTGTAAGAGTGAGAGAGTATGCACCATATGAGTCATGCATGGTTGAGCTTTAAAGCACTGTAAATCTGTGCTCAAGTAAAATGTGGATCCTTGCAATGCCCCAGGCTCTTAAGAATCAGATTCACAACTTCTCTTTTCTTGAGGAAGGATTGGTGAGTGGTAAGAGGAGGTAGGCAGAGGCTAGAGCATAGGGAGAAAGAGAAGTTCCTCCTTGAAGATTGTTTCCTTTTATTTGAAGGTTTTTTTTTTGTGAAGTTCTTAGAATTTGCTTTAGAAATACTGGGAGGGGGTTATTACTATTTGGGGGTTAGAATCATTCTGGTACAGTACTAACAATTCTAAGAGATAATGTTTGTAAGGTGCCTAGCCTAGTTCCTGGTATAGAATAGGATCAGTAAATACCATTTTCCCACTGGAGTTCAGAGAAGAGCATCAGAGCCAGGTGGGAAAAAGAAAAACTGGCTTAGAAGTGCACACAGGAGGGTGTGGAGCCTGCTTAAGATTCTCTTCCCTTCCTCCCTCTGCTCCTCCCTGGCTCACACTCATTCGCTCTGCAAACACACACACACACACACACACACACACACACACACACACACGAGCTGTAAGAAGTAGATAGGCTCATATTGGGGAGGATATTTTTGTCATGGGCTAGTATGAGCCAAACAGCAAAGCCCACTTTGAGTATAGGTGAAAAGTAGTGGAAAAGATGACTGTAAATGTAATTTGTATCATATTTTGGAATGTCTTTAGTATCACTGAGAAGTTCATAATAAATCTGTTAAGTAATGAGTCACTGAGGATGGTTTTTGAGCAGAAGAGTTACCTATTCAAAGCTGAGCCACGGGGAGATTAATTTGGCAGTGACATGTGGCATATGCTAGAATGAGGAAAAACTGATGACACAGAAACTGTTTTGGAGAGTACTGCAGCAATCCAAGTAAAGGAAAACCCGATTCATATATTTATTTGCCATTCTTTCTTTTCTCTAGCAAATTCAAATACTTGCATCATCTTTATTATGAATACGTATTTCTATTTCTTTTTTGTATTCATTTGTATTAAAGTACTTTGGGGAGCACTTTTGTAAAAAGTCACTTATTTTACATTTTCTAAAAACTTTTCAATATAAATGGCAGATAGTCTACTTAAGAGTAGGCCTAAGTCTGTTGGCTCCCAATTTCAGATTCTTTCTGTTTATATGCTCTTGCATGTTAGGAGCTGCTTTTAAGTCTATCCTTAGCAGTCAGGAATTTCATATACTTAGGAATACTCAGGAATATAATGGGCAGGTGTTTTTCTCAGGAAATTAAGAACTATTAATGGCATCATAAAAAACCAAGAGGATAGATGCTATAGTTTCGCAGGAACAAAACTTAAAGAATTTGCAACTATAGTTGGGAATTGGGGATTTGGAGGTGGAAACGGAAATGAGGATCTCTGAAAGCTCTATTCACTATTTTCAGACATCCTCAGGTGGCTGAAATGATGGGGTTATACATTGACCTAGGAAACTTCAGGGATTCACATTTATCACAAGCAGTAGTGGACTGTGTTACCTTTTCCGTAAATTACTTCATTGGAATACTCAATTATTTTAAATATTTTAATTATCTAAAATGGAAGGAAAGACAAGAAATTGGTAACATTTGTTGCATGTGGGAAAAAGAAGTTAATGTCAGAGAAACTGGAGTAGAATTTGTACTGTTTTTTTTTTAAAGTAACTTTTGTTTTTTTAAAAATATTTATTTATTTTTGAGAGAGAGAGAGCACGCATGTGCGCACAAGTGAGGAGGGTCAGAGGGGGGGGGGGGGGAAGAGGATCCCAAGCAGGCTCTGCACTGACAGCAGTGAGCCCTAAGCAGCCTCGAACTCATGAACTGCAAGATCATGACCTGAGCTGAAGTCAGATGCTCAACTGACTAAGCCACCTAAGACACTCCTATACTGTTATTTTATTTTATTTTTTTGTAATCTTTAATTTCTCTTGAGAGAAAAGAGAGAGTGCGCATAGGGGAAAGGGGCAGAGGGAGAAAGAGAGAGAGTCCCAGGCAGGCTCCACACTCAGCGTGGAGCCTGATGTGGGGCTTGATCCCACAGCCCTGAGATCACAACCTGAGCCAAAGTCAAGAGTTGGACTCTCAACCAACTAAGCCACTGAGGTGTCTCTAGAATTTGTACCTTTTAAGTTTTATACCATAAGATCATTGTGGGGAAAAAAAGAACATTGTGACCTGTTTGAAAATAAATTAAAATTAAGTTCTTTTCTTTCTCATGTTCTTTACATGATGGAATGTGTTTAAAATACTTAACTGTATTTGAAGGTAGCATAAACGACCTGTATTTTCAGTTCATTGTCCATATATTTTGGATTCTTGAAAAAAACTGCATGTTCATAGTTTAGAATTGATGATTTAAAATAAAATAAAATAAAATAAAATAAAATAAAATAAAATAAAATAAAATAAAATAAAATAAAATGCTACACTTTTAGCCTGAAATCCTTTAATTGCAAAACTGTTTTTCTCTTTTCTTGTTTAGGTTGGGTGTTGAAAACAAAGACATATTTTAGTAGAAATTCCCCTGTATTGTTGCTTGGAAAATGTTACCATTTTAAATATGAAGGTAAGTGCTAAATTTGTAACCCATTTAAAAATCTTTGTATTCCTTCATTGTGTAACAGTTTTCATTGTTTTATTTCCAGATCAATCTACTTTTGGCATATTTTTTTTTGTTTTTTACTCCTTTTTGATTGTGGTAAAATAATAACAGAATTTACCTTCTTAATAATTTTTTTAGATTTATTTATTTATTTATTTATTTATTTATTTATTTATTTAGAGATGAAGAGTTCTGGAGATAAATGGTGGTCATTTTATTAGCACAACATTGTGAATGTATTTAAAACCACTGAACTGTATGTACACTTAAAAATTATTAAGTGTGCATGTATGTGTGCAAGAGCGAGAAAAGGCAGAGAGAGAGGGAGGGAGAATCCCAAGCAGGATCTGTGCTGTCATCATGGAGCCCGATGTCAGCATAGAGCTTGATCCCATGAACTGTGAGATTATGACCTGAGCCGAAATCAAGAGTTGGATGCTTAACCAACTGAGCCACCCAGGTGCCCTATACCATCTTAATAATTTTTTAAAAAAACTTTAATGTTTACTTATTTTTGAGAGAGAAAGAGAAAGAGAGAGAGAAACGAGAGAGAGAGAACGAGTAGGGGAGGGGCAGAGAGGGAGGGAGACACAGAATCCAAAGCAGATTCTGGGCTCTGAGCTGTCAGCACAGAGCCCGATGCAGGGCTCGAACCCACGAACCATGAGATCACGACTAGAGCTGAAGTCGGATGCCTAACAGACTAAGCCACCCCAGTGCCCCAACTTTTCTTCTTAATGTTTCATTTATTTTTGACAGAGAGTGAGTAAGGAAGGGGCAGAGAGAGAAGAGAGACAGAGGATCCCAAGGAGGTTCCACACTGTCAGCACAGTCTCATGTGGGGCTTGAACTCATGAATTACGAGATCATGATCTGAGCTGAAATCAAGAGTCAGACCCTTAACCAATTGACCATTCTACTTTTTATGCCTCTGTTTTGGCATATTTCTTTTAAGAACCTGTATTTTATGTAACACATAATGTACTGCCATATGGTTTGGGTTTCTAGTAAACTCTTTGAGGATGAGAATCATGACCCCTTTTGTTATATCCCTCACAGTTTTAGACTTATGAGTGTTAGTTAAATATTATTTGAATTGATATCATAATATTTTTTATCAAGTTTTCTGATGATAACTTTAAAGTATATGCTAATATGAATGGACATTTTTCCAAAGAAGATATCCAGATGGCTAGCAAACACATGAAAAGATGCTCAGTATCACTCATCATCAGGGAAATACAAATCAAAACCACAATAAGATACCACCTCACACCTGTCAGAATGGTTAAAATGAACAATTCAGGAAACCACAGATGTTGGCAAGGATGCAGAGAAAGGGGAACACTTTTGCACTGCTGGTGGGAATGCAAACTGGTACAGCCACTCTGGAAAACAGTATGGAGGTTTCTCCAAAAATTAAAAATAGAACTACCCTATGACCCAGCAATTTACTAGGTATTTATCCAAAGGATACAAAAATGCTGATTCGAAGGGGCACATGCACCCTAATGTTTATAGCAGCACTATCAACAATAGCCAAAGTATAGAAAGGGCCCAAATGTCCATCAACTGATGAATGAATAAAGAAGATGGTATATATACACTGTGGAATACTATCTGGCAATCAAAAAGAATGAAATTTTGCCATTTGTAACAACATGGGTGGAACTAGAGTATATTAATGCTAAACGAAATAAGGCGGTCAGAGAAAGACAAATACTGTATGAATTCACTCATATGTGGAATTTGAGAAACTCAACATATGAACATAGGGGAAGGGAAGGAAAAACAAGATAAAAACAGAGAGGGAGGCAAACCATAAGAGACTCTTAAATGCAGAGAACAAACTGAGGGTTGCTGGAGGGGAAGTGGGTAAGGGAATGGGCAAACGGGTGCTGGGCATTAAGGAGGGCACTTGTTGGGATGAGCACTGGTTGTTATATGTAAGTGATGAATCACTGGGTTCTACTCCTGAAACCAATACTATACTGACTAACTTGAATTTAAATAAATAAGTTAAATGAAAAAGATTGAGAAAAGGAAGTGTATGCAAATAATTTAAAGTATCACCTTGGTTAACCTGAAAATGGTAGATTTTCCAATTCTTTTTTTTTTTTTTTAAGTTTATTTATTTTGAGAGAGAGTGAGCATGATTGGGGGAGGGGCAGAGAGAGAGAAGAGAGAGAGAATCCCAAGCAGGCTCTGCTCTGTCAGTGCAGAGCCAGATATGAGGCTCTATCCCATGAACTGTGAGATCATGACCTGAGCTGAAATCAAGAGATGGAGGCTTAACCGTTGCCCAGGCGCCCCAGATTTTTGAATTCTTTAAAAAAATTTTTTTTTTAACATTTATTCATTTTTGATGGAGACACAGAGTGTGAGCAGGGGAGGCGCAGAGAGAGAGGGAGACACAGAATCTGTAGCAGGCTCTCGGCTCTGAGCTGTCAGCACAGAGCCCAATGCAGGGCTCAGACCCATGAACTATGAGATCATGACCTGAACTGAAGTCAGATCCTTAATCAACTGAGCCACCCAGGTGCTTCCAGATTTTCCAATTCTTAAGGATGTTCTAATTTCTGAAATTACTGACTTATTTTGATGTTTTTGAGTTTCTACATATGCCCGTCCTTTTAATAATTATATATTTTCTTTTAACAATTTATGTCACTTAATGAATGCCTTCTTTGTGTTAGGCATCATGCTAAGCTCTTTGTGAAGTGCCTTTAATTCTTTAATTCTCACAGCAAGCCTACAAGTTTGATTCAAGTATCTTATGAGTATGAAACAGGAGCTTAGAGAAGTTAAATAATTTGTCCAATGTCACACAGGTATTAAATGGCACAGCTGTAATTTAAACCAAGACTGTGTCTCACTTTACCCCTGGCTTTTTTTCTACTATACGTCTGTGCTTGGTTTTGTGTGTAGGAGTATGTGTGTGCGTGTGTGTATGTGTGTGTGTGTGTAAGACAGAGAAGGAAAGAATGTGTGTGAGAATATGTCATTATGAAGGCTTTTATTTTTGGTTGACTTATTTTGGCATCTCATTTATCAGCAATCTTCTAAAGCCTTGTAAATGTCTTGTAATGATAACAGCTAACATTTATTGAGTATTTATAATGTGCCAGGTAGTATTTCAAGTAGTTCACATGCTTAACTCATTGAGTCCTCACAGCACTCTTTAAAAAAAAGTATTTTTTTAATGTTTATTTATTTTTGAGAGAGAGACAGAGTGTGAGCAGGTAACGGGTAGACAGAGAGGGAGACACAGAATCCGAAGCAGGCTCCAGGCTCTGAGCTGCCAGCACAGAGCCCGACACAGGGCTCGAGCTCATGAACTGCAAGATCATGACCTGAGTCGAAGTCGAACACTTAACTGACTGAGCCACCCAGGTGCCTTGAGAAGTTTTTAATTTTGATTCCATTTTCAAAAGGGTCAGAAACAGGAAATATAAAATCATCAGGGACACTGAGATAATGGGGTTTTGTTTTTGGCATAAAAGGGCTAACATTGGGAAGAAGCAAACAGATTAAAAATTACTCAAATACCATATGAGTTCACTCATATGTGGAAATTAAGAAAACAAAACAAATGAACAAAGTAAAAAAGAGACCAAAAAAACCAGAATTAAATACAGAGTACAAACTGATGGTTCCCAGAAGGGAGGTGGGTGGGGAGGGGGGAGTTGGGTGAAATAGGTGAAGGAGATTAAGAATACACTTATTGTGATGAACACTGAGTAATGTATACAATTGTTGAGTCATTATATTATATACCTGAGACTAATAGAACATCATATATTAATTATATTTGAATTAAAAATTAAGTAAATAAATAAAAAATTACTCATAATGTATTTTTCTTGTCGAGTACAATTTTGTTATCCTCCTTACAGGGGTATTCACAGGGGCTGGGTGGCTCAGTTGGTTGAGTGTCTGACTTCGACTCAGGTCATGATCTTGTGGTTTGAGAGTTCAAGTCCTATATCAGGCTGGTTGTAGTCAGTGCAGAGCCTGCTTCAGATCCTCTGTCCCTCTCTCTCTGCCCTTCCCGCTTTCCCCTGCTTGCACTCTCTCTCTCTCAAAAAACAAAAACAAAAACAAAAACAAAAAAATGGTGTACACACAGGGTTTTTATCTTCTCTGTAAATGCACAACTCATAATTTCAAAAAAATATGTAATATAAAATTATTAAAACAATAAAAATTTACTATTTGTAATAAATAATACAGACCTAAGCATCCAACTTTGGCTCAGGACATGATCTCATGGTTTGTGAGTTCGAGCCCTGCATCTGGCTCTCTACTGTCAACATGGAGCCTGCTTTGGATCCTCTGTTCCCCTCTCTCTTTCTCCATCCTCTGCTCTCTTTCTGTTTCAAAAATAAACAAACATTAAAAAAAAAAAAAGAAAGAATACAAAGAAGAAAAATTTTTCTTCCATTGGATTCTGTCATATCTGTCATATATCCTATCTTTGTACTGAAACAGACACATGCTACTTTAAGGAGTAATAGGTGAAGATAAGGCCAACATGCTGAGATTTAGCAGAGTGAGATGATGAGTAGAACAGGAGTCCTAGATGTCACAGAGGCACTGAATTAACCAACCTAGAGCCATTCCTACATAGGACTTCTGTTTGTGTATGGTAATACATCCCCTTATTGTTTAAGCTATTTTGAAATGCATCCATTAGCAACCTTTCTAATTTGGTCTACTTCTGTAGTTTTATAGCAGCCTGTATTTCTGCTTCACCACAAATATCATAATGGGATTAACAACTTTTATACTTTTGTTTAATGTTTCTCATCTGCTGAACTGTAAGCTCCGTGAGAGTAAGGACTGTGCCTCTCATACTTTCAGTGTTAACTCCAGTGCCTGGTGCATAATAAGGCTCTCAATAAATATTTGTGGAGTAAATTAATAATCTTGTTCATCACATCCCCTATTAGTGAATACTTAAGTTGTTTCCAACTTTTTATTTCAATAAAGCTACATTAAACATCCTTATACATGTGTTCACACATGCAGAGAACTTCTCTATGATAAATATTTAAATTTACAACCTCTTATGAGAAATTTGAGAGTACTTAGAAAAATTCAAAATATATACATTTTAGGACCCAGCAATTTGACCTTTAAATATTTACTTACTTTATCCCATATCTGATAATTACAAGAACTGTAGTCTTTGAGGATTCAATTCACAATTTTTTTTACTTATGATTCTCATATTAGCTTGTTTAATTGTGATAGTCAGCCTTGACTGAACCCTCAATGTTACTAGCAGTTTTCTTCTATTTCTTTTATCAGCTTTCGTTTCATTTTTTTGTTGTGGTTCTTTGAGACTTTGTTCATAAAGCTCTGATCTCATGTGTCTCCAGAGCATCATAGAAAACAAAAGCAAAGCAAAGCAAAACAAAACAAAACCTTCTTCCTTTGGCTCCATTTATCTTACATTCACCTGACAAATGTTTATTGCACATCTGCTATGGACTGCACTCTGTACTAGGTGCTGAAGATTCAGGGGTGCATAAGATAAAATATTCCTTCTCCTGTAATATACCTGAAATTTGGAAAAGGGTAAGATATAGATAAATATTATAGATATAATTAATTAAGAAAATTAAGAAAAGAGGGGCGCTGGGGTGGCTCAGTCAGTTGAGCAGCTGACTCTAGATTTCAGCTCAGATCTGCAGGGTTGAGCCCCAAGTTGGGCACTGCACTGACAGTCTGGAGCCTGCTGGGATTCTCTCTCTCCCTCTCTCACTGCCCCTCCCCTGCTTGTGCATGTGCTCTCTCTCTCAAAATAGACAAACATTAAAAAAAGATTGTGAAAAGTCAGAAAGTGGAATAGCAGAGGTAGTATTATTATAGTGGAAAGTCAACAGGACAATAAAGTTCAGTTAGTACTAGCAATTTTCCAATAATATTCTGAGTAAATTTTAAATTTAGAGTAAATTTAGAGTAATTTTAGAGACTAGGTTTTTAAAAATATTTATTTTGAGAGAGAGAGAGAAAGTGAACACATGTGGGAGAAGGGCAGAAAAAGAGGGAGAGAGAATCCTAAGCAGTCTCTGCACTGACTGCGCAGGGCCTGATGTGGGTTTGATCTTATGAACCATGAGATCATGACCTGAGTAGAAATCAACAGTCAGATGCTTAACCCACTGAGCCACCCACGTGGCCCAAGACTAGATCTTAAAAGAATAAAGAATTAATTACTTCATCAAGGTAGGAGATTAGGAATTATGTTTGGCAAGCCTCAGGATGATGTGTGAGTTATGTACTATTGTGTCAAATTTCAGACAAATTTGAATGTCTCTAAAGTAGAACTTTTGGGGGCACCTAGGTGGTTCAGCTGGTTCAGCATCTAACTATTGATTTCAGACTCATGGTTTGTGGGTTTGAGCCCCTAGTCTGTGGGGGCAGTGCCGGAGACTGCTTGGGATTTTCTCTCTCTCCTTCTCTCTCTGCCCCTCCCCTGCTCCCGCGGTCTCTGTCTCCTTTTGTAAGTAAATAAAAAAACGTAAACAAATTTTTTTCTTTAAAGTAGAAAGTTTGGACATATTTGTAGTGCCATGTTCAATTTCCATGCATTTTTATTTGTAATTAACTTCAAACTCAAATATTGAGAGAAATTCATTGATATTGGGGGCTTGTCAGTCATTCTTTTTATTGTCACTGAAACTGTATGCCACAACTTAGCACCATTAATCTGAATATTATGAAGTTTAGGTGATTGTAATTTTTTCAGAATGAGTTTAAAGAGGGATAGGTGAGCAAGGATAAAGAAAAAAGCATGATAAAATTGCTTTAATATCCTGCAGAAGGGCATTGGAAATTGAACTCCTTGGAATTGAGAGTTTAGGCAGATTTATCTATCCACCTGTCCACCCATCCAAACCAAGCAACATTTATTAGGATTTACTTGTGTTATGTAGTGTGCTACATGTTGAGGTTGTAAACATGACTAAATATACTCTCTAGGAGTAATCAAGGAATGTCAGTTCATTTTGAGAGAGTAATCAAGGAATGTCAGTTCATTTGGAGCACTAGTGTTTTGTAGATTATTGGGCAAACAGTAACTGTAGTTTTCACATAGAAATTCTGTTTTGGCTTTTTTTAAGCTTATTTATTTATTTTGAGAGAGAGAGAGAGAGTGCGTGCATGAACAGGATAGGGACAGAAAGAGGAGGAAGAGAGAGAGAATCCCAATGCGGGGCTTGATCTCACAAACTGTGAGATCATGACCTGAGCTGAAATCAAGAGTCAGACGCTTAACCAACTGAGCCACCTAGGTGCCCCTCACACAGAAATTGTATTACAGACAATCAATTTGAAAAGGCCTTTTAAAATGACATATGTGGGTGGCAGCAGTTTTTAAAAATTGTATTTCAACATGAAAGGATAACTGTATATTTAGGAATTTTATATTCTTACTCTTTAGCTTCTTAGTTTTGATTTTATAATTTGAGTATAAATATTCATGGCAATAAATACAGTGTGCACATTTTATTTGATTTTAAGAACCAGCTTATGTGATTATATTCATTTTACATATTGACAAATCATGATATTTTATTTGCAAATCTCATTTTAGAGAGCACTAATATCTACATCCTGAGCCAAATGAGGCAAAAAGAAAAGGTATTTTAATATTATCCCCTCATAAAAGAGTTGATTATATTCAGATATAGGGTATTATTATTAACAACAATATTACTGATGATACTTTATATTAGCTAGTTCTAGAGTGTACAAGACATTTCAGCATCCATTCTCATTTGATTTTCATAATAGCCTGATTAGGCAGAATAAAATTTATCTTCATTTAAATTGAAAAAAAAAAGTATTAGAAAAATTATAATATACTTCCTATCTTATGGACAGTAAGGGAACATAATATCATTACTGATTTTTCTTTGCATATATTTAGACTATACATTTTTATTTTGTAGATGAAAATAAACTGTTACCTGCAAGATCAGGATGTACAATAGAAGATCATGTAATTGCGGGAAATGTAGAAGAATTTCGTAAAGATTTCATTTCAAGAATATGGCTGACCTACAGGGAAGAATTTCCTCAAATAGAAGGCTCGGCTTTGACAACAGACTGTGGTTGGGGCTGTACATTAAGAACTGGCCAGATGCTATTGGCTCAAGGACTCATACTACACTTTCTTGGTAGAGGTAAATCAGATCTCTGTTTTTGGGGGGATTTTTGTCTGTCTTCTTAAATTTGGACTCCAGCTTGTAAACTGCATAAAATTCACTTTGGTTAATTTCTTGACTCCCTTGTTTCTTCTAAAAGTTGTAACTAATCTAGCATATTCCATCTTTACTGAACTAAGCTAGGTATGACTTACACATAAGTATAAGTTTTTAGTAGTCTTTGGAGTTTGTTGTTGTTATTACTTAGTTCTTTTTGATTGAGCTCTATGGATTATCTCCAGTTCAATAAATCTTGGGCAGGTCAATACAGTGACTTTGAGCAGATAGTTGATATTTTTATATTATTTAAATCTTATATTTAAACTGGTTTATTTTCTCTCTATATATCAATAATGCTTTAAAATATTTTTATCTTTAGAAACATGATAATAATCAGTTAAACTGATTAGGCATATTCTTAATAAGGTCATCCTGCTTATATTATAGTCTCAAAAATGTCACTGATACTTAATTTACATATATCTTTTTAAAAATGTGCCACCTTTCTTACCATTTCTACTAGTCCATTTTTTATAATTTGTACATTTGTAGGAAGATTTTAGTTTATGATTTTAGGCTATCATACATGGTTATTGCTAAGTGTTATCATATTTTAAAAGTGTAGACGATTTCCCTGTAATGCATGGCAAATATTTGGTAACCTTTCTGTAGGGATTATTGATGAGATTATTTAGAGAGAATGTTTATTCAAGAGTGGTATGGATAATACACGGAAAAAGAATTTTTATAAACTTCTCTGGGATGATTTATTTGTAGTCGTATGCAATCAAGGGCAAGAATGGGGATATTTTTCACAGTCCTGACTATTTCTCTGAATCTGTGCCTCATTTTATTAAAATTACATGTATTTGGGGCGCCTGGGTGGCTCAGTCGGTTGGGCAGCCGACTTCGGCTCAGGTCAAGATCTCCCGGTCTGTGAGTTCGAGCCCCGCGCCGGGCTCTGTGCTAATAGCTCGGAGCCTGGAGCCTGTTTCAGATTCTGTGTCTCCCTCTCTCTGCCCCTCCCCCGTTCATGCTCTGTCTCTCTCTGTCTCAAAAATAAATAAACGTTAAAAAAATAACAAATAAATTACATGTATTCTTGGAATTGTCTTGTCATTAAAAACAGTGAAGTACAGGGGCGCCTGGGTGGCGCAGTCGGTTAAGCGTCCGACTTCAGCCAGGTCACCATCTCGCGGTCCGTGAGTTCGAGCCCCGCATCAGGCTCTGGGCTGATGGCTCAGAGCCTGGAGCCTGCTTCCGATTCTGTGTCTCCCTCTCTCTCTGCCCCTCCCCCGTTCATGCTCTGTCTCTCTCTGTCTCTGCCCCTCCCCCGTTCATGCTCTGTCTCGCTCTGTCGCAAAAATAAAGGTTGAAAAAAAAAATTAAAAAAAAACAGTGAAGTAGTGAATGTAGTTGATTTTGGGGGGATCTTTGATCTTTAATGACTTCCATTTGTTAACTTTTCATTTACTAGAGAATTGATATTATGCCCTAAACAATGACGGAGTTATTCTTTTTTTTTTTTTTAAACATTTATTTATTTATGAGAGACAGAGAGAGACAGAGCATGAGCAGGGGAGGGGCAGAGAGAAAGGGAGACACAGAATCCGAAGCAGGCTCTGGGCTCCGAGCTTTCAGCACAGAGCCTGATGCAGGGCTCGAACTCACAAACCGTGAGATTATGACCTGAGCCGAAGTCGGATGCTTAACCAACTGAGCCACCCAGGTGCCCCATGACGGAGTTATTCTGAAAGGACTATATGAGGAAAAAAAAAGAAAGAAAGAAATCTAAAACTTCCATGGTTAGACTTCTATTTTAACATATGATCAAAGAAAAATCCCCTTTCTGAAGTTATTCTCTCATGAACGTTAGTATGTTTATTGTGCCTTGGGTTAGTCAAAACTGGATATCTGATAAGCAGTACTGGTAAGGAGTACAAGAGTCCTCATTCCGTTTCAGCACTGTCAAAGAAAAGAAAAGAAAGAAAAGTATTTTTCCAGAGTTGTTTATTTGTATCTGAGTTTACTATTTTTTTCTCTTTCATTTTGGTAATTTTTCCTGATCATATGTAATATATTCCCATTTTAGAAATTTTGGAAACAACAGAAAACTCCAGAGAATAATATTACCACTCAAAAGTAAACATTATCAATATTTTGACATACTTTCTGGGCTCATATCTTCCTTCCTTCCTTTCCTTCCCCTTCCTTCCTTCCTTCCTTCCTTCCTTCCTTCCTTCCTTCCTTCCTTCCTTCGAGAGAGAGACAGAGCATAAGAGGAGAGCCAGAGAGAAAGGGAGACACAGAATCCAAAGCAGGCTTCAGGCTCTGAGCTGTCAGCACACAGCCTGACGCAGGGCTCGAACTCATGAACCATGAGATCATGACCTGAGCCGAAGTTAGATGCTTAACCAACTGAGCCACCCAGGCGCCCCTAATATCTTTGGTTTTTTTAAGCAGCTTTTGGAATATAATCTACATAAATTCACTCATTTAAAATGAACAATTCAGTGGTTTTTAGTATGTTTACAGGGTTCTGCAACCATTACCATAACCTAATTTTAGGATATTTTCATCATCCTGAAAAGAAACCTCACACCCTTTGGTAGTCACTCCCAATACCCTGCTTGCCATGTGCAACGACTAACCTATTTTTTGTCTCTATTGCTTGCCTACTTCTGAGTTTACTAGTGTAGTTTAGTAACCTATATGACTTTAAATGCGACATACTTATTTTAGTAGAATTGTTAAAATCTGTTTAAAAGATCTGAACACCTTGCTTTGGAATTACTATAGCTTGGACCTGGCCTGATGCTTTGAACATTGAAAATTCAGACTCTGAATCATGGACTTCCAACACTGTAAAAAAATTTACTGCATCATTTGAAGCATCACTTTCAGGGGAAAGAGAACTCAAAACCCCAGCAGTTTCTCAGAAGGAAACAATCAGGAGATACTCTGATGATCATGAAATGCGAAATGAAATTTATCACAGGAAAATCATCTCTTGGTTTGGTGATTCCCCTTTGGCTCTCTTTGGTTTACACCAACTAATAGAATATGGAAAAAAGTCTGGGAAAAAAGCCGGAGACTGGTATGGACCAGCTGTGGTTGCTCACATTTTAAGGTAAAATTGCATTAAAATCTTTCATCTTATGACAGAGGTCCTTAGGCTCAGACATACTGATTTTTGCAGCATATGTGTGTGTGTGTGTGTGTGTATATATATATATATATGTGTGTGTGTGTGTGTGTGTATATGTATATATATGTATATATATGCATATATATGTATATATATGTGTGTATATATATATATACACACATATATATATAATTGGACCTTTTAAAGTCTTACTGTATGAGAATGTTCATAAGGGAGCTTTCATTTGCTAATAGGGAAAAAACAAGACATTGGAACTCTAGTTATATTTATCTATGATAAATTTTTTTCTTTATATCTTTTTTCTTATATCATAGGTATAGATATCCAGGGTCTCTTTCTAACCAGGTTTTCATTAGACTGCCTTATTGGAATGTTCTAAAAACTAACAACTCTTTCAACCTTGGAATATGCATAACATTATAGTTTTTTTTTTTTTTTAATAGTGTAACCTGGGGGCTGTAATGTACTGATAGTGTAATGAAATGTCAAGAGCTAAAATTGATGTTTTCAGCATTTCTTTGCACACATCAAATTCTTGTGAATTGTAAATGTATGGGACTATTAATATTATAATTATACCATAGTAAAAGTAAAGGGTCTGTGACATTCAGAATAGTTAGAAAAAAGTAGAAAGTCAAATTTCACTATACCTCAGCTCAGCTTTTTAGTGCCATTTATTTGGATACTGCTTAAATTTTTAAAAGAAAACTGGCTTATTTGTTGTGTGTCCCATTATTGTTGTAAATGCAATCATTAATATGTTATCCAAATATAGTGTGTTTATGCAAATATAATAAATTTAATCTATTTATAATCATATATAAATTTGAAATTATTATAAAGTTTCTTGCATATTAACAGGCTTTTATATTTTATAGGCCAGATGCTTACAATTGGAAATGTATTTACCTAAAGTTATTAAATGTATTGTTAATAATAATATCAAGTCCTGCTTGGTGTGACATTTATAAAAGCATAATCATAAAAGCTTAGTTTCTACTCTTCAAGATAATATGTTCTATACCCCAGGGATTAAACACTTTTTCTGTAAAAGGCCTGATGGTAAATATTTTAGGCTTTGCAGGCTATATATGAGGGCTCTGTTGCCCATTTTTCTTTTCTTTTTTTTTTTTTGTTTTTTTGTTTTTTTTGTTTTACAACCCTTCACAATTGTAAAAACCATTCTTAGCTTGCCGGTTGTATGAAAACAGGCCACAGGTTGTATATGATCTGAGGGCCATAGTTTGCCAATCTCTCTTCTAAATTAACACAAACATACATAATAAGGCATGTGAAGTTAAAAAAGTATAAAGATACAGTTAAATAAAAATTTTTATGTTTCTTCAATGTATGTAATTTCCTTTTAAAGATATTATTGTGACTTTTTTCATATGTGCACTATTGAGAACATTATACTTCGAAATATTTTTCAATCTGCAGTTTTACTTACAGAATTCTAAGGCTCAAAATTAGGAAATTCATTTGTTCAAGTTATATAAGTTTTTGAATGAAGGGGGAAAAAGTCATGCTATTTAAAGAAAGGAAAAAACTTTCCAAAGTGTAACAGAGGACAGCCATACAGTAATTCACTGCTAGTCAGTAATGTAAGTTAATATGATGTAAACCTTGAAGCATATTGTAATACTCTGGTTAGAAAATGTTTAATACAGCCAGGTGAGTGGTTGAGAGACATCCTTTTTGGGGGGCAGGGTTTACAGCTTTACCCCTAAGAATTTTTTTTTTTACAGCTTTGGTAACTTCTATTTTAATGTCCTTTGAGTAATTTAGTGTAACACTCTACTTTGAAAAGACTGACCTGATTTTTGATGCCATTCAGATGATAGTTTTGAAAGCAGACACTAAATGATAAATATAGGAAAGTAAGGGGAAAAAATGATGGCTTTCTTTCCCCTTATATTAACTTTTTAGTGATTAACTGAAAATATTAGGCTTTTAAAGGATGATACTTGTTGTTTTCTTAGAAAAGCAGTTGAAGAAGCAAGACATCCTGATTTACAAGGAATAACTATTTATGTTGCACAAGACTGTACAGGTGAGGGATGTATATAATTCTAATTTTCATCTGTTTATTTGATTATACTTTTTAATTTAGACATAATTGGCATATAATATTATATTAGCTTCAGGTGTACAACATAATGATTCAAATTTGGATATCCAAATATATATTTGGATATATTGCTTGATTCAAATTTGGATATCCAAATATATATTTGGATATATTGCTTGTCACTACAGCAAGTCTAATTAACAACTGACACCATACATAGTTACAAAATTCTTTTTCTTGTGATAAAAATTTTTAAGACCTACTCTCAGCAACTTTCAAATATATCATGGTATTATTAACTTTAGTCTCCATTATATTCTCATGACTTCCTTATTTTGTACCTAGAAGTTTGTACCTTTTGACCTCCCCTTACCCATGTCACCCTCCCCTCACTCCCTATCTCAGGAAACCAGCAATCTGTTCTCTGAAGGAAAAACTCATTTCCTTGGAGTGTATATTAGTTCAGAAGAGTCTGAGGTAAGGATGGTCATGTGTGTGCTGCCTCAGAAAAATTAGAGAATTTAAAGGTTTATAATTAGAAGCCACTACTGAGTATTTGGGAAGAGTAAGATGAAAGAATTAAAACATGGAAAGAACTATTGCTGCACTTTTGTACCTTTGGTTTAGATTGACTATGGAGATAGAGAAGCTACTGAACAGAATTTGATAACTCATGACCTAAATTTGGAATTTAAAGGGAAGAACTGGGGCACAAGTGGCAGAATTTGTTAATCAGCTAACTGTGCAAGAGCAGAAGAGTTTGATTTTCTTCAACCAGGGAGTTTGAAGAAAGCTTTTTTGTTGTTGAACAAAACAAAATAAAGTTTTGTCTATATTTGGTTCTACAAAATCTTCCCATTTTCTCTTGAACTATCCTATTTAGGCTGTCATGCCCATCACTCTACCCAAGCTGCTCTCATCAATAATTTAATCTTGCTAAATCCAGTGGTCACTTCTCAGTCCTCACATCACACAGTCTGCCAGCAGCATATGATACAGTTGACCACTTTTTCCTCCTAGTAATGTTTTGTTTCCTGAGTTTCTAGAATGCTACTCTTCAAGTTTCCGTCTACGTATCCACTCCTTCAGTCTCCTTTGCTGGTTTTCCTTATCTCCCTGATCTCTGAAATTGTTGTGCTCAGCCTTTAGACCTCATCTCTTTTGTACACAGATTTGAATTCACCAGGTCTCATGGCTTTATACGACCATCAATATGCTGTCAACTCCCAAATTTATAGGACCTCTCACCAAATCCAGGCGTTTATATCCATAACTGCCTATTTATCCTCCCTGTTTGCATGTCTAATAGATAGCTGAAACTTAGCATGTCTAACACTGACTTACCGATTATCCTCCTATTTTTTCCCTTCTTATAGTTGTCTATGTCTTTGTAAATGGCACCTCTCTTACTCTTTTTACTTATACCAAAACCATTCAAATCACCTGACTCCTTTTTTTCCCTTTCCCATCTTGCATTTAACATATTAAGGAGTTCTTTAATTTACTGATCACTTTTAATCAGCTCCATATGACCAACCCATGACCATTCTCTATCTTCACAATGACTACCTTTGTTTAAGCCACCATCATTTCTTGCTAGATTTCTGCAATTGCTTTCTTTTTATTTTTTTAATGTTTGTTTATTTTTGAGAGAGAGAGAGAGAGAGAGAGAGAGAGAGAGAGAGAGAGAGAGAGAGAGATTGAGGCAGAGAGAGGGAGACACAGAATCCAAAGCAGACTCCAGGCTCTGAGCTGTCAGAGCTGAGCCCAGCATGGGGCTTGAGCTCACAGACCACAAGATAATGACGTGAGCCTAAGTTGGACACTCAACCAACTGAGCCACCCAGGCATCCCTCTGCGGTTGCTTTCTAACTGTTTTCTGTGCTTCAGCCCTTACCCCTACGTCTGTTATCAACACAGGAACCACACTGGTAAAGTGTAAGTCAGATTAGGACACTCCGTTTCTAAAAAACTCTTCAGTGGCTTCCCATCTCACTCAAAGTAAAAACTGCAATTTTTACAATACCCCTTACTAACTTCCCTCCAGAGACACAGGCCTCTTGGTCCCAGAGCATGCTGGCTATGCTTCTGCCTTAAGGCATTTATTTGCATTGGCTGATCTCTATACCTGGAATGCTCTTCCCCCAGGTATTGGCATATCTTGGTTTCTTGCTTTGTCTTGATCTAAATGTTATATTTTTCATAAGGCCCTCCTTAACCACCTTATTTTAAATGCTCCCCCCACTTCCTGTTCATTTTTCTCCCTTTGTTTTTCTTCAGAGCACCCATCACCATCTGACATATCTTATATTTTACTTATTTACTGTTTCCTCATATTAGAGTATATGCTCTATGAGGGCAGGGATTTTTCTCTTTTGCCCATTGGTAAAGCCCTAGTGCCATAGTAGCTACTTGATAAGTATCTGCTAAATGTATAAATAGGGTAAACATTTTTTAACTCATTGAGACCTTGATGGTGATATCAGAGATTAGATGACTGGCCAATGAGGGGGGGAGGGACTAGAGTAAAAATGTTTCTGAAAATCATTTTTATAAAATGTAATACATATTCATTATTTTTCTCAGTTTATAGTTCTGATGTAATTGATAAACAGTGCACTTCCATGGCCTCTGATAATACAGATGACAAAGCTGTTATTATTCTAATCCCTGTTAGACTTGGTGGAGAAAGAACCAACACCGACTACTTAGATTTTGTAAAGGTATGAATAAGAACTAAAAATTTTTTAAGGCAATGCTAGCTGATCTGAAAAATACAGAAGGTTTGCAATCTTTTTTCTATTAAATGGGTAGTGATGATTTTATAGTTGTAGATTGTAAAGCTTGACATTAGAGATTTTAAATTTCAGTATTGTAGGATCAGATGTGATTTGAAGAGTATCATGTTCTATGACCAAGTGAAAAGCCTTTTAATCTTTTTGTAGCTAATCAAGGAGACACAGATGCACCAATAATTATAATATGTGATATGTCTACAGTTCCCATTATCCCTCTATGTGATTGTTAAAAGAATGTACCTTTGTTTGTTTATAAAACCCACATTAAATTGTTTCAAGATAACAACTGAAACAAAGTGAGTTTTCTATTACTGCTGTATTATCTCTTAATTTGTTTCCTGTGGCACCATAAGGTGAATAAGTGGGATGACTATTTATATAGACAGAAGTGATAAAGATCACATGGGGGAAGGTTCCATCTTTGTTTTCTTTATATTAACCAGTTAAAAATCAGTTCTATTTGAGAACACATAACTCTTTTCTCCAAATGAACCTATTGTTATCTAATGTTGTTTTGTTGTGGGCATCAACACATTCAGTTGTCACAAAACTTTAACTTAAAACTTTTTTTTTTGAGTATACTTGACACACAATGTTACATTAGTTTCAGGTGTACCAACATAGTGATTCAACTTCTCTATATGTTCTGCTATGCTCACCACAAGTGTAGCTTGCTTCTGCAACCATACAATGCTGTCATTGACTATTCCCTGTGCTGTGCCTTTTGTGACTGTGACTTATTCATTCCATAACTGGAAGCCTGTATCTCCCATTCCCCTTCACCCATTTGACCATCTCCCCTACCTCCTTTCTCTCTGTATTTATAGGTCTGATTCTGCTCTTTGCACAAAACTTTACCTTTTTAAAACAATTTATTTTAATATTTTATTTATTTTTGAGAGAGAGAGAGAGTGTAAGTGGGGGAAGGGCAGAGAGAGAGGGAGACACAGAATCCAAGAAGCAGGCTCCAGGCTCCAAGCTGTCAGCACAGAGCCTGATGCGGGGCTGGAACTCATGAATGGTGAGGTCATGACCTGAGCTGAAGTAGGATGCTTAACCAACTGAGCCACCCAGGTGCCCCAAACCTTTACCTTTTGAAATACTTACTTTTGGATAAAATTATAGTATTTTATATTATTTTCATAGTTTTAATAAAGTTTCTCATCTTTTCAGGGTCAGAGACGGAATTCCTCTTTGAATGGAGTGTTATGGTATATAGTAATCTTGAAATCTAAGTTTCAGTAATGGTTTGTTCCCCACATAAAGCCTTAGGGTCCATGTGTGTATGAGTGAAACATGTGTCTTCACTTTAGACTGTGCTACTTCTAAAAATCTAGAACAGTTGTTGTCAATATATGGGATATGGAAGTTTTCTAGCTGGTATACTGGCTTTTCCTAATAGTTATTAAAATTTTGCAGGCATACATGTTACCAATAGTACTAATACTATATCGAAAATATATGAATCTGTTAGATAGAATCGGGGTTTTAATTTCTAACATGTGGGCTCTTTAGTAGAGTTAATGTTAGAATGTGGGAAGGTATGAACCATTTCATCTAGCAAATCTATTAAGGGTTTTGGGACTTTTGGCATGTTGCCATGTCTCAGTAGGTTGTAACCAAGTCTGAACTGGATGGATTCCCTCTGCCTTTTCCACTGCCATGAAAAGATTAGAAACTGAGGCAATCTTGGAACTGACTCCTTTGGTCAAACCCCTATTTCTGTTGGAATGGGCTGCAGATGGCTTCAAGGCATATTTCATCTGGCTGCGAGCTTTGCTACTTGGTGCTATTAATATTTTTTATCATTCAATCATATTGAATGACTCAATGGAGTTTGTAGTGAAAAAAACCATGGTTAATTGTTAAAGTGATCCTCAGAACCCAGCATATAAGAGTTGCTCAACAACTAACTGGTTAACTCTCATATGTCTATAACACTTTTAATACAGATACATCTCATTTTGCCTTCAAAACAGCTAGGAACTATTTGTCTTTTTAAAACCCAGAAGACTGAAGTTAAATGCTAAGTTTAAGTTCAGACAGTAAACTGGTAACAGACCAGAACTTTTGTTATTTTTATATTTTCCCTAAAATACGGATTTTTAAAAATGTAATATTTCTTTGAGCTTCTACCAATTGAATTTATACATAGTCCACTAAAATAAGAGAGCACTGACTATTGAGACATTTTAATTTTTCAATTATCAGCAAAAAGTGGCCGAGATGGCTGAGTGAAGTAGGCTGGATGTTAGGTGTTATGTTTGCTTAAGGGTTGGTTGGGTCAAAAGCCAACATGACAACTTGTCAAGAGGCATTCACTTGGAAGTGAAAAAATACAGTGTCTGACAGTCCTAAAAGAAGAAGAATCTTCCTCTTCTACTCTTTTTTCTCTTTCTCTACCTCCTCCACCCCCATTCCACGCCTCCCACTCCATCTCCCCCTCTTCCTCCGCTGCCTCCTCTTTTGTCAGCAGTTGTATTTTTTTTTCCTGCCGAACCATTGTACATGATACTCTCTAAAATTCACCCCTCAGTTCTATTTTCCAAATTTATTAATCAAGGTAATTCCAATCTTTCAGAGATGGTACCATCCCCTGCTACATTCTGTGAGGAGAAAGAAATTTGGTGTGGTGCTTCACCAGCTCTTAGCTCGGGAAGTGTATTTATTTATTTATATATATTTTTAAAGGACCTGGAATGGGAAAATCTAGTATGTTCTCCTTCTCCAGCAAGACAAATTAGGACTTTTCTTTCTGACTGATTACTTCAGTCTTATTTATTGCTTCATGGGTACAGCTCAATAAATTCTCACCACCAGATAGCTGTGAAGAAGCTTTTTTAGGGACTGAAAAGTGTTGCAGGTTTCCAAAGATACAGTCTCTTCTATGTAATGGCATTCTAGTTCCTAATCTGCCTCTAAGTGTTTATTGCTAAATCTGCTCTAGTCTGTTGAAAAGGAAATATAGATGTCAGGAACCAGAGTCTTTATTCCATTACTTAGGATCATTGCTGAGGAGAGTTATGGATGATTCTTGCTATATACTTTTTTCTTTCTTTTCTCGGCTATGAGGGACTTAGAACTTTCACTTCCTCATGGCTCTCTGTGTCAGAAACATTGTGTGTCAGCTGATCAGATTGCCTCAAGTTGAAGTAAGGCACTCTCTAAGGATTTTTATTTGAGGGGAAAGCAATAGAATAATAGACTATTCATGGAATAATAATAAAAACAGAATAACACTTTATTGTTTATTTTCTTTATAATTTCATCTTATATATTTGTTAACTCTAAATTAATTTTAACCTATAATATGCCTTCTCTGTTTCATTTAACTTTCTTAGTTGCAGTTCTCTTTTCCAATTTTCACATGACTGAAAATATACAAAGTTGTTTTATCTAAGAGGGTTATTTATAACAGTGAGGACCTAGGAACAACTTGAATGTTCAGAATGGAGATTTTAAGGCACATTTGGCTATCTTCATAAAATAGAGTATTTTACAACCATTAAATATTATACTGAGACCTATATTTATTGATAGGAAAAGAGGTTTATGACATAATGACTGACCAAACTTATAACAGCATGTGTAGTGTGATGCCACATACATAGAACTGTATTCATAAATCTCTATGTGAATATACACAGATTGAGTTCAAGAAGGTGTTCCCCAAATATTAATAATGATAAGCTCTGAGTGTCAGGGTTTGGGGAAATTTTTACCTTTTAATATATATTCTGTGTGTTTTTATTTTTTTACAACAACCACATTTTTTTAATGTTTATTTATTTTGACACAGAACACAATTGGGGGAGGGGGCGGAGAGAGACAGAGAGACACAGAATCTGAAGCAGGCTCCAGGCTCTGAGCTGTCAGCACAGAGCCCGACACCAGGCTCAAACTCACCAGCCATAAGATCATGACCTGAGCCAAAGTCGGATGCTTAACCGACTAAGCCACCCAGGTGTTCCACAACAATCACATATTTTTAAGAAAATAATTAAGTTAAAAATACTTTATGGTTTACTTGTTAAAGGGAAAAAAACCATTGGTTCATATATATATATTTTTATTAAAAATTTTTTTTTAATGTTTATTTATTTTTGAGAGAGAGACAGAGAGTGAGCAGGAGAGGGGCAGAGAGAGAGGGAGACACAGAATCCGAAGCAGGCTCCAGACTCCAAGCTGTCAGTCCTAACGCAGAGCTCGAACCCACGAGTGGTTAGATCATGACCCAAGTGGAAGCCAGACATTCAACTAACTGAGCTACCCAGATACCCCAGTTCATATACTTTTTATTTTTATATCTTCTAGATATAAAAACATCCTGTCATTTAAGAGAAGGAAAGCATAAATATTATTTAATACTTTGGGGTTTTATAATATGCATCTTATCATTATTAGTCATTTATAAGTTTAGAATACATGATATAGATATAGATATAGATATAGATATAGATATAGATACAGATATACACACATAATATAGGCTAAAATATTGACAAGACCTTATTAACTGATTCCACTGGCCATGTTTTTTAAAAGGTATAGAATTATTTGGCCCAGGGGCACCTCAGGTGGCTCAGTTGGTTGAGCATCTGACTCGATTTTAGCTCAGGTCATGATCTCAGTGTTGTGGGACTGAGCCCTGCATTGGGCTCCATGTTAAGTGTGGAGCCTGCTTGAGATTCTCCTTCTCTCTCTCTCTCTTTCTCTGTCTCTCTTTCTCTGTCTCTCTCTCCTCCTTTCCTCTGCTTTCTCTAAAAAAAAAAAAAAAGGATTATTTTGCCCAGCTTAAATAGAGTTTTACACTTAGAATAGATGCTGAGGGGCATACTAAATAATTGATTGCAGTATCCCTGATATTTTATGATTGGTAAATAAAATTGGCTTTAATAACAATTATTTTTTGCCTTAGATTATATTGTTTTCATTTTATCTTATTCTAATAAATTTATGAAATAGCATAAAAATGGGTCAAATGAATGCTGTTGATTAGAAAATGGTTTTTAGTTTGGGATTCTAAGACTTGAAGTTCAGTGAAAATAGTAATAAGGTCTAAGGAGTATTTCTAGTATTTTAAAAACTTGATGAAAATACTATATTGATCATGATAAGGCTGCAACAGCTAACTGTTGCAAGTGTTTTGGTTTTGCAACCAAAAGGGCAAGTGTTTTGGTTTTGGTAGGAACTGTAATTGCCTTTATATGGTGACCTTATTTCTTTCTGTATCTGGTACATAGTAGTTGTTAATGTTGTTGAGTGACACACTGATCAGAACACTTGATTTACTGTTGAGTGACTTAAAGAAAATGGAAAATAGTGTTTGTAGATAAAAGGATTTTAGAATATGGGGCATATGTAATAAAAATAAAACTGGTGGTGAAAAATTTGGGAACTATGATACGTACTAATACTGCTAATACAAATTTGATTGTTTTGAATAATTATCATTTGCCTCATGACTCTAAATCTGTATTAATTTCTTTTGACAGGGTATTTTAAGCCTTGAATATTGTGTGGGTATTATTGGTGGCAAACCTAAACAGTCATACTACTTTGCTGGATTTCAAGGTAAGTGATTTAATAAAACATTTTTATTATTGTTTTCTTTTAAAAATCAGAAGTTAATTTAGGATCATTGGAAACAGGATGATTAACAGGCCAAAATGAGTACCTTATAAATTCATCAGTCCTACCATAGCCACTCATTTGTCATTTGGTCCACAACATAATTGGATTCTGTAAAATGTATGTTTAATTTCTGTTATTGCATAAACAGGCATAATTTATTGGTTTCACTAAACTTGAAAAGACATTGCTGCTACATTCTGACAGTTGCTATTTACATATTTACTTTTTACCAGTTTTAGTGGTGCTACTTGATGATAAAATGACAAGCAATATGTTCTTCCTGTCAGGATAAAGTAGTGCAATACATTTTTCATATGCAAACTGTAGAATATAATTGTGTGTTTGTGAAAGTAATTTTATCACCAAAAATTAAATGACAGTCTCATCACTTTATAAAAATTCTGCTTATACAAGCATATTTGATTATGCAAAAGTTAATCTGTCCTGTGCAAACCTATGTTTCAGTCAATGAATATCAGTCTGGCAAGCTGTTACTCCCAGGTTTTTTTCAGCTATTCTACATAGAAATTGGATTGTAAGCAGTGTAATAATAAGGTGTTTTTTGAATTACTTGTCTTCTGTTTTGTCCTTGTAGATGACAGTTTGATTTACATGGATCCTCATTACTGCCAATCTTTTGTAGATGTCAGCATAAAGGATTTCCCTCTTGAGGTACTATGGATAAAGAGCTGGTACTATTTTCTTACCATATGAAGCAAACTCAAATTATTTAGAGATGTGTTAGACAGCTATGCTTTTCTGGTATTACAATTCCAAGTTAGTAATATTTTACTGATTTATAAAACCATAATCCATACACTGGTCAAAGGTTAAATAATTTGTTGCTGAATTTTAATTTATGACATACTTTCTTCTTCATTTATCTTTGTCTCTGACTTGTTAGGTACCTTAGTCCTACCAAAATAAATGATCAAGCCTCCAAGTAATTTTGCAGATAAACAGCTGAATATTACTCAAGAATTTAAAATGTTAGGCATGTTTTAAAAAAAGACAAAGCGGGGGGAGAAAAAGATGATGGAGTTGGTTTAGAATAACAAAGTGACTTGTGACTATCTGCTAACTTATTTTATGTATAATTGTTAAGTCTTAGTCCCTAGTTAAGTTTCTCCAGAGCTTAGTTGGGTTTCTACTAATTGTTTCAGCTCTCATTTCTTAACATATTCTTTTCCTTTATGTTGGTCATTTGTGATCCAGTGTTTTATTTTTTAATTTTATTATTTTTAATTTTATTATTTTATTTTATTAAAAAATTTCTTTATTTATTTACTTTGAGAGAGCAGAGAGAGTGTGAGTGAGGGAGAGGCAGAGAGAGAGAGAGAGAGAGAGAGAGAGAGAGAGAGAGAGAATCCCAAGCAGGCTCTGTGCTAACAGCACAGAGCCCAACGTGGGGCAGGAACTCACAAAACTGTGAGATCATGACCTGATCCAAAATCAAGAGTTGCATGCTTAACTGACTGAGCCACACAGGCACTGCTAAAATTATTATTTTAAATTTTTTTTTTCAACATTTATTTATTTTTGGGACAGAGAGAGACAGAGCATGAACGGGGGAGGGGCAGAGAGAGCCGGAGACACAGAATCGGAAACAGTCTCCAGGCTCTGAGCCATCAGCCCAGAGCCCGACGCGGGGCTCGAACTCCCGGACCGCGAGATCGTGACCTGGCTGAAGTCGGACGCTTAACCGACTGCGCCACCCAGGCGCCCCTAAAATTATTATTTTAAAAAATATTTATTTATTTAGTAATCTCTATGCGGAATGTGGGGTTCAAATTCACAACCCTGAGATCAAGAGTTGCATGCTCTACTGACTGAACCATCCAGGTGCCCCTATTATCTAGTATTTCAATTTAGAAAATTTTGAGAGTGCATAGGTGAGACATGTAATTATTTCATGGTTTTGGTTCTTGTTTTCCCAGTTGATGCTTTTATAGACTTTTCAAATAATTTTAATCACTTAAGTGGCATGGATCACTAATTCTCAAAGGCTTGGCAAGTTAGAAATGTGGTTTAATATTTTGTTTTAGTAAGAGCTTGTTAGCTAATAATATCTAATAATATTTAAGGGATAGATTATAAAAATAAACTGTAAGATTAGAATCTGGTTCTGAAAGATACATTATAAAACATGCTAGCATCTTTTGTAAACTATTACTTGAACTAAAGTACAAGCAACTTGAGGCCAGAGATAAGATTTGCTTTCTGTTTTCTTCCTTCATAGTGTCTTGCATGTAAACCTTAATAAATATTTATAGATGACTTATTGATACTGTGGGCAACACAATAGAATTGTGCTATATGAACCATGTTGTAATTCTCTTTCAGCTGCATTGTGGTCTTGTAGCACTGATTCCTATGTCTAAGTTACACAGTGTATCTGTGACTTGTGACTATCTGTGTATCTGTACCATATTAACTACTTAAAAAAGTAGACATTTGAAATTCAGATGGAAAATTATTCATAGTTTTCTAGTATTATCTAAAATAGGCAAAGTAAAAGCTTATTAGTATTGACTATCTTGACCAGTAGAGACTATTCTTCTGATATTTTGAGAGATTCCACAAAGAAGCCAGGTGAATGACTATCCTGGTTACGTCTACACCAGCAAGATTAGAAAGGCTGCAGCTCACTTTGGGAGGCAGGTGCAACACACTTCATGAGTAAGTCAATAAAGCTTGAAGTGGGGTGTTAGTAGTGGGAATGGAAGAGAGGGAATGATTTTGAGAGACTTTGCAAAGTAAAATTTGGTGAAATCAAGTAACTTCTGAAATGCACAGAAGCATTTATTTCTTATACATTGGGACACTGAGAAAGTGGGTTTAGATTTATATTTTTGAGATGCTAGAAGAGTATCTCAACCTGTCTGGATAATTCCTCTGGACAGTTTTTCATTTTTCTCAGTTCAGACATTTGTCTTAGGCTATTTATTGAATAGTATCATTTATTTTTCTATGAGAGTATAATGTAAAAACTACAGCAAGTTGTCTATCTTTGTACAGAAATAAAATTTCACTTTTTGCTTTTTATCATATTTAAGCTTAAAATGCTCCAAGTGGAGATATTATTAATCATCCTTGCCTTGGTATGTAGGTTATTATATGTATTTATGCTATTGACATTTTGCAGTTGGTTGATGTAATTATATGAGCATTCTAAAACCACCACCCTTATACCTCAATTATTAAAATTATTATTTTTTATTATTAAAATTTTTTTTAATGTTTATTTATTTTTGAGAGAGAGAGAGAAAGACAGAGCACAAGCAGGGGAGGGGCAGAGAAAGAGGGAGACAGAATCAGAAGCCATCTCCGGGCTCTGAGCTGTCAGCACAGAGCCCGATGTGGGGCTTGAACCCATGAATTGTGAGATCATGACATGAGCCGAAGTTGGACGCTTAACTGACTAAGCCACCCAGGCGCCCCTATTAAAATTATTTTTAAAAGCATGTTTATTTGGTCAGTACTTGATTTTGTAGATGGAGAAATTAAAATCTTAGCTCTTTTATCCAACACCATGTAAAGAATCACTGGTAGTCTTGATATTTTGTGTGATTGCCTTGAATCCAATAGGATTATGAAAATTTAAGAAAATAGTATATCTGAGTATTTGACATTGAAGAAGAGATTTAGACCATATCTTTTGTTGTTCTTATGGTATTGAATTCCAATATATGTAGAGTTGAACTTTAAAAATTTTGAAGCCAAATCAGACCAAGTATTTTTCTTTTTTAAACTACTATTTACTGAGTTCTTTATATGTGCAAGGCACTGTCCTAAGTACTATAGTCTTCTGTTGAATTGTTTTCTTTCCTGTGGTTCCAGATGCTTTGCTTATGTATATATTTGTATGAATTTTCTATTCTTTTTTTTAAGTTTACTTATTTATTTTGAGAGAGAGACAGAGACAAAGAGACAGAAAGTGTGCATAAGCATGCTCATGCAGAGAGAGAGAGAGAGAGAGAGAGAGAGAGAGAGAGAAAGAGAGAGAGAGAATCCCAAGTAGGCTCCATGCTGTTAGCGCAGAGTGATACAGAGCTTGATCTCACGAACTGTGAGATCATGACCTGAGCTAAAATCAAGAGTCGGACACTTTAATGACTGAGCCAGGCAGAAGCCCCTAATTTTCCATTCTTGTGACACCTTCTTATAAAATATATTCTTATGTATTATTTAATTTTTATATTAACTTTGAAAAAGAGAATTCCCCTCATCTTTATCTTCACTGAGTTTTTAACATTGTGAAGTGAATGTGAAGTAGTCATGTATGTATATACGTCTATAATTTTCATTTAGAGAATGGGGTTTAAAGGAGCAGCGTGAATTACTTTAAGGAAAAAAGTTGTGTAAAAACAAGTTGAAATTAGAAGGGAATGAGAAGAACTCAAATGGGCTTTTGCAGTTAGGGTATGTTGAATTGTGGGTTCCCAGTGGTTCAGGCAGAGTATCAATTGTTGGGATGAGAGGACTAGAAGATACATATTTTCATTATTATATATATAAATATAAATATATACATATAAATATATATACATTTATGTGTGTATGTTTTTAATAAGATTTCTTAAACCAGAGACTGTTGTGTCATGTTATTTATGATACACTTTCAGAATGACTGGTGCTAACTCTTACAAATAACAAATTCTATTCTATTATTAAGGCAATATTTGGTTACTAAATATTAATATTCTGTTAATAAGGCCTTATAAATAGATGTATTAGTCTATTGTGATTCCTGGGCCCCCAGTTTCAAGTTTCAGATTTTAGGAGTTCCATGCAGTAGTGGTTATTTTAATCTATCCTAGTAAATTCAGAGAATAGTGGCATTAAAGCTATGAGAATGATGTGATGTGATTAGACAGATGGATGAGTGAATTCATCAGTGAAAGATGTACCCTTTATGAATTACACATGTGAACTGCATATAGTAGGAGGTGCTTTGTAGTAAGGGTATTCTCTAACTCAGGAAGCTCCATCTAAATCACCAGAATAGCATAGCTACACCTAAAAGTATTTGTTTCAGTATCATTTGTATGTTTAGGTAAGAGAGTCCAGTATTCCAAAAACTAAGCTTAGAACAGAGCCTGGCATTTAGTAGATGCCTAATAACTATTTGTTGAGGCAGTGAATAAATAATGTATTAAAAAATGAAATAAATAGGAATTGACTCACCATGACTAGTTTTTTCAGAAACGCATTTCATTGTCACAGAAGTATGTATAGCAAACACTCCCTAAAATGTGTTTGTGAAGTAAAAGGTGCTACTCTTACCAATCATCAGAATTTTAAAAATTAGAAAAGAAATCGTAAGTACAGAGCTGAAAGAATTATCACAAAGTGAATACAGCTGTGTAATGAATGCCCCTTGGGAAAATATTTTAAAGTCTAACTTGTTCGGTGACAAACAAATAATTCTGAATTATAAGTTAATGTTAGTTTGACTTCAGAACCTTCTAAGGTGAACCAAAAAACATAATTTTAAGTTTTAATGGTATAAAATGCCTCTTTGTGATACGAGTCCTAGTACTCATATAGTGACACCCAATAGCAATTTCATTTTTCAGTGATCAGAGACTTATATCTGTGTTTTTGTGAATAATTTAAAAAGTTCTTTGTAGATATCAAAACAACCACGAATAACAATATAGTGTTTGTCATTACTGTCTATGATGACTGAGGCAGTACAGTGAAATTGCACTAAGCCTATTAGGTTTAGTCTTATTGGTTCTTACATGAAAATAGTAACATAGTGTATGTAATGTAGGACATCCTTGTAGTTGAGTTTAAAAATCCTTTGTTGGACCGTGTACAAACTTTTGGCCCTTCTTACTTATCCTCAAGTAGTAAAAACTAAATACACATTCTTTATTATTGGCTTTGTAAGGAGTTGGGTAAGTGACTATTTTTAGATACCTTGTAGGTAGAATATCTTTTTGTGAATATGACATAGAGCTATCTGTGCCTTACACACAGACTCCTTATACTCCTGTAGTTAACTTATTGTTAACTAACACATTTATGTAGCTCTTCTGTGCCTCTCTAGATCTGTTTTCAATAAAACAGAAAATTAAACAGGTGAAACAGTTTTGGAAAATGTCCAACTAAGACAATACTTGTTTTGACTGGTACTCTGGAGGTTCCAAAGGTTGGATCTCACTATATAAAGTAAGTATTAGGGGCGCCTGGGTGGCTCAGTAGGTTGAATGTCTGACTTCAGCTCAGGTCACAATCTCATGGTTCATGAGTTCAGGCCCTGCATCAGGCTCACTGCTGTCAGCTCAGAGCTGACAGCATTTTGGACAGCATAGAGGATATTTGCATATCCTCTAGTGATAATATGGGACTCTAATTGGATCACTAGGATATATGGGGAGATGAAAGAGTGATTTTGACTGACTCACCATAAACAAATTTGGAAGCCTATGTTTTTCTGTATTTTAATAAATAGTTTAAGTTAAAATCCCATAGTTTAAGGCATTAATTGTAGGGACATTTTCAGTTTATGAGTTCAGATTCAGCCTTGATCATTTCTTAATTGAGCTGGTTCTTTAATCAAAAAATATAAAATACATAACAAAGAATTTCTCACACCCATCTCCCATCTGCCCAGTTTTTCTCTCTCCTCTAAACTTGGTATATCCTTTTTTTTTTTAAGTTTATTTATTTATTTTGAGAGAGACAGAGACAGTATGAGCAGGGGAGGGGTAGAGAGACAGGGAGAGAGAGAATCCCAAGCAGGCTCTATGCTGGCAGAGCAGAGCCTGACACAGGGCTTGAACTCATGAACTGTGAGATCATGACCTGATGATCTCATCAGTACCACAAACCTGAACTGAAACCAAGAGCTGGATGATTAACCGACTGAGCCACCCAGGCACCCCAATTTTGGTTACCCTTGCAGAGTTTATTTATACAAATGTAAACAAATGTGACTATATATATATATATATATATATATATATATATATTTACTTATGGTCCTCCTTTTTTTACATATAACCTTTTTTTATACATACAAAAACAGACTTTGGTGGTAGCATCAATGATTTTTAAGGACAAGACCTCTGAGCATTCAAGCAGTTTAAAAAAAAATCTTTTAAGCAAAGCACCAGAATGTGGTAATGAAAAAAAAAAAAAAGATTGGAATGATTAGCTTTTTTTTTTTTTTTTTTTAGAGAGTGCATGCAAGTGGGGCAGAGGGAGAGGGAGAGAGAGAGAGGGGGAGAGAGAGAGAGGGAGAAAGAGAGAGAGGAGAGAGAGAGAGAGAGAGAGAGAGAGAGAGAGAGAGAGAGAGAGTCTTAAGCAGGCTCCATGCCCAGCACAGAGCCTGATACAGCTCAAATCTCATGACGCTATGATCATGATTTGAGCTGAAATCAAGAGTTGAATGCTTTACCAACTGAGCCACCCAGGTGCCCCTGGAATTATTAGCTTTATATTCTACCCTTTTCTTTTGTATTTTCTGAAGATCCCAGACTCTACTAGTTAGCCATATCTCACTAGCAAGAGTAGAGAGGCTAGAGCAGCCTCCCTAGCCAATTTATATCTGTGGCACTGTGACTACATGAGAAAAAGTGAAGTGACAGGAAGACTGGTAAGGAGGATAGCAAGGGCCATTATAGAACAGTTTACAACTGTGTCCCGTACAGGAATAAATAAGAACTTAAACAAGTAGAAGAGTGAGTTGGAAGAATATGTAAGTGTGTATGAATTGTGTCAGATGCTAAAATTCTCAAGTTGACCTATTTTCATATCATTATGGAACATTTACATGAATCTGTGTATTTGTTTACAATGTCTTGATATCCTTGTTAAAAGGTTTCTAACATTAAAAAATCTCAAAAAACAGGCTTAATTGAACTTTCATAGAAATAACTAACTGAATTCTAAACCTTGTGCTAGCTTATGTATGTCTTTTTCAGTGGCACATTTTTCTTCCCTTCTGCAAGTGTTCGAAATGCCTGCCATTTTTGACACACTTCTTTTCTTCTGTGGAATGGCACTAATATCATATACGGTGGAGATTTGGTAAACTGAATGTAAATAAAGCTTTGGGGGGTGGAAAGGACCATTTTCGTAGGATAGACTAAAGCACTGTTCCAAAGCATATTTATAATTTTGAGAAAAGTTAAATGGCAAATTTTAATTTAAGTAATATCTTGTATATACTGAAGTCCATCAAATAAAACTAAATTAATCCTAAAGAACTTTTAAAATTACAGACATTCCACTGCCCTTCTCCCAAAAAGATGTCATTTCGAAAAATGGATCCTAGCTGTACAATAGGATTTTACTGTCGAAATGTTCAGGACTTCAAACGAGCTTCTGAAGAAATCACTAAGGTACTTTTATTTAAAATATTATATTTGTAAATGACCTAATTTTTATTAGAGATAGCATATCAGAGGACAGAAATCTGTAAATTATTCTTTTGTAAAATTTCCCCTTGAATGTTAATATTATCAGGAATATTGTGAACCAGAAAGTAAAACTACTTGGGGACTCCTAGCCTTTGAGACTAATAAAACCAATTGGCTGAAAGTATCAATTGCCCCACTAGGTGGCACTGTTGAAATAAAAATCCCATCCCAAACTGTAGCCATGTGCAAGCAATTAGGTTATATTTTATTTGAAGAGGATTTTAAAAGGGCAATACCTTAGGGGGTAGAAAAAAATTAATGAAGTATTTGATCAAGCCAAATTGTGCATTATTTCTTGTTAGTCCAAGTGCTTCTTTGATTTTTTTTAAAGAGAAATGGTATTTTTGGATTTCTCAGAACTGCTTTATTAAATGAGCTGTGTTGTTACCTTCCAATAAGCTTGTCTAATCTGATCTATTCTACTTATAGGGTCTTTGAAATAGGTTTATTTAACTCCTTCTCATTACCTTTAAACTTTAGCTTTTTTTTTTTTTTTTCTTTTGGTCCTTGAGTACTGCTAAAACATAAAACCTTAAGGTCTGTCTATATTTAGTACTTTAGAAAATAAAAAAGATTACTTACTTAGGAAGCAAGCATAACTGGATGGCTATCTTTATTAGTATCAATAGTTATAGGCTATAATTTTATGGTAAACAAAACCAATATTAGAATCATTTTTGGAAATTTTTAACTTGAGCTCAGGTATAGTAATACCTCATTATTGCTTTAACTTCCAGTTAGTTTTATTCTGGAAAATGGACACAGTGGGCTGAAATGTGATCTTTACAATGTAAAAACATAATGAAAAAGTTAAATAAGAAGTTTCATATAAGCGAAGAGTAGTTTACTTGACCTGCCATGTAAAAGAGGAAAATTAACAGGTACATGACAGAAAAGTGAATGAGAAGAGAAAATGAGACACAGGGGAACTTTACTTCTCATTTCTCAGAACTGTTGTCTTTTCATTCTCCTTTTTTAACCCAGAAGGCCAAGTGAATGTAACAAAATGTGTATTCTCCATTTTCCCCCTCTTTCATTACTTGAAGTTAGTACATACACTTGTATATTTTTGTTTGACAGTTCTGTCTTTATAAAGTACCATGTAAAATATGTGCTAAAATACACCAATCCAGGTGATATTGTAATAGAGATTGAGGTTGACCATCATTTCCCATTAGAAAGTTGTGTTTTTGTTTCCACTAGTTTGTTTTCTATCCAGGTGAAAATAAGTACGTTTAGAACAGTAAAAGTCTACTCCTGGAATAGAAACAAACCGAATTATTATTACCAAAGTGAAAAAACAAGATTCACAAATGAGTTACATGTTGATATTCTCTGATTAAAACTGATACTTTTTGTGGTTTATATACACATACATACCTATTTATATCTATATTATGATTTTTACATGGGAAAATACTTAGAAATTATTGCTCATGATGCATCAGAGTAATTATGCAATATTAAAGCAAAGGGAAGCAATATTGAAATATCATGTGGAAGAACTGAGAATTTTGGTAGAGTCCATTAACTTTCTTTTAATAACAAGGTTGTTTCTTAAGTTAATAGTTTTTTGTAGTAGTGTCAAAAACTCTTGGTCGATTAATAACCTGATCATTTACTTTTGCTTGGAAGGTTGCAAGTTAAGTAGTTTTCTTTCTCTTCGTAAAAACTGAACTTGGTGTTTTTTTTGTTACACTGTTATTTTTTTCTCTTTAAAAATTAAAACAATTTAAATTATTTGATTCAATACAGGATATAATGTCAGTTGTCTCATTTTGAAAATGACGCTAGGTAGCCTAGATTCTCATGTTTAATTTGTAATGCGGTATGAATATTCTAATGCCTTATACTACATGATTTTTAAAATGTTAATAAAAATTGTGAAATTAATTCACTGTTTAGCAGGGCTCAGCCCAGCAAGTATCTGTAACTACCATGTTGAAAGGATAAAATGACCAAGCCATAATCCCTGCTTTTGAACAGGTCTAAGGCTTCTGCCCTCGAATAGCATTTATAGGCCAGGAGAGAGAGAATAAGACAGGTAGACATACATTACATTGAATATGATAAGCACACATACAGAACTAGAAATAAATTGATAACGGAAGGAAGGATGTTGAAATGAGAGCAATGTCACATCCCAGTCACAGTTCTTTACTGTGATGGTGATATTTAATTTGGGCCTTAAAGTGTAGGCTTAATTTCTAATGGCTTATTAAGTAGAAGGAAGGGTGCTTCAAGCAGAGGAAATAACAGGAGGAAAGGTATTGGAAAAGGAAAATGTAGAGCTCTTCTAGAGAATGGCAAATAGTCCAATTTGTTAGGTGCCAAGGGTACACGTAGGGTAGGATTTCTGTCTTCTGACTGCCTAAATTAGGATCCTATATGGCTTGGGAGTCTCCAGTTCTAGCAAGCCTTCCAAGTAGTCTTGTACACCAAATTTGAGAGCCACTGGTGTTAAGACAGTACAACCCAAAGTGTATACTTGATGTTTTTAGGTAGCACCAGGGTAAATTATCTTAATATTTATATGTTTATTTATAATCATATTAGAAAAATATAACTGGCATTTTAAACATGGTTTCCTATTAATTAGTGATTTGTAAAAGGCTACTTAAGTTAAAAACTATGAAAAGAAAAATAATCACTAATTATAACAGAGATGGCATACATAACAAAAATAATGAAGGAGGCATATATATGTGCAAGGCTTGAGAAACACTGCTACAGGAAATAGCAAAGGATGAGGCTAGAAAAAGAGGTTGGAATAATATCATGGAGAGTCCTGAATGCCAGGCTGAGGTTTGTACTTTAGCAGTATGTTGATTTTATTGGTTTTTTAAATTTCAAGCATACAGAAATACAGAGAATAACTTAATAAATACCCATGTGCTACCATTGAGCTTAAGGGGAAAAAACCCATATATAATTGAATTGTATTAACTTTCCCCAATCTTATTCCCTTCCTTCCTTCCCAGTGGTAATTACTATCCTAAATTAATATATAATACTCATACTTTATATATCCATAAACAATATATTTTGCTTTGTATGTTATTAAACTTATCGTTAATGGTATGTTTATATAAAAATGTATAGATCCTGCAACTTGCTTTTTCATTTAATAGTGACTTAGAGATTATATCTATATGTCTTGGTGTTGCTTATTCCTAATTGCTGAGTAGTAGTTTTATTCAAACTGTCTTTTGTTGATGGTCATCTAGCTTGTTTCAATTTTTAATTACAAATAATGTTTATAAGAATATTCTTGTCCATATCTCTTCATGTATGTGTACTACTTTAACTGGAATTATGTTAAGATACTCTAGATATGCTGGAGTGGAATTGCTGCGTGACAGGGTATGCATATTTTTAGATTTGTTAGATATTGTCAAATGCTCTCCAAAGTTATCATACCAACAGTATATGAAAATTTCCAATGCTCCATATTACCACTTGATATTGTACAACTTTTACATTTTTAACCAATCTCATGTATATACATAGTATCTCTTTGTAGCTTTAATTTGTATTTCTCTGATTAATAGTGAAACTGAATGCCTTATCAAAGTTTATTGGTCCATTGGTTCCTCTTTTGTGAATTTCTTACTCATTTCCTTTGTCTAATTCTCTATAAAGCTATTTGATTTGAAGGAAATCAAATCAAATTTATAATTCTGGATACTATCACTTGTTGGCTCAATGTGTTACAGATATATTCTCCTAGGCTACTGTTTTCACTTGTCAATGATATCTTTAATTTTAGTCAAATTAGTAAATCTCTTTCATTATGGGTTTTGAATTTTCTATCAAAGAAATGTGTAATAACCAAAGTCATAAACATATTTCTTATATTCTCCTACATTTCTTCTTCTTTTTTTTTTAATGTTTACCTTGATAGAGAGAGAGCTAGCAGGCAAGGGGCAGAGAGAGAGGGAGAATTCCAAGCAGGCTCTGAGCTGTCAGCACAGAGCCCGACGTGAGGCTCATGATCTGAGCCAAAACTAAGAGTTGGCCTCTTAACCAACTGAGCCACCCAGGAGCCCCACATTCTCCTACATTTCTTCCAAAAGTATTAAAAGTTTTATGTTTCACATTTAGAACTTGTGTATGTCTTAAGTTATGTATCTTTTTTTAAAAAAAAAAACATGGATAATCGGTTCCAGCATTCTCTATTAAAAGACTTGCTTTGTAGTGCCTTCTTCAAAGACTTGGATGAAGACAGAGCTGTAGGATGGGAGAGGAAGCAACTATTTTGAGAGAGTTTGTGAAAGTAGAATCTATAAGACCAAGCAGCCACTGGGACTTGAGGGCAAGTGAAAGAGAGAGTCCAAAAACAAGTCTGCTTTACAGACTTAATAGACACTTAAATAAGTGTCTAGGAGAAAAAAATTAATTGCTGTTAATATGGTAATTCATTTAGTCAACAAGAGATTTGAGTGCTCTCACTTCTACCACTCCACCAAAACTCCTCTCAGGGTCGCTGATGCCCCCCACATTGCTAAGTTCATGGGTCATATCTTAGTCTTCATCCCACCTATCCTAACATTTGTATCTGTCATAGCTGAACACCCATTGCACCTTTATACACCCTCTTTATTTGGCTTCTACAACCACTATCTTGGCTTTTCTCATTCTTCACTAGTTTTTCCTTCTCAGTGCGCCTTTGTCTGCTCTTCTTCCCAGTCTCTTCACGCTGGAGCACTGCAGGACTTAGTCTTTAGTTCTCATGTCTTTATCTTAGTGATCTCATCTAGCCATATAGCTTTATCAATTATAAGTCAGTTAAGACCAAGATCATATCTTTAGTTCCCACCTCTTTCCATTCATAAATTGTATATGTCCAGCTGCCATTCAGCATCCCTTGTGTTGTCTCATGCACATATCCAAAATCAAATTCCTGATCTTTCTTTTCAAGCCTATTCTTTTTTTTTTTAATGTTTATTTATTTTTGAGAGAGAGAAAGCATGAGTGAAGGAGGGGCAGAGGGAGGGAGAGAGACAGAATTCCAAGCAGGTTCTGTGCTGTCAGCGCAGAGCCCGATGTGGGGCTCGATCTCATGAACCATGAGATCATGACTTGAGCTGAAATCAAGAGTCAGATGCTTAACTGATTGAGCCACCCAGGCACCCCCCTTTTCAAGCTGTTCTGCTCATAATTTTCCTCATCTCATTTAAGGGCAAATTTATCCTTCTATCTGCTGAGGCCAAAAGCCTTGGAGTTATCCTTACCTCCTTCCTATCTCTCCTATCCTAGAACCAATTATATGTTTAATATATATCTAGAATCAGACCATTTTCATACCTCTACTGCTACTATAATGGTCAATGGCCTAATTTGTTTCTAAGCCCCCTTCCCCCAAACCTGTTCTCAACTCAGCTGTCTTGCTGATGTTTTTAAAACTTAAAGCATACTACTCTTCTCCTCAGAAACCCGCACTGACTTTCCATTTCACTTACAAGTAAAACAGTTCTTACCATATCCTCCAAGGCCTCAGATGATGTGTGTCTCCATGCCCCACCCTCTTACCCTAACCCCTCATGTCTTACTCTGCCCTCTTTCATTCTGCTTTAGCCGTGTTGGCTTCCTTGCAGATGTCTAACCTAATAGGCAGGCTCCTATCTTAGTGCCTTTGCAATGGACTGTAATGCTCTTTCCCTCGTATCTGCAGGACTGATTCCCTTGCTTCCTTTAAGTCTTGGCTCAGATGTCTCCTTAATGAGGCTTAATCTGACCACCTTATTTAAACAGTTTTCCCCACCATTCCCTCTTACCTTGTCATTCTATCTTTTTCAAGGCACTTACTACTTTCTAATACACTATATAATTTACCTGTTGTATTATTACTTATTATATAGATGTATTATATTATATATTTACCTATTATATTTATTATTATCTGTCTTCCCCAGTGGAATATAAACCTCACAAGGGCAGGAATGTTTTGCCTGTTTAGGTCACTGATGTACCCCAAACCTTCTAGAACAGTGCCTGGCCCATAGTAAGTATTCACTGAGTTTGCTGAATGACCATCTAGAATTGGGTTTGCAATGGTGAACAAGAAAGTTGTAACTCCTGGGGCGCCTGGGTGGCGCAGTCGGTTAAGCGTCCGACTTCAGCCAGGTCACGATCTCGCGGTCCGTGAGTTCGAGCCCCGCGGGAGGCTCTGGGCTGATGGCTCGGAGCCTGGAGCCTGTTTCCGATTCTGTGTCTCCCTCTCTCTCTGCCCCTCCCCCGTTCATGCTCTGTCTCTCTCTGTCCCAAAAATAAATAAACGTTGAAAAAAAAATTTAAAAAAAAAAAAAAAAGAAAGTTGTAACTCCTGGTTTCATGAACTGATAGTCGAAGTGGACAAAATAGACATTAAATCTACAAATAAATGCATAACAAAAATTTTAAATTCCGTTAAAAATACAGTTTATAGGCAAGAAAAATAGGAAACACAACTTAATTTGGGGAGTGAAAAAACATTTTATACGATATACTCATTGTATTTTCCTTAAGGTTCAGATAAAAGTTTTATTTGGTCTATGAAATCTGCCCTATTTGAATCTACCACACAATTAATAAAAATCAGCAAGAGAATAGTAAGGGTCTTCCTACTATGATGAACTTGTTAGAGTTTCATGACTTGCTTTAAGAATGCTTCAAAACCTTGAATTGGGAGATGAAATGAGCAATAGAGTTTGGCATGATAGAGACAGCAGAATTTCAGATAGAGTTAGGAGTATCTTTTATTTCATTGAAATGGTCAATCATGGAATCTCTGTGGATAAGGAGGCAAATGGACTAGAAGAATTGAGAGAGCTGGAAAATTTTAAAGTCAGGTGAATTTGATGAAGATACACTGGGAGTGCATCTAAAACAATCCCTCTTGGGGCACCTGGGTGGCTCAGTCAGTTAAGCATCTGATTTTAGCTCAGGTCATGACCTTATGGCTTGTGAGCGTAAGCCCTGTGTTGGGCTGTGTGCTGACAGCTCAGAGTCTGGATCCTACTTCAGATTCTGTGTCTCTGTCTCTTTCTGTCCCTCACTGGCTTGTGCTCTGTCTCTCACTCTCTCTCAAAACTAAATAAACATTAAAATTTTTTTAAATGTAAAAAAAATAAAAATAAAAAAATACAAACCAACCATCCCTCTTTAATCTTCCACTTCTTTAGACTTCAGCATCTCTATGGCATAGTTCTATTTAATCCTGTCTCTGACAATCCCCTCCCTCCCTGTCTCTAAGTAGTTAATCATGTTGTTAAAATCTTTCATGTCCTTTTTGTTCCTGCAGAGTATGTAAGATATGTGATAAAAGTTTCCAACTGTAATCGTGGGTCTGTCTCCTTTAAGTTCTGTTGCTTTTTGTTTTACATATTTTGAGGCTATGTTATTAGTTACATACAAATTTAATATTGTTAGGTCTCACTGAATTAACTCTTTTATAATTATATGACCCTCTATCTCTAGTAATATTTTTTCCTTAAAGTCTATTTTTGTGCTTTGTCATATATTTTAATCCTATATATATTTTAAACTCCACAAAGCATTTTGTTTTAATCAATATTACCCTTTCTGATGACCTTCATTCTTTCGTGTTATTTTGTTTCTTTCTGGGATCATTTTGCTTCTCTCTGAAGAATTTCCATTACTGTTTCTTCTAGTGTTGTTTGCTGGTGATAAATTCTCTCAGTTTTTGTTTGTTGATTATAACTTTATTATGTCTTCATTAAAAAACTGAAATAAAAGCAGTCGTACAGAAAAGTTGTAAATATGGTTCAAATAACTTTTTCCTGAGCCACTTGAGAATTAGTTGCCAACATGATGCCCCATAACCCTTGGAAAATTGAGTGTGCAATTCCTAAAGACAACTATCAAAATCAGGAAAGTAGCATTGTACATTATTACCATATAATTCTCAGAAACTATTCATGTTTTTCTAACTGTCCCAGTAATGCTCTGTATAGTAAAAGGCTCCAGTTCAGAATAATGTGTTGCATTTATATATACTGAATTTTTAAAAATCTAGAATAGTTCCTCATCTTTCCTTGACTTTCACATGACCTTGATTGTTTTCAAAGATTATGGGCACTTTTGTTTTTGGCTTTATTTTTACAAGATACTTTTGATAATTTTATAGATTATCCCCTCAATTTGTGTTTGCCTGATGTTTCCTCAGGATTTTTCAGATTATGCATCTTTGTCAGGTGTATCACAGAAGTGATTCTGTGTGTTCTTACTGCATCCTAGTGGTTCGCACATTATTTCTATTTGTCTTTTTACTGATGATGTTAACTTTGATCAGTTGATTAATATCTGCCAGGTTCCAGTCTGGCTTCCACATACTCAGTAGACCAGGATGACTTCTCTGACCCTGGCATGGATGCCTGTTTTGTCCAGCTGCATCTAGTGGCTTTAGAAATGACTTGTTTGGGAGGGGAAGGAATGATGAAGAGGTTGCCTTCATTATTGAAAAATATTTTTGCTGCACAGAATTCTATTTTAGCAGTCTTTTGTTCATTACCTTAAAGATATTTATTCCATTGTGTTCTGGCATTTCTTTCTTTCTTTTCTTTTTTTTTTTTTTTTTTTTTAAGTTTTGAGTTATTTTGAGAGAGAGAGAGAGAACAGGGGAGTGGTAGAGAAAGAGAGAGAGAAAATCCTATGTAGGCTCCGCATTGTCAGCATGGAGCCTGATGCGGGGCTTAACTCACAAACTTGGACCTGAGCCAAAACCAGCTGAGCCACCCAGGCGCCCCCTGGCTTCTGTCACTTCTTGATATACATCCCCTAAGATTTTTACTTCTCAGGATTTTCTTTTTCTTGGTTGCTTTCAGCTGCTTTCTAAAAGTTGCTTTATCTATTTTTTTTTTTTCCATTTCTTAATGATTGTTGTTGGTGGCATGGTTAATCTCATCATGGCCTTCTAAATAATTATATTTATAAAATACTTGTTTTAATTCTTTCCAAGTTGTAAAATATAACTGTAAATAAACAAATCCATTTTAAAAATCCTAACATAAAATTAGTTTTATTTCATTGGAGTTTTATCATGAGTACTCTGTATAGAAAGGAACATGGCATTACAGTTTTATCTTAAATCCATCCAAAGAAATTTTACACTAGTAAATTATAGAAGTAAAGTAAAATAAACCAAATGAAAAGAATTTGGTTACTCTATAAATGGCAGCTGCACTACTCTGGTTGTTCAGTCTAAAAACTTGGAATCATCCTGAATCCCTTGCTCTGTCTCACCCTTGCCCAATCCAGCAAATTCTATCATCTTTCCTTTACAATATATTTAGAATTTGGTTATTTCTCACCATTACCATTATTCCCCTGGTCCACGAGCATATCTTCCTTGGGATTACTGCAGTGTCTTCTTAACTCATCTCCCTTGCTTTGTCTATACAGTATCTTTTCCAAACAGCAGCCTGAGTGATTTTGTTAAAATGTAACTAACATTGAAAAAAATTAAAAAGAAAAAGTAACTAACATTGTGTCACTTTACTCAAAATCCCTTGCTTTCTAACTCATTCAGAGCAAAAGCCCTCAACTCTTCCAGTGACCTGTTAGGCCTTCTATAAGTGGAAACTACCTCTACCTGCCTTACTTCTCTAATCTCTCCCTCCACCTCTCTCAAGTCCAGCCCCACTGGCCTCTTGAAGATGCTAGGTGTCCTGTTTCAAGGGTTCTGCTTGTTTTCCTGTGCCTGCAATTCTCTTCCTGCAGATATCCTCATGGTTCCCTCCTTCACTTCTTTCAGGTCTTTACTCACCTGTCACCTTCTTAGCCCTTTCCTGGCTACCCTTTCTTTATGTAATTGTTACTTCCCTCTTTCCTTATTTTTCTCCTTAGCATGTTAAGTGTACACACACACACACACACACACACACACACACACACACACACACTGATATACCATCTATAAACACTTTATGCATATTTAATTTATTTACCACCTTTCTACTTTACTGGACTGTAATCTCAGGAGTATTTGCTGGTTTTGTATATTATTGTTTCCCCAGTGCCTAGAAATTGCCTGTCATATTGGAGGAATATATAAATAGTTGTTGAATGAAGGAATGAATTAAAGAGATTTTGTTGTAAGTTTGTTTTATAAATTAGCAAGGAGCTCAGTAATTGAATTATAGTAAATCCAGTATATTTTCACATATTTCTTCTGTTGTATTCTCTTCTTTTTTAATGGATGTATTATCTCTTATCCCCAAGGAAATTAATTATAGTAATTTTGAAATTCTTCTGCTTCTTTTGCTGTTTCTGTTTCCTTCTGGATCCTTGTTTTTGTTTCAGCTTTAATCTTACAGTTCTCCTTTGGATGCCTTCCCTTAAATAACTGCTATGTGTTTATACTTAAGAGTGAGGCACTGAAGAGGTGAGAAGTTCGGTGTGTTTGAGCATGGCTTGTTAGCTGATGATTTTCATAGTAGGGTGATCAGGTGATAAGCTTGCCTTTTCGTTGGGTGACCTCCAAGTGTTAGTAAGGGCTAATCTTTTCTCTAGAGTTGCTTCATTGTTTTCAGAGGGGAGTTCTGTCATCTCCCTGTGGAATGCATGTTGCTTGCTGGTGCTCCAGTACTGAGATGTGAAGGATACTGAAAACCCTGTAGTTTAATATTCTAGAGTCTCACTTAATTCTTTAGCTTTTAGTCATCACTGTGCCTGGTGTACTAAAAAGGCCATATCTTTATTCAGTTTTTCCAAAGAATAAACCTTTATTTTGCTATGCGTAGGATGCCTAGTGTGGAGCAGAGAAGGGGATTGTGAAGAGGGACCTGAGAATTGAGTCTATATATAGGCTTTCAGTGAGTTTCCTTGTTTTCAGTTTTGTGTCTCACCTTTATTTTTGTGCCTTTATATAATCTTCCTCTCCGAGTTCTGTGGGGTGAAATTGCTCACTTTGATAAATATCCTGCCATCACATCTCTATCCCCCCTGAAATTAGATACCTCCTCTGCTCTGCTGATGTAGATTATTGTTATGTCACATCCCCTATTCTTCCTCCTTTTACTTGTTTTCAGTCTAAAGATAATTATAAAGAAAATACTCTTATTTAATGATAACCTTACTACATGATAGTACTGATGCTTGAGACCAAAAAGTCTCAAATAAAAATATGAGTATTAGGAAGTTAATCATTTGATTGTGGAATGGATGTCAACACAGGAAAAAATATTTACAAGTGGCTAGTTGTCCTCTAGCTACAGAACAAAATTTATATTACAGCCATTGAACCCTAGATATCTAAGAGATCTTAGAGGTTATTCAATCCAGAGCTAACATTTGTGGAGTCCTTACCATATGTTTGATACTTGATATACATTATCTCATTTAACCAACACAAAGCTGAGGGAGGGTACTGTTATTCCCTGTATACATGAGGAATCTTATGTCAGTAACCTTCACAAAGGCCAAAACTAATAAATGGTAGTGCTGAGATTCAAACCTCAGACAGTTTAACTTAAGAATACATGCTTATAAGCACTATTCTATACAGTTTCCTATTTATACATCAGTCCACAGGTTCCACACAGTTGACTTGCTAGTCCTCATTTCAGCTAATAGTGAGCTAATAATTTCTTTGGAAGTCTTTTTAATTTTTGGACAGACCTCTGTTGTTAAAAAAGCATTTCTTATATTGAGTTAGAATCATTCTCTATGTGACTTTTACTTTTTCATCTCACAAAGTAAGGGAGTAAGTTTGCTTCCTCTTCTAGAACACACACTCCCATTTTCTCCAATGGTACACAATTTCTCATACCCATTGCTATTTTGGTAAATGTCTTTCTGTAAACACCTTAGAGTGTCAGATTTATGTTGATGATTCTATTTCCTTTCCTTCTAGTTCAGTATTCTCCAAGTGAAATCTGCAGGATATTTTTCTTTCATAGGTCCTTTTTACTTCTGGGATTTAATGATAAGAACTCTGATTTCCTTGAAAATCTTCAGGGACTTATTATTTAATTGAGAAGACATAAAAGGGATATTAAGGATAAACGACTACAAAAATATATTTGGTAAATGCCAGAAAACTAATAATATGATAATAACGACAATAATAGCCAACATATTAGAGGCCAGGTAATCTTCTGAGTACTTTACATATGTTAATTGATTTAATCGTCTGATAACAACTTTGTGACATAGATGTTATCAATACTGACACTTTGTAGCAAAGGAAAAAGAGTCCATCCAGTTAAGCAACTTGCCCAGTTCAGATAGTTTGAAAGTACTAGCCAGGTTCTGAGCAGAGACTAAGTTCCATAGTCCATGTTTGTAATCTTTGTGCTATATGAGACAATTCTGTAGTACTTTAGAGAAAGGTATAATCACTGCAGACTGAGGTTCTTGGCAGTGGAACTTGGGCTGGAACTTTGAGGACTGATTTTCTATGGTCAGAAAGTAAGCATGAAGGAAGCATGAGCAAAAACAGTATAGTAGAATGTTATAGGATGTTTATGGTAGAATATTATGAGGTAGAATGTTTAATGTGACTAACAAGGGCCTGGGTGATCTCGCTCTTGTATACCAATCTGTCTTCCTCTTTTCTCCTACCCTTGACCCATTCTAGCCTTCTTTCTATTCTTTGAATGTGCTGAGTGTACTGGCATCCTAGTCCTTCGTATGAGCTGATTTTTCTACCTGGAGTGCTCTTCTACTAGAACTCTTACATGTGACTTGTTATTGTCATTTGTGTCTTGGCATAACCTTTTCTGACCACACAATCTACAGAAGCCTTCAAATGCTTCCTTACCACATTACCCTGTTTTATTTTTATCATGGTTCTCTTGAATAGTATATAAGCACCATTAATTACCTGTTCAATATCCACCTTTTTTTTTTTCCTGCTAAGAGAAACCTGATTTTATTTGGGGTAACAGAGTACCTACTTAAACTTGGTCTCCCTTCTATTTAAGCACAGTTTGCCCGGTGAAATATAAGTGGGTGTGTGCTGGGAAGTTTCTGGGAAGATTTCTGCTCTTCTGATGAAATGGTAGATAGAGATGTGGTTCTGTCACTCCCCCTTATGTCTACCCGTCCCTGCCTTGAATGTGAATTCAATACCTGGGATTTCAGCAGTACTTTGTGATCACTAGGGAAAGGTCAAGAGAATTGTAGAAACTGTTTGACATCAATTAACCAAAGCCAGCAATCAGACTTTTATGTGATAAAAACAATTTCTATTACTTAAAGCCATTGTTGTTTTTCATTTTATTTTGTTTTTTGTCAGTTGGCAACAAAAACAATTCCTAATTAATATAAATGATGTTACCAATGATAGAAACCTAGAGAAGTCTAGAAGGGAGCTAATTTTGGGAGGCAGAAAAGGTCATTTTATTTTGATATATCAGTTTGAGCTGACATTGCAGCATGCATCTACTTACTGTAGGAGGAGGTATAGTATAGTGGTTATAACAGAACCAGAACACTTAGGCTTAAATCTTGGCTGTATGAGTTTCTAGCTACATGAACTTGCACAAGTCACCTAATTCCTCAATATTTCAGTTCCTGCAACTGCAAAACACGGATAATAACAAAGCCTAACAGAGAAATGGTTGAAACTGAGAGTAGATAATATTTGTAAGAGAGAATATAGGATATATAGAGAAGATAAAGGATCAATAATTGATTACTATCTGCACTTTGGGATGCAGGAATAAGTAGAGTCAATGAAGAAGGAGATAGAGAAGAAATAGTTCAGAAAACAGAAGGAGAAACAGGAAACTAAAATATTACAGAAATCTAGGGAAGTGAGTATTTTCAGAAAGAAATGCTTATCAGTGTTGATCGCTGTAAAAATATCAAGACGATACGAACTAATAAAAGTCTTTTATTTGAGGACTAGAAGAGTGTATTTTCAGTACAGTGAGGGGTAAAAGTTGGGTTACAGCAATTTAAGACTAAGCAGTGAGAAGACAGAGGAATGAGTATCACATGCACATTTAACTTACTTCAGTTCAACTACATGAACCCTTGTAATACAACAGGAATGTATTTTTCCATGTGTACTCTTTATTACATGCTATAGACTGTAGCGTATTGTACATTAATACACGTTACAGAATAGGGTTGTACATACAAAACCATGCATAACACCCTTTAAACAGTTTAAAAGCCTTTTGAAGATAATTTTGACTATATTTGATTTTCACATCATGGGCTGACTTTGGAACCTAACTACTACATAAAATGTCGCTCCACTGTGAATACAGTGGTGAATATAAACCACAGAGGTCTAGACTGCTCTGTACTGGGCAAAGTTGTACAGGTGTGGTGGTAGAGGCTAGAGGTAAAGGTTTTGGCCTGGGGAGAGGTTTTGGCCGGTTCTATTTCTGTTCTTCCTTATATCTACTAGCATTATGAAGGAAGAAATCGCTTAACTTCTGTCCTCTAGCTTTTTCCTTTGTAGATTTTGAGACCTGTCAAGGTAGCACATAGGAAAAATGTGATAAATTATTTGACCTCTTGAAAAATGATTTGCCTTTTAGATAATAAAGCCGCTTCAATGTATTTTTGACTATGTTATCAAAATACAATGAAGGACTTGCCTATTCCAAAATTATTGTTGAGCAAACCACTGAATTCCCTTTTGAAAAGCAACTACGAGATAGTAAACTCAGTTATCTTCAATTAAAAAAATTTTTTTTCAATGTTTATTTTTGAGAGAAAGAGACAGAGCGTGAGCAGGGGAGGGGCAGAGAGTGAGGGAGACACAGAATCAGAAGCAGGCTCCAGGCTCCGAGCTGTCAGCACAGAGCCTGATGTGGGGCTCAAACTCACGAACTATGAGATGATGACCTGATCCAAGGTCTGACATTTAACTGACTGAGCCACCCAGGCGTGCCTTAATTTTTTTTTTTTAATGGTTTTATCCTACCCAAACAAGAAATACATGTTATAAAGTTTGGAAATGAGAAGTATAAAAAAAAATCAACATGAAGTCTTTCCTTTAGAGATACTATTCTGTTCTTTATCCATCTAGTCTTTTGAAAACATGTATTTAAGATTTTAACATAATTGAGATAAAATTTTATATATAGCTTTATATCCTGCTTTTTCTCTTAATGTTATATAGTATTTCCCCAAGTTACTAAATAATTTTTGTTATCTTTTATTTTGTATAGTGTATCAATTGATAATACCTCATGTCATATAGATAACCTAGTTCAGAATTTTTTTTCATGTAAATTTTATGTTATCCATTATGAACAGACTTTAAGGTTTTGACAGTGTGTCCTTTCTTGGACTATAAAAGAAGAAAATGAAAGTTTTGACTTTTGATAAAAGTTTTTAGAATTAAATTTTCAGTTTTTAAAAAATTTAAACCCAAGGGGTGCCTGGGTGGCTCAGTCGGTTAGGTGTCCAACTTCGGCTCAAGTCATGATCTTACTTGCAGCTTGTTGAGTTCGGGCCCCATGTCGGGCTCTGTGCTGACAGCTCGGAACCTGGAGCCTGCTTCAGATTGTGTGTCCCTCTCTTGCTCTGCCTCTCCCCCACTCATGCTGTGTCTCTCTCAATAAACAAACATTAAAAAAAATTTTTTTTTAATTTAAATCCAAGTTAGTTAACATATAGTGTAATGATTTCAGGAGTAGAATTTAGTGAGTTACCACTTACATATAACATCCAGTGCTTATCCCAACAAGTGCCCTCATTAATGCCCATCACCCATTTAGCCCATCCTGCCACTCACCTCTCCTCCAGTTTGTTCTCTGTATTTAAGGGTCTCTTATGGTTTGCCTCTCTTTCTGTTGTTAACTTATTTTTGCTTCCCTTCCCCTATGTTCATTTGTTTTGTTTCTTAAATTCCACATATGAGTGAAATCATATGAAACTTGTCTTTCTCGGACTTATTTCGCTTAACATAATACACTCTAGTTCCATCCATGTTGTTGCAAATGGCAAGATTTTGCCACAAAAAGATTTCATTCTTTTTGATCATGGAGTAAAACTCCATTGTACATATATATATATACCATATCTCCTTTATCCGTTTGTCAGTTGATGGACATTTGGGCTCTTTCCATAATTTGGCTGTTGATGCTAGTGCAGCTATAAATATTGGGGTGCATGTGCTCCTTTGAATCAGCATTTTTGTATCCTTTAGATAAATAACTCGTAGTGCAATTGCTGGGTCATAGGGTAGTTCTATTTTTAATTTTTTGAGGATCCTCCATGCTGATTTGGTGATTGTTTCCTTTGCTTTGCAGAAGCTTTTTATCTTAATGAGGTCCCAAAAGTTCATTTTTGCTTTTGTTTCCCTTGCCTCTGGAGACATGTCAAGTAAGAAGTAGCTGCAGCCAAGGGGCGCCTGGGTGGCGCAGTCGGTTAAGCATCCGACTTCAGCCAGGTCACGATCTCGGGGTCCGGGAGTTCGAGCCCCGCGTCAGGCTCTGGGCTGATGGCTCAGAGCCTGGAGCCTGTTTCCGATTCTGTGTCTCCCTCTCTCTCTGCCCCTCCCCCGTTCATGCTCTGTCTCTCTCTGTCCCAAAAATAAATAAAAACGTTGAAAAAAAAATTTTTAAAAAAGAAGTAGCTGCAGCCAAGGTCAAAGAGTTTGTTGCCTATTTTGTCCTCTAGGATTTTGATGGTTTCCTATCTTACATTGAGGTCTTTCATCCATTTTGAGTTTATTTTTGTGTATGGTGTAAGAAAGTGGTCCAGGTTCATTCTTCTGTATGTCGCTGTCCAGTTTTCCCAACACCATTTGCTGAAGAGACTGGCTTTTTTCCATTGGATATTCTCTCCTGCTTTGTCAAAATTAGTTGAATACATTTGTGGATCCATTTCTGATCTCTATTCTGTTCCATTGATTCATGTATCTGTGTTTTTTTGTTTTTGTTTTGTTTCTATTTTTGCCAGTACCATACTACCTTGATGATGACAGCTTTGTAATATAGCTTGAAGTCTGGAATTGTGATGCCTCCAGTTTTGGTTTTTTCAACATTACTTTGGCTATTCAGGGTCTTTTCTGGTTCCATACAAATTTTAGAATTGTTTGTTACAGCTCTGTGAAGAATGCTGGTGTTGTTTTGATAGGGATTACCTTGAATATGTAGATTGCATTTGGCAGTAGCAACATTTTAACAATATGTGTTCTTCCAATCCATGAGCACGGGATATTTTTCATTTGTTTGTGTCTTCAATTTCTTTCATAAGCTTTCTATAGCTTTCAGTATATGGACCTTTTACCTCTTTGGTTAGGTTTAGTCCTAGGTATTTTATGGTTTTCAGTGCAACTGTAAATGGAATCAATTCCTTGATTTCGCTTTCTGCTGCTTCATTATTGGTGTATAGAAATGCAACCCATTTCTGTATGTTGATCTTACATCTTGTGACTTTGCTGAATTCATGTATCAGTTCTAGCAGTTTTTTGGTGGAGTCTTAGAATTAAATTTTCAAATCAACAGTTATTCTTTTTAAAAAAACAAGTCTGAAAAAACGTTCTTGATGTGGTATGTAGGAGCTAGGAAAAGTGTTTGAAAGGCATGTTTTTAAGTGACTGAGGCCTAATGTCCCAATAATTCCTTATTAGTTTATCTCTTTTTGTTGTTGTTGCTGTTGTTAAGTCGTCTTGAGAAAGTAATTTAAATCCTTTGGGGCTCAATTTTCCTATTTATAAAATGAGAGTTCAGTAATTTCTAAAGTTTCCTTTGACATTTCCTTTTTTTTTTTTTTTTTTAACGTTTATTTATTTTTGAGACAGAGAGAGACAGAGCATGAACAGGGGAGGGGCAGAGAGAGAGGGAGACACGGAATCTGAAACAGGCTCCAGGCTCTGAGCTGTCAGCACAGAGCCCGACGCGGGGCTCGAACTCATGGATCGTGAGATCGTGACCTGAGCCGAAGTCAGCCGCTTAACCGACTGAGCCACCCAGGCGCCCCTCCTTTGGCATTTCCATATTTATTTACCCAATGTATATTTTTAAAATAGACTTTTTTATTTTTAATTTTTTTAATGTTTATTTATTTTTGAGAGAGAGAGACAGAGCGTGAGTTGGGGAGAAGCGGTGGGGGGGGGGGGGGCGGGACATAGAATCTGAAGCAGGTTCCAGGCTGTGAACTCTTAGCACAGAGCCCCACGTGGGGCTTGAACCCATGAACCGTGAGATCATGACCTGAGGCAAAGTCAAGATGCTTAACTGACTGAGCCACCCAGGCACCCCAATAGACTTTATTTTTTAGAGCAGTTTTAGTGTCATAGCAAAGCTGAGTGAAAAGTACAGAAGGTTTCCATACACTCCCTTCTCCCTATCAACCACCCCTCTCCCCAGACATTTGTCACAACTGATGAACCTATATTGGACACATCATTATTATCACCCAGAGTCTATAATTTACATTAGGGTTCATTCTTGGTATTGTACATTCTGTGGTTTTGGACAGAGGTATAATGCTGTGTAGCCCCCCTTACAGTATCATACAGAATAGTTTTCCTTCCCTAAAAATTCCTTATGCTCCACCTATTCATCTCTTCCTTCCTATTAATCCCTGGCAACCACTAGCCTTTTCCAGAACATCATATTGTTGGAATCTTAAAGTTTGTAACCTTTTCAGATTGGTTTCTTTAACTTAGTGATAATGCACTTAGGTTCCTCCATGTCTTTTACGGCTTTGATAGCTCATTTCTTTTTAGTGCTGAGTAATATTCCATTGTCGGGATATACCACAGTTTATTTATCCATTTACCTACTGAAGGACATTTTTGTTGCTTCTAACTTTTGGCAGCTGTGAATAAAGCTACTGTAAATATCGTTGTGCAAGTTTTTGTGTGGACAGAAGTTAAATTTTCATTTGAGTAAAACTTTAATATATTTTTCAGTTGATAATCTTTAAAAATATATTAAGTAACTTGAGAAAAGTTAGAAAAATTATAATTGTCAAAATCTGAATCAATAAATATGCACAAGGGGGCTTCACAGTGCAAGTGGGTTTACAAATAGTAGGCACATTTTATAATTAAAGAATAGAGGGCTCCTTTCTGACATTTTGCCCTGGGTCACAGATTTGAATCATGGTTGATGAGCAGCTAATAAACCCAAATGACTTCTTTATTGATCTTGAAAGAAAGGATGAAGAGATGATAATATTAGCTTTGTTGTGTTGATTTGAAAATGATACAATGATACCTGCCCACTAGATACTGGACTTTTTACAAGTGACATTAAATGAATATAAAATGAAGACAATTTTGGACTGTATTCCAGCCATTGGCTGGAGGTGAAAGAGGCCTGATTAAATGCCAGATTCCTCTGTCTCTTATTTTCATTTTCTGCATTTTTCCTTCTTTTTTTGTAGAATGTAAGTAAAATAAATTTGAACGATGTATACTTTAGGAGTGTAAGAATTAGAGGTTATGATTTTCATTGTATCTAGTTTTTCTAAGTACTTGTTTTTAAATGGTTCATTTCCATTCAATTAAAAATGTATTTCATATTAACTGTCTCATTGGAATATGTTTTAAGTTTAACATTGTATCTGTATGCTAGGGCTATATATTTATTTTTGCCACGTTTCAAGAGAATCTATAAATGCAATATATAAGAATTTGATGATCCTGCAGTTGAATATTGACATTTGGGAGAATTTAGTTTTTACCCCTGAAATTATCCTTTAGAAACATATTATAATTAATTGATCATGATTAATGATGTGTAAGTACTGTTGATATTTTTTCAGCATTCTCTAATTCACATAAACTTTTCAGAATCCTTATAGATCCTGGTTATCTATAGAAAAGTTTATTTCTGTCAAAAAATGTCATCCGAAAATTTTTATTCATTTTTAATGAAAATTGTTTTAATTTTTTAATTAAATTTGTTTCACAGAAAGATTTAAAGTGGTTTAGAATGGGTGTTGGATTGTTAACGAGTCCCACATTGACAGAGGTTATAAAGGTTGTTGGTATCCCCACAATTCCAAGTATTACTTCCTTCACTTCTGAATTATATAGTTTTAGAAGGTAATATGTAAGGTATGGATTATTGCTATTTATGAGAACACTGTATTTCATGTTTACTAAATTACTGCAGAAATATTTTTTCAAATATGTGACTCTGAAAAGACTAAACTTAATTTTTAAAAATAACTTTTTATTATAGCTTTTGGTCAGTTTAACAATTCTCTGAGGTAAAGGGACTGGGTATCTTTTGCCCCATTTTGTAGATGATTGGTAGAGTAATTTTGTCCAAGTTCACATCAAGGTAAGTTGTAGAACTGAGATTAGAATGGACCTTGTGACTAAGTTTAATGGTGTTTCTTCTGTGTGACGGTACCAATCTTTCACAGTATTTTACTATAGTCAGGGATACCATTTTGTTTCATTTTCTGTAAGCCAGAACAGTGAAACAATGGTACTAGATAAGTGTAAGTGAGAGAAGCTAACAAGAGAGACTCAGGGCTAGAACATTAGATTTCATCATGTGGTCCTACTGTACACTCTTGCATCCAATAAGGGATTTTTCTGTACTTTCTGTTACAGATGCTGAAAATTTCTTCTAAGGAGAAATACCCCTTATTTACTTTTGTAAATGGTCATTCCAGAGACTATGATTTTACATCTACTACAACCAATGAAGAAGACCTTTTCTCAGAGGATGAAAAGAAAAGATTAAAAAGATTTAGCACAGAAGAGTTTGTCTTGCTCTAAAGATTAGTGCATTTGTGCTTGGTGGGAAGAATTCCTTTGAAGGGGAACAATGAAGAGAAACAAGTTTACTTGAAACTGGCTTATTTTCACAAATATCTTAATTTTATATGTTCTTTTAAAAAAGAACATTTGGAAATACACAAGTTTTAAAGATATTTTTCTGAAGGAGAAATGATTTAATGAATCTTGATTTCTAATAAATATCAAGTGATTCTGGCTGTATTCCTGTTTCCCTAAGATCTGCTAACGATAACTCTAACTTAACTGCGAGCCTTCCAGTCTTCAAATTCTTCCACCTGAGGCCACTAGTCTCCTGAAGGTTTTGTGATATAGGCCTCCAAATTGGGATCACCAAATAGGTTCAAAAGCTTCAGTTTATACTAACAACCAGAAGACCAGAGAATGAATCTTCAGTGCTGCCTAGCTTCCTGATATTAATGCAACCAAAGGAAACTTATGGATGTATCTTGATATATTAAATAGCAATTGTTAGCTATGATATGCATATAATTATATCAGTAGAATTGTAAGTTAATGTAATACTTAGCAATATGATTTTATAATGGCTCCTCATTTTGCTTGCTATTGAGACTTCTCTGAGGAATATAAAGTATTGGTATTCCCCAGAAATTTAAAGGTTATGTTATTAATAATAACTTCATCCAATCAAATCAGATAAAGGCAATTTTATATGATTAGTGTTTGTTTCCTATTCCAAAACTGAAATTTTATGGGAATTCTACTTACTATGGAGTTTTTAAATCTAAAAATAAGTACTAAAAAAGATACCAGTAGATGCTCCTCTATGTGGTTTTTGCTATTTGTATAAATCAGTGTAGTGTTTAGAAGCTGAGGCTATCTATAAGGTAAATCTGCCTTAAATGTGTTTTATGTTACTGAAAGGCAAATTTGTGATATAAAAATATGAGTTATTATTCAGCCAGAATTATATACTGTAATAAAGATGTGAGAACATGAACCTTTGTTTTGGTTTTAATAGGATTGTTTTAATTCTTTAATTTGAAAAAAATCATTATCTGATATGAAGTCTATTTATTTATAATGAAAGCAAATAATATTGTTTCTCTGAAAGAAAAATATTAACTTATTTTATGGAGTTTTCATGCTTCAGTGTGGAAAGGTGACTTATAAAGACATAAGATTGTGTATCATTTAAGTCATTGATCTCTTCTATCAGAAAGCCTATTTGTTAGGTTTAGAGTTGCATGCAAAACTGAAACACAGGGTGGGCAGATTGCTTTAGTATGCCTGACGAGAGAAATCAGGTTTGGCATTTCCCAGTGAGGACAGTTTACTGAATTGATATAAATAGCCTGAAATCTAAAATTTTCCTTTACTCCAGATAAAATCTGGACAAATTAAGTCCAGTACTAATTTCCCTAGAATGTCAAAGCAGTACTAGGAATAAGAAGCCAGTAATATGCCTGATTTTATGTACTGCAGTTGTCTTGTCTAAATTATTGCAGCTTGTTTTTTATACACACGTGCAGTAATCACAGGATTTTACAACAAACACATCAAATGAGAGTGCCCATACCTTCAAATGAATCAGAACCGATTATAAGTATTCTCTTACAAGAACTATATAAAAGTTTGACTTAAGTATAGCATTCTGTTATTTTCTCAGCATATTCGGGGATCATTTTTAAGTAGGATTTTGGGATGAGATAAAATTACACCTGGCCAAAGTTAAGATGAGAGGAGGCAGAAACTTCCTTTACATTGAATTATACTGAAGATACTCATAATCTGTACAGACAAAACAACCCAGTCTTACAACACAGTCATCCCCATGACTGAGAATAAATGTATAGAAATCAGAAATGATTAGAATATGCACATATAAAGTATTCAACAATGTGTATGAATGAATGCATGCATTTTGAAAATTGGAATAGGCTGATTGACCTGTCTTGCCTGTTAATTCAACATCAGTTGAGAACCAGCCAAAAGTTGTACTAATCTTTTATTGGAAAGGCAGCAACAAAACTACACCATTAGATTTAGAATAGAGGTACTGTATATTCTGGTTAGCCTTTGTTTTCAACACAGATTTCATTTCAAGTTCTGACAGCCAGTAAACTCAGTCAATAAAGGTTATGAATGATCTCTTTCAGTGTGGAATAAAGGAAAGTAAAAAAAGATAAGATACTAAGATCGGTGTACTGTTAAAATTATGATAGTTGGATCTTCCATTTGGACATCAATATTAAGATACTAATTTTACCATTAACATTTCAAAAATGAATTTTTAAAATTCTTAATGTGACTTTTTTGATGGCGAAGGTTTCTTTTCTCTCTTCCTCGTAAGATTTGACACATTGAATCCTCTTTTGTCAATGTATTAACCACCAGCAGGCAATGTTGAGAGTCATTTGCTGAATGAGTGAATGAAAAGATCTTTTACAGTACAAGTGTATCCAAAAGGATTTCCCCGAGGTATCCATTTTTCTGTTTTTATATTAAATTAACCCCATTAAGTCTGTATTAGTGAGATGACAACTGTATAGGATTAAAAATTTAGGTCACTTTTATGTTCTGTTAACCTTAGACATTGTCCAAGGGCAAGCATATCCAAAAGTATATATGTTAATTCCATCTTGTTTTTAGAAGAATTAAAGAAATAAAACAGCAAAAATAACTTACTTGCATAATCTATACAGTGTTAGATCAGAAATCTTAATTTTTTTAGAAATCAAATCATTACTCTCTATTATTCCATGCTGGAAAGCACTCTATTTCTGGTCAACTCATACTATTCTAGCTTTATTTTTTATTAAAAAAATTTCTTTTAATGTTTATTTACTTTTGAGAGAGACAAACAGAGCATGAGTGGGGGAGGGGCAGAGAGAGAGGGAGACAGAATCTGAAGCAGGCTCCAGGCTCTGAGCTGTCAGCACAGTGCCCGATCTGGGTCTTGAATTCACAAACCATGAGATCATGACCTGAGGTGAAGTCAGACACTTAACTGACTGAGCCACTCAGGTGCCCCAATACTATTATAGCTTTATTTCCCCCTTTTCTTTGCTAATTATCTTGGAAGTAGGAAATTTTTTATTTTCATGCTTTATCACAGATCACCTTCAACTCTTTTTTTAAACTATATATATATTCATATATAGGCCAAAAACTTAAGAATTTTCCAGAAACAAGAAAACAAGAGGAAGAATAGATAATGAGAAAACACTTTGAAAATACTAAATAATTATATGAATTTCTATTGAAATAGAGGAAGAAATTAGGATTTAATAGAGAAATATGAGCAAGATGTCCAGAATATACTGATAGAGGCAATTTCTCTGAAAGGATTAGGGATTACTATTTTCTATAAAAAGAGCAAGTTTCTTAACAAAAAAATTTAGGAGAATAAATATCATGTAATATTTATAATAGCCTCAATATTGTCAGTCACTACAATTCAACAGTACTATATTCAGTTGAGCATTTAGAACGAATATTTTGAGATAATTAAACAGGTGAAACATGAGACCAGGAAAAACTGGAACCATCCCATCTTATTCTAAAATATAAGTTTTACATCATTTTATAGTTTGAATCTTAACTGAGTTTAGAAATCTTAAGCATTTTTGTGTGGTTTTCATGGTTACATAAAGACCTTCTCCTTGCCTATAAACTTTGAAAAATATTATATTTTGAGTATTGCAGACACATTTTTAAATTAGCATTTGCCTCTCTTTCTTTTTTATAGTCTTTATCAACATTATTGGTGGCAAGCAATGGCCCAAAACATTCAGCTACAGTTATAAAATTTCACTTATTCTCTCACAATAACAAAAATATATTAAAAGTGGAGAATACATGTTTGTTATTAAGTAGGAAAATTACTGTGCTACTCTCTAACCAACTCCTCCAGAAACTTAGAAACTCAGTCTTATTTACTTATTTACTTACTTATTTATTTATTTATTTATACTGAAGTATAGTTGACATACAATATTATATTGGTTTCAAGTACAAAACAGTGATTCAACGTTTATATACATTATGAAATGATCATGATAAAAGTATAGTTACCATCTGTCACCATAGAAAGTTATTGCAGTATTATTGATTATATGCCCTACGTTGTACTTTACATTCCCATGACTCATTTTATAATTGGAAGTTGTATCTTTTAATGCCCTTAATCCCCTGCACACCTGTTTGTTCTCTGTATTTATGAGTCTGTTTCTGTTTTGTCTTGTTTTTGTTTTTTAGATTCCACATATAAGTGAAATCATAACGTTATTTGTCTTTCTTTGATATATACACACATATTTATGTATCACATCTTCATTCATTCATCTACTGATGGACACTTCTGTATTTTGGCTATTGTAAATAATGTTGCATTGAATATAGGAGTGCATACATCTTTTTGGATTAGTGTTTTTGTTTTCTTGGGATATTACCCAGAAGTGGAATTGCTAGGTTGTACAGTATTTCTATTTTTAATTTTTTGAGGAAACTCCATACTGGTTTCCATAGTGGTTGCACCAATTTATATACCCACCAACAGTGCAGGAGGGTTCCCTTTTCTCTATGTCTTCTCCAACACTTGTTATTTCTTGTCTTTTTGATACTAGCCATTCTGACAGGTATAGAGGTGATAATCTCATTGTGTCTTTTATTTGCTTTGTCCTGATGATTAGTGATGTTGAGCACCTTTTCATATGCCTATCAGCCATCTGTATGTCTTGGAAAAATGTCTATTCAGGTCCTTTGCCTGTTTTTGTTTCTGTTTTTGTTTTTTTGTTTGTTTACAGAGAGAAAGAGAGAGAGCATGAACACACACACATGGGAGGGGCAGAGACAGAGGGACAGAGAGAATCCCAAGCAGGCTCTGCACTGTCACCATAGAGCCCAATGCAGGGCTTGAACTCAGACGCTGTGAGATCATGACCTGTGCTGAAATCAAAAGTCAGACACTTAACTGACTGGGCCACCCAGATGCCCCAATTGCCCATTAAAAAAATTTGTTTTAGTGTTTATTTATTTTTGAAGGAGACAGCATGAACAAGGGAAAGGCAGAGAGACAGGGAGACACAGAATCCAAAGCAGGCTCCAGGCTGTGAGCTATCAGCACAGAGCCTGATGCAGGGCTCGAACTTACAAACTGTGAGATCATGACCTGAGTCAAAGTCGGATGCCCAACCAACTGAGCCACTCAGGCATCCCCCAACTGCCTATTTTTTAATTGGATTGTATTTTTGGTGAATTATATGAATTCTTCATATATTTTGGATATTAATCCCTTATCAGATATATTGTTTGCAAATATTTTCTTCCTCCATTCAATAGGTTCCCATTTTGTTTTGTTTGATAGTTTCATTCACAGTGCAAAAACTTTTTAATTTGATGTAGTCCCAGTTATTTATTTTTGCTTTTGTTCCTGTTGCCTGAGGAGACAGATCAAAAAAAAAATATTGCTAAGAGTTTATCAAAAAAAAAAAAAAGTTTACTGCCTATGTTTTCTTTTAGGAGTTTTATGGCTTCAGGTCTTACATTTAGGTCTTTAATCCATTTTGAATTTATTTTTGTGTATGATGTAAGAAACTGATCCAATTTCATTCTTTTGAATGTAGCTGTCCAGTTTTTCCAGCACCATTTATTGAAGAAACTGTCTTTTTCCATGTAATAATCTTGCCTCCTTTGTCACAGATAATTGACCATATAAGTGTGAGTTTGTTTCTGGGCTTTCTGTTATGTTTCACTGTTCTATGTGTCTATTTTTGTTGTTGTTGCTCCAGTACTATACAATTTTGATTACTACAGCTGCTTTGTAGTATAGTTTGAAATCTGAGACTGTGATACTTCCTGCTTTGTTTTTTCTCAAGATTGCTCTATTGGGGATATTTTGCGGTGCCATACAGATTTTAGGATTATTTGTTCTAGTTCATTGAAAAATGCTGATAGAGGTTGCATTGAATCTGTAGTTTTAACAATGTTAATTCTCCCAACCCATGAGTATGATATGCATTTCCATTTATGTATGTCATCTTCTGCTTCTTTCATCAATGTCTTAAATTTTTCAGAGTACAGGTCTTTCACCTTCTTGGTCAGATATATTCCTAGGTATTTTATTCTTTTTGATGCAATTGTAAATAGGATTGTTTTTTTAATTTCTCTTTATGATAGTTAGTTGTTAGCATATAGAAACAATAAATTTCTGTATCTTGCAACTTTGCTGAATTCATTTATTAGTTTTAATAGTTTCTTTGGTGAAGTCTTTAGGGTTTTTTCTATATACGGTATCATTTCATCTGCAAATAGTGGCAGTTTTATTTCTTCCTTACCACTTGGATGCCTTTTATTTCTTTTTCCTGTATGATTGCTGTGTCTGGGACTCTCAGTACTATGTTGAATAAAAGTGGCAAAAGTGTGCATTCTTGTCTTATTCCTGATCTTAAAGGAAAAGTTTTCAACTTTTTACCACTGAGTATGTTAGCTGTGAATTTGTCACATGTAGCCTTTATTTATGTTGGGGTATGTTCCCTCATGACCCACTTTGTTGAGAGTTTTTATCATAAATGGATGTTGGATTTTGTCAAATGCCTTTTCTGCATCTATTGAAATGATCATATGATTTTGTTAACGTGGTGCATCACATTGATTGATTTGCCAGTATTAAACCATCCTTGCATTCCTGGACTAAATCTCACTTAACCATGGTATACGATCCTTTTAATGTACTGTCAAATTTAATGTATTGATATTTGACATTTGATATTGTTGAGGATTTTTGCATTTATATTCATGAGGGATGTTGGACTATAGAGTGTGAGTGTGTGCATGTGTGTGTGTGTGTGTGTGTCTTTGGTTTTGGTATCAGGGTAATGCTGCCCTTGTAGAATGAATTTGGAAGTGTTCCCTCCTCTTCAATCTTTTTTTGAATAGTTTGAGACGGACAGATATTAACTCTTCTTTAAATGGTTAGTAGAATTCACCTGTGAAGCCATCTGGTCCTGGACTTTAGTTTGTTGTGAGTTTGCTGATTACTAATTCAATTTCTTTACCAGTAATTGGTCTGTTCAGATTTTCTTTCTTCCTAATTCAGTGTTGGAAGATTGTATATTTCTAGGAATTTACCCATTTCTTGTATGTAGTCTAATTTGTTGGCATATAGTTGTTTGTAGTAATTCCTTATAATCCTTTGTATTTCTGTGGTGTCATTTGTAACTTCTCTTTCATTTCTGATTTTGAGTTCTCTCTTTTTTCTCTTGGTGAATCCGGCTAAGGTTTATCAATTATATTTATCTTTTCAAAACCAGCTCTTAGTTGCACTGATTTTTTTCTTTCTTTTTCCTTCTCTTTTTTTTTCCTTTGTCTCTATTTCATTTATTTCCACTCTGATCTTTATTTTTACCTTCCCTATGCCAACTATGGGCTTTGCTTTTTCTTCTTTTTCTTGTTCCTTTAGTTGTAAGGTTAGATTATTTATTAGATTTTTCCTGATTCATGAGGTAGGCCTATATTGCTATAAACTTCCCTCTTAGAAATGCTTTTGCTGTGACCCATAGGTTTTGGAACACTGTGTTTCCATTTTCATTTGTCTCCAGATATTTTTTATTTCCTCTTTGCTTTCTTCATTGACTCATCGGTTGTTTCATAACATGTTTAGCTTCCATCTGTTTGTATTTTTCCTAGTTTTTTTTCTTGCAATTGATTTCTAGTTTCATACTGTTGTGGTTGGAAAAGATGCTTGATATGATTTCAATCTTAAATTTATTGAGACTTGTTTTCTGGCTTAACATGATCTATTCTGGAGAATGTTCTATGGACACTTGAAAAGGATGTGTATTCTGCTGGTTTTGGATGGAATGTTCTGTATTTATCTGGTAAGTCCATCTTGTCTAATGTGTCATTTAGAGTCACTGTTTCCTTACTGATTTTCTGTCTGTATCCATGCCGTCAAGGGGGTCTTAAAGTCACCTACTATTAATGTATTACTTTGTTTCTCCTTTTATGCCTGTTAATATTCACTTTACATACTTATATGCTTCTAAGTTTGGTGCATGCATAGGTATTTACAATTGTTATATCCTCTTGTTAGATTGATCCCTTTATCATTATGTAACGTCCTTCTTTGTCTCGTTACAATCTTGTTACAACAATCTTTGTTTTAAGGTCTGTTTTGTCTGAAATAAATAGTGCTACCTTGGCTTTTAAATTTTTTCATTTGCATTTGCACAAAATATTCTTTTGCATCTTTTTACTTTCAATCTGTATGTGTCTTTAGGTCTGAAGTGAGTCTTTTGTAGGTAGCATATAAATAGGTCTTATTTTTTTTAATCCATTTAGTCACCCTATGTCTTTTGATTGGAGCATTCTGTCCATTTACACTTAAAGTAATTAGTGATAGGTATGTATGTATTGCTATTTTATTCATTGTTTTCTGGTTGTTTTGTAGTTCTTCTCTGTTCCTTTTTTATTGTTCTCTTCCCTTATGATTTGATGATTTTCTTTAGCGTTATGCCTGGATTCCTTTCTCTTTATTACTGCATATTTATTATACGTTTTGGTTTATGGTTACCATGAGATTCATATATAACATCCTATGCATACAGCAGTCTACTTTATAATTTTTTTTTTTAACATTTATTCATTTTTGAAAGGCAGAGAGAGCACGAATGGGGGAGGGGCAGAGAGAGAGGGAGACACAGAAACAAAAGCAGGCTCCAGGCTCCAAGCTGTCAGCACAGAGCCCAATGCGGGGCTTGAACTCACGGACCGTGAGATCATGACCTGAGCCGAAGCTGGCCGCTTAATTGACTGAGCCACCCAGGCACCACCAGCAGTCTACTTTAACTTGATGGTCATATAAGTTCAAACACATTCTATTTTTTTTTTATATAAAATCTCAGAATAGTTTTTAATGTGTATTGAGAACTACTGAATTTAAAACTGCAGGATAAACAAATATATCATTTTTTTTTCAAGTTTTTATTTAAATTCTAGTTAGTTAACATACAGTGTAAAATTAGTTTCAGGTACAGCATTTAGTGATTCATCACTTATATACAACACCTAGTGCTCATCCCAAGTGCCCTCCTTAATACCCATCACCCATTCCCCTGCCCACCTCCCTTCCAGCAATCTTCAGTTTGTTCTCTATAGTTAAGAGTCTGTTTTATGATTTGCTTCTCTCCACCCACCCCATGTTCTTCTGTTTTGTTTCTTTAATTCTATATATGAGTGAAATCATTATGGTACTTGTGTTTCTCTGATTGGCTTATTTTGCTTAGCATGATACTCCCTAGCTCTATCTACATCATTGCAAATGTAAGATTTCATTCTTTTTTTATGGCTGAGTAATATTCCATTGTGTGTGTGTATGTGTATATATATACATATATATATATATATGTGTGTATATATATATATATATATATATATATATATATATATACACATACCATATCTTCTTTATCCATTCATTAGTCGATGGACATTTGGGCTGTTTCTATAATTTGGCTATTGTTGACAGTGCTGCTATAAACACTGGGGTGCATGTGTGCCTTCAAATTAGTATTTTTGTATCCTTTGGGTAAATATCTAATAGTACAATTGCTGGATTGTAGGGTAGTTCTATTTTTAACTTTTTGAGGGACTTCCATACTGTTGAACACATTCTAAAAGCACTACATTTTTGCTTTCCCTTCTATATTTTCTGTGTATGTCATATTTTACATCTTTTTATTGTGTGCATGCCTTAACTAATTATTGTAGATATAATTGATTGACTACTTTTGTTCTTAAAAATGTCTAACTTGGCTTTTTCTATGATCCATAAATTGGGCAGCATCCCATCTAGCAAGTAGAAAGGAGCTACTATTATATTCTAATCATCATACTGACTTTACAAGTGGTTGATCCACTGCATTTACTATATGTTAGATTTTACCATTGAGATTTTCTTCTTTCATAATTTTCTTCTAGTTATGGCCTTTTCCACATTTATTATAAATCTGGTTTAGACTGATGAACTCCTTTACCTTTTTTTTGCTTGGGAAACTATGTCTCCTTCAATTCTGAATGATAATTATATTTCTTGGTTGTAGGTTTTTTCCTTTCAATACTTTGAATACATCATGCCACTCTCTTCTGGCTAGCAGAGTTTCTGCTGAAAAGTCAGCTGATTGTCTTATGAGTGTTCCCTTGTACATAACTAGTTGCTTTTCTGTTGTTGCTCTTAATTTTCTTTGATCTTATTTATTTATTTGGTTATTTATTTTGAGAGGGAGAGAGAACATGAACAGGGAAGAGGAAGGTTCTGTCCAGAGAGTATAGAATACTATAAAAATATTTCAAACATTGTAAAATGATTTTTAATCATACAAGCTTGACATGATCTTAGATGATATAGTTATAGCATTTCATAGGTATTCTTTATTTTTATTCTTTTATTGTCAAACATACACTTGATTGATTCTAGTGAGCATTTTGTTGAGGCTAATCATTATTTCTGTCTGTACATTAATTATACCAAATTTATGAGACCTTTTAAAAAAATTTTTTTTTAATTTTTTTTTTCAACGTTTATTTATTTTTGGGACAGAAAGAGACAGAGCATGAACGGGGGAGGGGCAGAGAGAGAGGGAGACACAGAATCGGAAACAGGCTCCAGGCTCTGAGCCATCAGCCCAGAGCCTGACGCGGGGTCGAACTCACGGACCGCGAGATTGTGACCTGGCTGAAGTCGGATGCTTAACCGACTGCGCCACCCAGGCGCCCCGTGACCTTTTAAAAATTTTTTTAATGTTTATTTATTTTTGAGAAAGAGAGAGAGAGAGAGCAAATGGGGGAGGAGCAGAAAGAGAGGGAAACACAGAATCTGAAGCAGGTTCCAGGCTCTGAGCTGTCAGCACGGAGCCTGACATGGGGCTTGAACCCACAAACCATGAGATCATGACTTAAGCCAAAAGTTGGATGCTCAACTGACTGAGCCACCCATGTGCCCCTATAGGGGAGAGAATCTTAAGCAGGCTCCATGCTCCGCACAGAGCCTGATGCAGGGTTTAATCTCATGACTGCAAGATCATGACTTGAGCAGAAATCAATAGTTGGGTATTCAATCAACTGAGCTACCTAGGCGCCCCTCAGATTCTTTAAATTTTGACATTTTAATTATATGTGTCTTGGTGTGGATCTCTTTGGGTTCATAATTATCATAGTATTGAGCAAACAGAAGAAAAGATTGTTTGGGGGATATACTATGTGTGCGCAAGCATATACTATGACTGTGTATATAATTTATTTATGACTTTCAGGCGGGTTTATGTTAGTATTAGCCTGAAATCTTTTACCAGCTGCTTCCTAACTTCCACCTGAAATGCTCCTCCAGAAACAGAAACAGAGCTACTTAGCAGGCAGAAAGGCTCAATGATTTTAAAATCACAGTTGGTGGGGGGTACCTGGCTAGCTTAGTCAGTTGAGTGTCCTACTTCAGCTCAGGTCATGATCTTGCAGTTCATGGGTTCAAGCCCCGCGTCAGGCTCTGTGCTGACAGCTCCATGCCTTTGGATTCCATGCCTTGCTTTGGATTCCATGCTTCCCTCTCTCTGCCCCTCCCCCACTCATGCTCTCTCAAATAAACGTTAAAATTTTTTTAAATAAATAAAATCAGAAAAAAAATTTTAATAAAAAAAATCTTAAAAAAAAGATTCTTTTTGCTTTTCAGCTTGGATAATTTCCACTACCCTGTCTTCCAGATCACTGATTGTTATACATCTTCTAATCTGCTATTGACTCCCTCTAGTGTATTTTTTGTTATTGTATTTTTCAGTTCTGAGTTTTTAAAAAAAATATATCTCCTTTTTCTTGAAGTTCTCATTGTGTTCATCCATTCTTCTGCCAAGTTGGAGGAGCATGTTTATGACCATTACTTTGAACTCTTTATCAGGTAGTTTGCTTATCTCCTTTCTGTCTAGTTCTTTTTCTGAGGCTTTTCTTGTTCTTTTATTTGGAACATATTCCCTCATTTTTCCTGTCTATTTGTTCTATGTATTAGGTAGGTCAGCTACAATTCCTGGTCTTGAAGGAGTGGCCTTACATAGAAGGCATTCTGTGGGGCCTAGAAGTGCAGTCACCTCTGGTCAGCAGAACCAGGCACTCTGAGGGTGTCCCCTGTGTAGACTGCATGTGCCATCTTATGGCTACCTAAAACTGCCATGGGTGCACTTGTGGGAGGGGTTAGACCCAATGTGGCTTCCTGCAAGACCTGGCCACTACTCTTGTGGGCTTGCTGGTGGGCAGGGCTGTCCCTACCCTTTGGGACAGGAGCTACTTAGGAGGGGTGCTAGCCAGGGCAGGATGGGTGGGGGTGGGTCTGCAGGGGAATGCCTGGTTGGGGTGAGTGGTGCTAGCAAGGTAGATGGAGAGTGTCAAAACTAGTGCCCATTATTGTTGGCTTACACAGGAGGGCAAGGAAAATGACAACCACCAGTGCTTTTATTCCCAGAGAAAAGTTCCTATGGATCCTTGCCCCTCTAGCACTTGCCCTAAAATTAGTCAATAAATTGTCATGTATAGCCCAGGCACTTTTCAAACTGCTGCCTCTGTGCTGGGTCTTGGAGTGAGTGAGTTTGTGCACAGACCCTTTAAGAGCAGAGTCTTGGTTTCCTATAGCCTTCTAGTTCTCCTGGAGTTAAGCTCCACTGATACTCAAAGATCCTGGAGTTAAACTCTGCTGATTTTCAAAGCCAGATGTGATGGAGGCTTGTCTCTCTGGTGCAGGTCCCCAGAGCAGGCAGATGTGGGGCTTGAATCCCTTGCTAATCAGGGAGGACCTCTGCACCTGTGATATCCTTCCCACTTGTGGGTTGCCACACTGGGGTTGTGGGTTCTGATCAGACTGCATCTCTGCCCCTCCTGCCCTTCTTGATGTGGTCTTTTAAAAAATATCTTTAGTTCTGGAAGAGCTGTTTTTTTAGTCTTATGGTTCTCAGAGAGAGTTGTTCTATATGTATTTACAGACTTGGTGTGTCGGGCAAGGAGGTGAGCTGAGGATCCTATTCCACCATCTTCAGTGATTCTTCTACTAGCTCTTCCCTTATTTTTTTAGGGAGACAGGGAGAGTGTGAGTGGGGGTGAGGGGCAGAGGGAGAGAGAAAAAATCTTAAGCAGGCTCCATGCTCAGTGTGGAGCCCAATGTGGGGCTAGAACCCACGATCCTGGGACCACGACCTGAGCTGAAATCAAGAGTCAGATGCTCTACTGACTTAGCCACACAGGTGCCCAGCTCTTCCCTTATTTTAAGTCAACAGTCCATATGCTGGATGTCATTCAAGAGTAAAACATAAAATTCTATGGAGAATCATCTTCCATTTAAGTCACTGAAAATTTAATAATTATAAATGTTTTGTATTTATATTTTATACTAATATAAATTAATAAGAAGTGGGAATTCATGGGTTTAAAAAGAAGTTATTTTATAAGCAGGAAAGGTAAACACAATTAGAAACGTGATAGGTAAATACAGCAGAGTAAAGTGACACAGATAAAAAAAATACAAATTAAAAAGACTTATAGGCTGGGGTGATTTAAAATTTGATGTAGGCATTGGAAGAAAGTAAATACTAACCAATACCAGGAAGTGGATATGGGTGGCCATGTCACGCAACTTCAAGGGATACTGTCTTTGCTGTATGTTGTGTGAATGGCACTACCTGGAGCCATACAATGTGGCATCCCTGTAGTTAATATTTACATACTACCTGCTATTTACTCAGCACTATTGTGATCAATTTACTTGTATTAAATGATAGTTAATGAATCTAAGATGGGGAATTAGATCTGGGATTAAGGTAACAATTAGAGTCCCAGGACTTGGATAATCATATAATGGAGCAGGTGACAAGAGTTTATGGTCAGGACTCCAGTTAGTAATCAGAGGGTTTTAATTGAGAGATGCACATATATATTTAAATTACTTCCAAAATACTTTAAGTAGATATCACAGGAAAAAGAAATCTACCTGACACTTCTGTTCTCAACATACTACTTTCTAGGGCACCTGGCTGGCTCAGTCAGTAGAGCATGCAACTCTTGATCTTAGGGTTGTGGCTTTGAGCCTCATGTTGGGTATAGAGATTACTTAAAAACAGAATCTTAAAATATATATATATTACTTTCAATTGTCTACATTCCCTTCTATTTTGTTTTCATGTTTACATTAAGCATGTTTTTTTCTAGGTTTGATTATTTTGAGAGCGAGAGTGCATGCATGCAGGTGAGTGGTGGAGGGGCAGAGAGAGATGTCTTATGACTGGTTCCTAAAACTGACCCACTGTGCTTGACCAATTTTGTGGCTACCAGTCCAAGCCTGTACTTAGAGGGGTTCTTAGTTATATATATATGTTTCTATAAACACTTAAAACAGTTGAATCTGAAGGAACTGAACCACAGATGTTTCCAAACAATGTTTTGAGGAAGGTTTTTTCCAGAGAGTACAGAATACTATAAAAATATTAAAAATGTTGTAAAATGATTTTTAATCATATAATCTTGACATGATCTTAGATGATCTAGTTATAGCATTTCACAGATGTTCTTTATTTTTATTCTTCTATAGTCAAATATACAGTTGATTGACTTAGAGTCAAGTGAGCATTTCATTGAGGCTAATCATTATTTCTGTCTGTATACTAATTATATCAAATTTATGAGACATACATTTCTCACCATGAGTCTCAGCACTTTCATTTTTCTATTTTCAGGTCATGTTTACAAAATAAGGGGAAATGAAATGTAAAATCCAATACTGAATAAGCTGCTATACAAAAATTGTAACATTAGCTGGCAGGCAGCATCAGCTCAGAGCCCAAAGTGCTTCTTTGTCTGATGTTCAAAAGTCCAAATTTTCTAAAATTGAAGGTGATTTAGGGGAACCAGATTACATATGTAAATCTAATGTCTTTTTGATTATTATCCTAGGGGGTGTGAAGTGGTATCTCATGGATTTTTTTTTTAAGTAACAGCTTTATTAAGATGTAATTCACGGGGCGCCTGGGTGGCGTAGTCGGTTAAGTGTCCGACTTCAGCCAGGTCACGATCTCGCGGTCCGTGAGTTCGAGCCCGCGTCAGGCTCTGGGCTGATGGCTCGGAGCCTGGAGCCTGTTTCCGATTCTGTGTCTCCCTCTCTCTCTGCCCCTCCCCCGTTCATGCTCTGTCTCTCTCTGTCCCAAAAATAAATAAATGTTGAAAAAAAAAAAAAAAAAAAAAGATGTAATTCACTCATTTAAAGTGTACAGTTCAGTGGTCTTTAATATATTCACTGAGTTGTAAATGATTACCACTATCAAAATCCAGAATATTTTCATTACTTTAAAAAGAAACCCTGCACCTATTAACTAATCTACTTTCTGTTTGTATGGATTTGCCTATTCCACACAGTTCATATAAGTGGACTCGTACAGACGTGGCCTTTGTGTCGGACTCCTTTCACTTAAGCATACTATTTTCAAGACTGTGGCATGCATCAGAACCTCATTCTTTTTTGTGGCTGAATAATATTCCATTTGATGGATATACCACATTTTGTTTATTCATTAGTTGATGGAGATTGGTTGTTTCTGCTTTTGGGTTATTATTAATGATCCTGTGAACATCTATATACACAATTTTGTGTAGACACTTGTTCTCATTTCATATAATTTCTCCTGGGTATATGTCTAGGGGTTTACTTGCATGTGGTACCTCTATGTTTAGCTATTTAAGGAACTGCCAAATTGTTTTCCAATGTGATGTACCATTTTACAATCCCACCAGCATAGTATGAAGTTTCTAATTTTTCTACTTCCTCAACAACCCTTGTTATTGCCTTTTTCATTTTAGCTATCTAGTGTTTATAAATTGGTACCTTATTGTGGTTTTTATTTGCATTTTCCTAGTGACTAATGATGTTGAGTATCTTTTCATGTGCTTGTTGGCCGTTTGTATATTTTCTTCAGACAAGTGTGTATTCAAATTCTTTCTTCATTTTAAATTGGTTGTCTTTATATTACTGAATTGTAAGAGTTCTTTGCATATTCTGGATACAAGTACTTTATTAGATATATGACTTACAAACACTTCCTCCCATTATGTAGGTTTTCTCTTCACTTTGTTGATGGTGTCATTTGAAACACAAATGGTTTTAATTTTGATGGAGTCCAATTTATCTATTCTCTATTTCCTTGGTTGTGTCTGCTTTTGGTGTCATATTTAAGAAACGGTTGCTTAATCCAAAGTCACAAAGGCTTACACCTATACTCCTCCTAAGAGTTTGACAGTTTTAGCTCTTACATTTGATTTTGTTTTTGTTTTTTGCTCATTTTCAGTTGATTTTTGTATAAGTGTCCATATTCCTTCTTTCACATATGGATATCCAGTTGTCCCAGGCACTATTTGTTGTAGACTATTCCTTCCCCATTGAATGGTCTTGGTATTCTTATTGAAAATCAACTGACCATAAATATGAGTGTATTTCTGGACTCCCAGTTCTATGCCATTTATCTATATGTCTATCCTTATGCCACTGCCACACTATCTTGATCACTATAGCTTTGTAGTAAAATTTGAAACTGGAAAGTATAAGTCTTCCAATTTTCTTCTTTTCAAGATAATCTTGGAAGTTCTGAATTCCTTGTATTTTCATATGAATTTTAGGATCAGCTTGTTAATTTCTGCAAAATTTGTGTTCATTTTGTCAGTTTCTGTTTTTACAACATAAAGAGTTATGTTGTACTTTTACATTGTGTAAAATTGGCTCCAAATACCAAAGACATGTTTAGAAAGGAATAAAACATGTAAAACACAGGTCCTATAGTTATGGTCATATCATAAAATTACAGTAGATTATGTTATATCCAAGCCGCAGCCACAACGAGTACTTTAAAAGTAAGACTGCCCATTATTCACTTGAAACTACTAGTTTGGAAAAAAATTATGAATCTTTGTATTTAGGAAAAAACATATTCAATTTCCCTGTGAAGCTCCAGTGTTACACGGTGGAGATGACATTAATAAACTGGTTGAACTGTAGAGTCCAACTGGCTCTGCTCAAATTGTGACTTTAGCACTTACTAGCTACATGGCCTTGAGCATGTCACTTAATCTCATTTATAAAATAAGGATAAGAGTAATCATAACATTGGGCTACTGGGAGGATTAAGTGAGGAAACATGCAAAAACACTTAGAAAAAATGCCTGGCCCATAGTGAATACTCAGTAAGTATTAGCCTTTAAAAACTGTTGTCAAGATTTCCTTCATGTCTACCTTAAGATTTGAAAAGGCTTTAAGAGTATTTTGTGTGTGTGTGTGTGTGTGTGTGTGTGTGTGTGTGTGTGTGTGTACTGGCACTGGAGACCAAAATTTAGAGAGAAACAAAAAAAGAAAAGAAAGAAACCCCCCACTCCCAAACCTCTTAATTCCATTCCAATATTGAATGTCTGTAGGCTCTACAGAATACACTGAAATAAAGTGACACTTCTGTCAGGGAGTTTAGGGATTTACTTAAAAGTGGGGAAAATACACAAAATCTCACACTGGGTAGGGGAAGAGAAGACTTAGAATAGAAGTTCTACAAAATAAAATTATATTTGGTTTCAAAAGAGACCTTGCATCTGGTTATGGGGGTTAAGAAAGTCTTCATGGAGGAAGTGGCATTTGAGATGAATCCTAAAAGTCTGGTATGATTTATATACCAGTAGGGTTAAGGTAAGTATTTGGGCCAATAATGAAACTGCACAAAGATTCAGACAGAGGTCCATGGACATATTTTCCAAATGAAAGCAGGGTCAAGGTGGAAGGCCATCCCTAGAGGGTACATTTGAAATACATGTGGCTGATTTTGGTTGTTCTGCCCACAGAGCACTACTATTAGTGAGTAAGGGGATGATGATAAATATCCTGTGATGATGTGGACAGAAAAATGAATGATAAGAATTAAATGTTTATCAAGGGCCTATTACTGAGGGCCTGAAACCTATACTTATGTAGGTAGATGCCTAGGAGAGAGACATGGGGGAAGGATACTATGAAGGAAGAAACAAAGGGTACAGAAGTCAGAGGAAGTGGGATTTAGTTCGAACACTAAAATGTGAAGATTTAAAATTGGAAGATGATTTCTCAAGCCCTCCCCTTAGAGTCTGTTTTACCGAGATATAATTCTATAGAGTCTGTGGATGAAGTCAGTGTATTTCAATGGGGCTGAAGAACAATAGTTCATTTAATGTAAAGGTTCTTAACTTGATGAACCCAGAAATAGAATTCAAGGGTCTATGAACTTGGACATAAAAAAATTACATCTTTATTTTCGCTAACATCTAACTGAAACACAGTATTTCCTTCCACTAAGAATGTAGGCAACAAAGTGCAGTAGGATCAGCAGTACCCAGGATTTTGTCACTAACAGAAATCATAAATATTTTCAAATCATAATTAATGCAGTTATTTGGAAATATTTACACACTGCTTTGAAATGATGGCAGGACTAGCTGCTGCTAGGACTTATTACTGGATTGATAAAGAAAAAATATATTACTATATGTCACAAACTTAAAAATATTTTAACAACCATTTTCCTTTGCAGCCATATATATTTCATTTATATAAAAATATTTTGAGAATGAGTCCATTGACTTCAACAGACCACCAGAGGATTTAGAGTGAGAAAGTGGGAGACATGGAATGATAGAAGATCATGAGAATGATGGTCAAGGCAAGGAGTTCAGGCTGAAGTCATGAGTTGGAACATTCTGAGTGTTTGAGTAGGAGAAGGTGTGAATGATAACAGAACCAGCACCTGGAAGTGGGAATGCAAAACTATCCCTCTGACAGGTTTAAATGGAAGGAGGAGTCTTTGCTTGGCAAGTTTAGAAATTCCTTAGTATTGTCAGGAAAAATAAATCTTTGAGTCAATGTGAAGAAACAGAGGACTGATGATTAGGATAATGATACCAATGGCAACAATGGCCATTTTGGGGGCACTTATTAAGTATTAAAAATATTTTTTTAATGTTTCTTTATTTCTGAGAGAGCGAGCGAACGAGCATGAGCAGGGAAGGAGCAGAGAGAGGGAGACATAGAATCCAAAGCAGGCTCCAGGCTCTGAGCTGTCAGCATAGAGCCCAATGCGGGGCTCAAACTCATGAACTGCGTGATTATGACCTCAGCCGAAGTTGGACGCCTAACCAACTGAGACACCCAGGTGCCCCTATTAAGTATTTTATAAAATACTATATTTAGTTCAATCTTCACAATAATTCTGGGAAATTAGGTATTTATATTGTTTCCATTTTATAGATGAAGTAAATGAGGGTCAGATACGGTAACGTAATTTGCAGATCTGGGATTTAAACCTCTCCAGATTCCAAAGCCTGTTCTAGTTTTCCCTGTATCATAGTGAGTTAGAGGTTCCAAAGGATGGAGAAGAAGGCGCAAGCAAAAATAGCACAGGGTGGAGGAGGGCTGAACTGCCTGGGGATGGATGAAAGCAGGGCAGTTGTGGGAGGGAAGTCTTTGACCTAATATGGCCAGAATTTTGGAAAACTGGAATCAAAGACACAGGCAGTTCAGTTAGTAGACTTGACAGGCTGAGGAGATGAGATAGCACTTGACAGATTTGCTTATATTTTACTGGCATTAAGAACCAGGTTCCTGTTGTTTCAGAAACTGCGAGATAGATGGGAAGTTTATGTAAGATGTTCCCTTTCTCTCTTGCCTTTGCATAGTACATCCTGCCCACCCTGAGGTGAAGAGTCTGATTTTAGTAGCCTTATGAGGCAACATTTTGAGCCTTCTCTTCTTTGCCTGGCCTTCAGACCCCAATTTTCCAGAGACCGCAATTGAGAAAGAACCTTTTGTTACTGTACAATAAGAGGAAAACTCCCAGTGGTATTAAGCAGACTGAGGACTTTGCAAAATATAGCAAGTTCATGTCTGCTAATATGTTAAGTTATTTGGCCTCCCTAGTTTAAGTAGTGATTTGTTGTTTTCATGCTAATACAAATTCTTGTATTAATAGGAGCATGGCCTGGGTTTCTTCATCCGCCTGGGAAAAAATTACTTGTTTGATGGTAAACAAAGAACAGAAGAATTGATTCACTGTCCTCATTTTTAAAAAAGATGGTATGAAGCAATAGTGGAATAATTTTAATTGTAACCCTCTAACACTTGCGATCAGTAAGATCATTTGTGTTCTGTTTTTAGGAAATGGAGTATTAAAGAGGACACAGTGCATTAGAAATGCAAAACATGACCGCATGTTCTCAGGATTTTGTCAGTGTTACATGAAAGAGCACTTGTACTGGGATGCTCAGCTCTGAGGGTATTCTCTGTTCAGTGTGTATTTACAGAGATGTATGAATATTTGATTAATGAGTCATGGTCTCTGGAGAAATTTAATAACTGTGTTGCTGTACAAAGCCAGGCCCTTAACTGTTAACACAGCTGCCAATAGTGTCATTGACACTGCAACCCTTTCTGAATCTAATATATTCTGTGGAGTAAATTCCTTGGTCAAAAAGGGATCTGTGAGAGACATTATTCAGTTATCTGTTTTGAACTTTACTCAATTTGCAGGCTCTGATTTGTAAAGATTTTTCCAATGAAAACAAGCAGTGATATGGAAACTTAAAAATGACCTTTTTAAAATGATTACTTTTCCCAGAAATTAGCTGAAAAATCATTGATAAATAAAAAGCAGTTGATTATCCTCTTCAAGATGATCTGTTAGGAATTTAGCAATAATTTTTGTCTTGCGTATCACCTAAGAAATATCCATAGGAAGTAGAAATCTGAGATGTATTCATGATTTAGATATAGATCTCACATCTATTTGAATGCTATAAACTAAATTCATTATTAAACATAACTTAATGCTTTTTCAGGAATTATTGAAGGCTAATTTATCCCTTCATCTATTTTTTGTTGTTGTTTTTAATGTCTATGGAGAAATCAATTCTAACTTTCAAAGTTAGGTAGGTATTTTAGTAATGTTACCTCATTTAACTGCTTGAGTAACAGGGAGAAATGTCAAAAAAAGATAAATTTAGTGCAGGAGCTTTTGCTGGAAGCTGTAACTGCAGGTTAGAATTATCCATGCTATGCAGAATTTCCTGCAACACTTCTCCTTAGGGCCACAATGCATTACAGCAGACGTATAATGAAGCTGCTATAAAATCTCTGGTAATTAAGGGGGATTTGACAGTAATTGCAACAGTGAATCAACTTAATTATTACCTGCTTCAAAGAGAGCTAACCTGATGTTATAATCTAACCTTTTCTACTTTTAAAATGGGAGATTAAACAAGTATATGTAGCATTTAAGAATTAAATCTGTTGAGATAGAATTGTATTAATATACTTCTAATATACATTTTATGCACACGTACACATCAACTTCTCAGAAGAACTAGCATGAGGCTCTCTGTGATCCATTACAGTTATTTGGTGTGCTCTGGAAATTGAACCAAACCCACATCTCTGATTCAAGTCAGCTTCTCCTCCTCAAGCCACAGACAGAGCTTGACTGTGGTTTACCTGACTTCTACGACATAAAGGATACTTTCTTAATATTAGCATGTAAAGAAAAGAAACACCAAAACGATTGTTTAGATACACTAGCTCTTAGAATCTTAAATCCCATCAAAAGCTACAACCCAGCTGATAGGAAGGTGAAGATTTAGGATCATCTGAGAGCTCTTATGGAACTTGGAATATTCAACCCTGAGTACAAAGAACAAGATACCCAGGTTTCAGCCAGAGTTCTGTTTGTGGTAATGCTTCTTATAAACTGCCTCTTCTCATTTCCTATTGCTCCTACCTTCCTTCTCACAGGAGTGAGAAGGTACCTTACCTTCTACCTCTATTACCAGGTACCTTAGAACATTTAATACCAGGTTCCGTACTTACAGTTTGGCCTCCTCTCTGGCAAATTCCCCTAACCTCCTTTCTGCTTTATGCCTTGTGTATTCATTGGCTTTAACTTTATGAATAGCCATATTAACTTCTGTAGTAATAGAAATATTGGAGTGTAGTAGTTTTATTTTGGAATGTGAACCTTTTTGTATGGCTTTGTGTTTCCTTATGTAGAGACTCAATAAACTGGCTCATTTCACAGGGGATGATTGATTAGGCATGTATTTGGTACAGATTGGGGATGAGATAATCTCATCCTCTACCAATACTTGCCACACTTAAAGTATACTCATATTAATGTGAACCAGAATTGATTCTCCATCTAAGGCAGCAGGACCCCTGGGCAGACTTTGATCACTGATCTTTATAAGGTTTGTAAGGTATGTTGCAAATTCAGCCTGAATTCCCTGAAGTAAGATTGAGACCACACATTATATACCTTGTTTTCTAATGTTGCTTCATACCATTAACCAAATTCTCTCTCAATATAGGAAGCAAATAAGTATGATCAATAATTGAATAATGATTAGGAAATTAAGCAATGTGAGTTCTACTTTCAATTTGGTCATCGATTGAGTTGGAGCAAATTGTCTAGAACCTCTTTCTGTTTTATTTTTCTATCAGACTGAATTACAACTATCCCACAGGGATCCCCTAAAAGCCAATTTACTTCTCTGTTAGAAAACTTTCACCGAAGCAGAAGCCGGCCAAAATAGTGGCCTTTGTAAAGGTAGTTAGAACAAACAAATTCCAAAGGCACCTATTTTGTGATCAAGAAGTCTCCCGTTCTGTGTGAATCATGGTTGTCTTTAGTTCATGCTCAGAGCTTTTAATTTACCAGGGATCAGTGATCTATATATGTAGGGTTTCTCCCTCTTATTTTTGTCTTTTAGATAGCTCAAATTAAAAGGCATGAAACTCAAACCATGTGACTACCACGTGATAAAAATGTAGCAAGACCAATGGTAAAGAAGTTGGAGCTGTTGGCCAGAGTAATAATCTTTTACTTATACAACTTTTCTGTTCACTTGAGATAGAAAGATGAACAAAATAGGCAAGGTTTCTGCTTTCCTGAAGCTCACATTTAATTGTAACTTATATTTACTGGGCTCTTAACTATTCTAGGCATTTTGTATGCATTATCTCATTTTTATGTCATAAACAGAGATCTGTGCTTTATAGGGAAGAAACTTGAGATTCAGAGATTAATCAAATAGCCTAAGGCTATGCAGCTGGTAAATGATTCATTCAGGATTCCACCCCAGATCTATTTGATTCCATAAATGGTTGAAACCACTAAATTTTGGAATTGTCTGTGGAATTAATGAACCATATGGTTCCTTTCCTAGATATTGTAAATGAAAACTTTACCATCCCAAATATTTACCATATTTCACTATAATAATGCAACAAGGTAGAGAGCCCTAAGTTTTATTTTTCTTTGTTTTTTAACTAGATTTATGCTAAAATCCTGTTTCTGACTACACCCAGAAATTAGCAAGTTTTCATTAAGACCCTCTGAAATATAATAGAATTTTCAGTGACATCATTTTCAATGTCAGAAACAAGAATCAGTGAGTTTTGAAGCTATTTTGCTCCATGCTAAAGCTATTATCCTCTCTCAATTCCTCTCATATCTTTTCCACAAGCAAAACATGTACTAACTTTTATGAACTTTATGAAGAATGGGTATCCATTTAGAGACTTGTATGGTAAAGACGAATTGTCATACTTCTTTGTTCTTATAGAATGATAAAGTAAAAAAAATTAGGATTATGCTTTCTGAGAGAAAGTTAATTATACAATCACCTCAATTATTCAGGGATAGAATATTAGATTAAGGATATATTCATTCCTGCCTTGGGCAACAGAGAAAGACTTTTTAGTTGACACCAGTGTGATCACAATAAGAGATTGAGTGAACTAGCATTACCTGAAAAATGACATACATCTTTGAAAGGTGGCAAAGTTTAAGGGAGCTTAAAGATTATCTGGTCCCGGGGCGCCTGGGTGGCTCAGTGGGTTAAGCGTCCGACTTCGGCTCACGTCACAATCTCGCGGTCCGCGAGTTCGAGCCCCGTGTCGGGCTCTGGGCTGGTGGCTCAGAGCCTGGAGCCTGCTTCCGATTCTGTGTCTCCCTCTCTCTCTGCCCCTCCCCCGTTCATGCTGTGTCTCTCTCTGTCTCAAAAATAAATAAATGTTAAAAAAATTAAAAAAAAGATTATCTGGTCCATTGTCTTCTTTTTACAGATGAGGAAACTGAGGTCCAAGAAGATAAAATTACTTGCCCAAGTTACACACCTATATATGGCAGGGTTATGAGTCTGTTCTTTTAGCTGAGAGGAAATTTATTTTAAAGAGCTGATGTTTGGCAACTTTAATATAAAAACTGTAGAATGTCTACTGATGTCTTTAAAAAAATCTACTCTTCTTTAAGTAAATTGAGTCATTCTGTTGACTTTCAAGACCTGAGTCCTGAAAAGGGATGGAGTTCTTGTTACAAAAGTTGCCTTTCCTTTGGTGTCCAATTTGAGCACTGGTATAGACATTTGATATTGAATGAAACTATAAATAGAGAAAATAGAAAACTAATACCAGAGGAACCAGTCTGAGCTCCTTTTTCTTGGGTCACTTCTGTAAAAGGCATAGTGTTGACTGGCAGCTGGCATGACTTCAAAAGGAGGGTAGGACAGGAGAAGAAAAAGAAGGGAGATTTTTATTATAAAAAACTGTTTTAGTTACCTATTGCCATGTGACACATCACCTGAAAACTTCACAGCTTAACCTAACAAGGATTTGTTGTTTCTGATGATTCTGTGGGTCAACTGAGCTCAGTGATGAGGTTCTTCTGCTCCACATGGTAAAAGCGGCAATTACTTGGGTAGCTGCTTTCCCCTGGGAGTTTGCCTAGGCCTGGAACACTCAGGATGGTCTCTTATCTTCCAAGACCACTCTCCAAGTAACCACTCAACATTTGGTAGTCTAACCTGAATGTTTTTTTACAGCATGGCAACTGACTTCTAAGAATTTGAAAGCAGTAGCTTCTAGACGTTCTCAAGGGTTTGGCCTGGGATCTCACACAGCATCACTTGTAAGGCCAACCTAGGTTCAGGGGTAGAGGAAATAAACACCACTCACTGAAGGAAGAAATGGCCAAGAATTCTGTAGCCATTTTTAATTCACTACAATCTCAATTTTTCAGAATCCCAATGTTTCTCACCCAATCTTTTATCTTAACTTTCTTACCACTTTGTCTACATCAAATATTCAACAAATGCCAGTATTTCCTTAGCCTGTGCAATAACCTGTATGTTTCCTCAGCTTCCCACAAAGACAGAACAATTCACAGAGCTACATGATTCAGGAAAATACTAGGATTATGACTTTGTGAACTGCTAGATTTCAAAGATTACAAAAAGATCCCTAATTATTCACATTAGAGCTGAGGTAGATTTTCCAGCCCCTTCTACTTTTCAGGGGTATAAAAACAAGGCCTCAAGTCCTAGGAAATTTATATTCTGGAATAAAAAGAAATATGAATGCATGAGAGTGAGCCAGAGAGAGAATTTTGGCTGGGCAGTTAGATGTGTAATTTGGTTCAGCAAGAAGACCCAATCCATTTTCCCTTTGGCTGCTTAATTCTAATTTCTCTAATAGAGTCTGAATTTAGAGAATCATCTTCTCTGACCAGGTACTCCTATGCCAGACCAACAGAAAGTGCCAAACTGCCTCAGCAGTGATGTCCAATTCGACATGGAGACATTGTAAAAATAGGAATGAGGGATCAGCTTTGATTTCCCTAAACTTTATTTTTTAAATACTTACAAAGGCACTACACACAGGCACTCCAGTCCGTTTTTCGGCTGAAAATGCAGCGATTGCACAGCCAGCAGGGCCCTCCTACTGAAGCATTTAGACAATGGTGGGAATGGGCGTTATGGAGTGGATTACACTGTAAAGACAGCAATGTGATTTCGAATCCCCTTTTCCCTGAAGGCACCAGCAGAATCACCAAGAGGCAGCCTATTCCCCCTCAAATGAGATACAGCAGTTTATCATGTCAGACTACGCCACGGAAGGTTAAGGCTATAGGGCTTCTGGCTGTCAGGAGCAGGATTTCATCTTGGGGCCCCTCAGGCCATATGGAGGAAGCCTAAAAAGTTCATTCTGCTTTTTCCATTGTCCAGCATCTTGGCTCCTTTCCCCACACTAGTGTCCTCTTGACCAACCTTATAGCTCAAATTCAAATCATGTGTACAAAATAAGCATCATAAGATTTTCCTCTTATCCATAAAGAGGAGCTTCCCAATTGTATCCACATAAATTTAGAAAAAAAAAAAAAAGGAACGGATTTTTATTATATAAATTTTCATATCCTTTCACAAACTTAGAGAACTATCTTTTAACATTTGGAACAATTTTGTGAAAGGAATTTGAAATTGTTTCTGCCTAATAAAAGACATAATTGATGGAGGCAGAATCATGAGAGAAAAATATACATATGTAATTCTTTTGTGGAGCTACAATATTAAGATTCTGTTCACAGCTCCTATTAGAGTTCATCACTACCTATTTCAGATTTTGCACAGTAATTTGTTTCAGTGTAAAAATCTTTTGTGTCTATTTTCTGAATTGCTATGTTGTCTATAAATATTTAGTGATAATTCATGATTGGGTTGTATTTACCCCTGTAGTTATGTATTACAAATGAAACGACAGCATCTGCTGAAATTAAAAGTGGCCACATTTTCACTGGAGCTTAATTAAATGCCAAAATTTATCTACATTAACAACAAAGTAGTGAAATTTATTGATCAATTCACATGATATAAGTTGACAAATGGCTTAAGCAATTTCCATAATTTTCTACACGTGTTAAAATTTGTAATGAAAAAGAACACTATATTAACATTAAATGAGAAATGAAAGGGAGGTTTTGTACTGGGGCCAGTGCCCTGGAGCAGTGTACTTTGTTTTCCAGGCCCTGTCCAGGCTTGCTGTTTGAGCTGTGTACAGATGGGTCTCTGACAGTCCTACAGCTGTTCTCCTAATTGTCCATTAAGTGTTCTATTGATTCTCTGATTCAAAGTACATGTCTTTCAGCTCAAGCTATCGTGTGAAGTGGCAGACACATTCCTTGTAGAATGACAGAGCTGCTTGAAACCTAAAAATGTGGTCTGCCAGTTTCAATTGAGGATCCTGCTTTCAAAGGAGAAGGCTTGGTTAAAGGCGCTTTGTAATAGCTGGTTAGGTTTTATTTTCTAAACTTTTAGCATCAATCAATTAAAGCAGCAGCAGCATGAAGAGTTTTAATTCCTGGTTAAGCATGTACAGATTGCACCTGGCTGATTCAGGGCAGGGCAAGGGGATCAGTATTGCTAATAGAAGATCAGCCTTGTTTAGCTGTATGCAGATTTTTCCCCCTGTGCACCTGACATGCGCAAAGTCATTTTCATTTGACTTGCAAGTTCACTTTTAGCATTTTTTAAAAAATTGAGATCATCTGCAATTCCAGATTATGCCAGTCAGAAGCCTGTTTAAAACCATCTCTCTTTAATCTGGAAAGTGAAAGATAAGATGCATATCTGTTGCGAGGACCATAAATCTTCAGAGAAACAAATAACCATAGATAAAACTGTAAAAGTTATTTAGTTCTCCACTGGAAGAGGTTTATTAATCTAAAATTTCCAGTCCACTGTGTCATGATTTGGTTAGCACTCTGTATCTCATTTTGTGCAACTGCACCTCAAGCCAAGAGCTGATCACTTCAGAGTTTTATCAGTTGTGTAGTTCAGGTATAATCTAAGTGCAAGGAATAAAACAAAAGCTGCTATCAAAAAAAAAAAAAAGGTCAAAAACTATGGTTTAGGTCACCCCAAATAGTATTTGCTTTCTTGTCTTAATGAGATGACACATCTTTTACTATTTAGGTTTAGCTATTGGTATTTTGTAATATTTTAATAGAAAACAAGTCCCATTACGTAGTAAACTTTCAACTATAAATGAAATGAACAAATAATGTTTGTTGCCTCCTGTGTATCAGCTTAGTTAGGAGCTATCCCAATGGCCCTAATCACAGTTGAGGTTCTCTAGTGTGGTTTTAGTTATTAAATAAGTATTGAAATTCATCTAGATTTTCAAAGGGAAAAATATCAAGCATACACATGTAAATGTGTTTAATGTATTAAATGCATATATTGAAATGTGTACAAATGAAAAATATGGATTATATTCAGGAAAACACTTTAAGGGAAGGATGAGTTAAAAACTGCTCTGTTTCCCACAATTAACTGTTCATTTTTTTTTTTTTTTAATGTCTCCTTTGTATCTCCTCACAATAGCGCCTTTTGAAGAACACTCTTTTCCTCTCATTATTGTTGGGTAAAGGAGCATGGCCATTAAACTAGTGTTCCTTTTGTCAGAAGCAAGTGATTTGTATCCTTATGCTCTGTCTGAAGTATGCCTCTCTCTACTCTGACCCTCCCAGTCTATAAGCCTCCATGGTGTAGCGTCCTAAGTAGGAAGTGAGTTGCCTGCAGTAAAGGCTGTTGAAACAGGGAGACGGAATTGGAGTACTTTTAATTTTTTTTCTAGTGTAATAGATTTGGAATTTGGAAGCTTCAGGAGCATAATCTATTTGTTTTTAAAAATATTTGTTTTTAAATTACATAAAATACACGAGTGAATGCAACATATGGTATTACTACCATAATATGTGGTATTAGCTAATCTTAAGTTAGGGATTTATAGTTTTTCAGAATATGGAAGCTTAACCAAAATGTCCTCTTACCAAAGGATGATAAATCCTCCCTATCTGCTTTTTCTTGGGAAACAAGTGAAAAATCTATTTCTAACATAGTAATATAGTATATATTGATACCTGCAAAACATTATGTGAATCTACTTAGACGCCAGCACTTTCAATTACACTGTTAGCCAGTTTTTTAAAAAGATTTTTAGAAGCTTTCAACTGTAGACTTTTGTCTTGTTGAATGAACTTCAGCTACACTAAATTTTAAGTAAATTTGTGATGACTGAGCAATATACATTGGCTGAGCTAGAATCCAATAACCCACAGGACAAATTAATTTTCAACAAAAAGGGCAGAAACCTCAAGTGCCATGAGTATATGGAGTCTCATTCTATCTCTCTGGAGCCATTTTTGCAAATCACTACAGCTATTCATAATCTAAATCAGTCTCCTTTAGCAGCAGAAAGATCTTTTTTCATGACAAAACAGAAGATGACATTCATTAGTGCCTAACTTGCATAAGCTACCTTAAATTTATTGGTGCTCTTCTACTTATCTGAGTAAGAATTCCTTTGTCTACAGCTATAGGAAAATTCCAGTTGTACTACTTAAAAATATAAATTGTCACTTTTATCAGAACTTTTGGCAGTTTACTTTATTTTAGAAGTAAAACTGGTGGTTAAGGTTTTAAGACTTCCAATGGGCGTTGTTTCAATCATATTTAATAGGTGCCTAGGATAGTAATAGGATTATGCATAAGCTTCTCTGCTGCAAAAAGAATCCACACTTCCATCCATGTACTGCTAGGGAGGTTTGTGGGGATACCAACCTCGGTGGTGGTAGATACAGCTAAACGCGTATTTCCTGCCAATTGTGGACAGACTTAAAACCACCCAGCCTGTTTGCTCTTTATATTAAAGGGCTATGTGTGATTTAAAAAGAGGCAAAATGCTTATAAGGCATCATTTTGATATGTCCCATAAACTGTTCTAAGCCTTTCTGCCTAAAAAAAGAGTCCAGTGAGTGGGGAACTTAGTCTTACATTATGCTCAAAATCTTCTGACTAGAGTCCTTCATCTGTTGGTTGAATGTTCTTTTCAGTTTATAGGAACCAGCCATGGATCCATCTGAAAACACTAAGCTGTTGCTATGTCATTAGGGCTGTGTTTTTTACTTTTTGTTTCCTCCTACCATCACTCATGCTGGTTAAAAAGAAATAAAGAAAAACTGAATATACACTTTGCAGTGATGGTTTTTGTTAGTTTGTTTTTGTTTTTGTTTCCCTAATAATCAGATGCTTGGCCTGGTGGGACCATTAGGAGAATTACCCAGCAAGAGCTATTTTGGCAGGGCAAAGTGGCACTGTGGTGCATGTATCTATGTAGAGCAGGAGGCTAATGTGGATGTGACCTTGACTGAACCTGACTTGGCCATGGGTTGATAGCCAGATCTTGAAAGAATCTTTCACTAAAGCTTCTTAATTCTGTGTCTACATTGCATCTCTAATGCCTGAATTCACATTTTTATCTGTTGCTAGTTAGCATTTATCATAGGTGACAACACTGAGGCAAGCCTTGGATATGACCTGGAATGAAGGGAGCATGGAATAGTACCACAGTGGTGTGGCCCATGAATGGGAAGAAGTCTTGTACTCTGATTACAACAAAAATAAACAAATAGTTATTTCTACTGTGGGAATTGTGAGGACATTTGGGATTTAAGGGAGACGAAAAGAGAGCTACAGATACTTTCTAATTATGTATTTGCAAGGTGATTTCAGAGTACTGATCAGCAATACTCTCAGATGTAACTGGGCTTGGCAAAGACTGTCAAGTGATCAAAACACCGTATCCAAGTTAGTGGGTCAACATGTAGAATGAAAGTTAAAAGTGACCACCCACAATAACATCAAACATAGAGTCTATTATAAATTTCTCATAACCTCCAAAAATATAGATACAGTAAATCAATGTGGGTAGAACCGAGTTTGGTCACTAGATCTAAAAAACAGGACAGATGCCAGGACATGATTACCTGAGGAGAAAATTTACTGGGTGAGTTCTTGGAAGTTTAAAACATTTTTAAAATATTTATTTATTTTTGGGACACAGAGAGATAAGAGTGCAACCAGGGGAAGGGCAGAGAGAGAGGGAGACACAGAATCTGAAGCAGGCTCCAGGCTCTGAGCTGTCAGCACAGAGCCCAACGTGGGGCTTGAATCCACGAAGTGCAGGATCATGACCTGGGCCGAAGGTGGACGCCCAACCAACTGAGCTACCCAGGCGCTCTTAGGTCTTGGAAGTTTAAGTCGCAATTGATACTTGGGAGATTTTTATCAACCAGTATCAGCTGCCCAAAGCCTTGTGTAGATTACTAATTAGGTAATGCTCCCTGAAAAGGCAGAGTTGATTTTTAAAATTATATAAAACACTCAGCTAAAATTTCTTTTCTCCAGATGTATTCAAAGATATCCCTGAATGGTGGGCTCTGAACCTTGCTAATGCTTTACTCAGGTTTGGCCTCCATCTGATTGGTTCCAGAATGTAGTCTATCCCATTTTTATAAAGAGTAGCTATTTACTTTCCAAAATATAGACATTAGTTTACAGATCTGAGCTGTTGAGGATGCTATCATCTTGTGAAGATGCAGGCACAGTAAATTATCCCTCTCTTCAGCACTAAAAACGAAAATAACATGTCCTCTGAACAGGAAAGAGGTACTACTAATACCCTGGCAACAGAACACATACTATAATTATTTTTTCAGGAGATGAACTGTCACACTGAACCTGTATACAAGATATTTGTCCAAGGCAAAAAATTTAGCCTATGTCCACAAAACATAGTTGTTCTGGTAAAACTGACTGGTTCATGTCAAGGAATGCATTTTCACCCCTTGGTATCAATCACTGTGATCTAAGCAATTGAGCTAACTAGGCTAGTCATGGTTATTAATTAAGCACCCATAAATTCTCCATAAAGATGGGCTTTTAAAGCCAATCAATGCCTTTTTCCTGACTTGGAACAAAAAGGTCTATAGCAGATTAAGTCAAGGAGTAGGATCAGAAATAGCAGAAGTAACATTCTGGGGTGTTTTCTTTGCCATGTTGTCAACTTCCCATAAAATGTCTCTCTCCTATTTTCCCTATTTACCCAGGCAGGGTGTGCTCCAGAACCACGCTGCCCTAGGTTCCAATGCCAACTCTGCCACTCTCTTGCTGTGCGACCTTGTGCAAGTTACTAAATGTTCCTGTGCCTCAGTTTCCATCTCTGAAGAATAACAGCAATCTCTACCACAGAGACTTGTTGAGAGTCCTAAATGAATCAATAGAGTTGGTGTCCACCTACTTCTCTTGTGTCCATGTTGTTAAATGCAATGATCAATTCTTAGTTTTCTTTTTATTTGGCCCATCGCACAATTCAGCACAGTTCATCACCTTCTCTTCCTTGACACTCTCTTCTTCTGGCTTACAAGATTCTTTGCTGTCCTGGCTTTTCTCCCCCTTCACTGCTCCTCCTAAAGTTCTCCTCATCTCTCTAATCTGTAAATGCTGGAATGCCCTAAAGCTTGGTCTTTAGTCTTTTTCTCTTCTCTTCAGTGTTTATACTCCTTTATGATTTCCTCCAGGTTCACAACTTCATAAATATCTATATGGTGGTAACTCTGCAGTTTATAACTCCAGCTTGAATCTCCCCCCTTAACTAACTGTTTTACATCTCTAGTTCATTATCTAGTAGGCATCTCATATTTAACACAAAGTTAAACTCCTGATCTCTCCTCCCTACACCCACCCCCAAAAGCTGCCTCTTCCTTCCACAGTTTTCTGTCTCAATAAATAGCAATTCTACTATTGAGTTACTCAGGCCAAAAATCTTCAAGTCATCCTTGACCCCTCTCTTGCTCTCCCTCTTGCCTTGCATCAATTCCATCAACAAATCCTGCCATCTTTACTTAAATATATGATGTTGAAATATATATGTTAAATATAATCTCTCAGTACCCAATCGCTACCATCCTGTTCCAAGCCTCTGTCATTTCCCACTTGGATTATTGGAACAGTTCTGTACTTCAGTCCTTGACCTCCTATGGTCCACTCTCAACATACCGAACAGAGTGATCTGTTAACAATCTGTCACAACCCTCAAATGGTGTCCCACACCACTCAGTGTAGAAACCAAAGTCCTCATAATGGTTCACAGGCCCTTTGTCTTCTGGTCCCTGGTTACCCTGCTGACCTCATCTCCACCTGTGCCCACCGCTCACTCTTCCTCAGCCACACTGGCCTCTTATTCCACAAACGTGCCAGGCAGGCTCTTGCCTTAGGTCTCTGTACTTGCTTTGCTCCCTGCTTGCTTCCTAGCCTCTTTCAAGTATTTGCTTACATATCACCTGCTCACTGATGTCTTCTCTGATAACCTCATTGAAAAGTGCTACCCCACCTTCCATACCCCTCACATCCAGCTCTTCCTATTTCCATTCTGTTTTACATTTCTCCATAGAATTTATCACCACCTGTCATTCTGTATGTTTTGTTTGTTTGCTGTGTCTTCCCCTACAGAATGTAAATTCCTAGAGAGCAGGGGTTTTTGCATGTTTGGTTTCCTGTTGGATTCCTAGCACCTAGAACAGTGCCCATAATATATTAGACCTCAATAAATATCTGCTGAATGAGTGAATGAAGTGCTTACAGTAGCTTTTACCACATAATGACAACTCAGTAAATATAAACTATTATTTTATTCCAATTACAAAGTTGTCATTGTGCATATAGAATAAGTCTAAGCAAAGAGTCTCCCTATGCATATTAATAACCATCTAAATCTATAAAGTAAAACTCCTTTATTATTTCACTTCAGCTTCAAAATATCCCTTCTGGATTACTGCAATGCTTAGCACCATACTTTGTACACCCTCAGTAAATGTTTGTTGAATAAAATGAATGGTTGCGTTTCTGAATTGAGAATCTCTCCTTCAGAATGCCAAGACCAGAAACCCAAGGTCTTTTGGGACCAGCTCCCTAATTAAACAGAACAATAGCAACAAAGGTGGGAGAAACTTACAGATTAAAATTTCCCCTTCTTCCATTCTAAGTCTTTGTTAGCCCTGGGTCTTTTTAATTTAATATTACTAGTCCATTTTAAAAGTTTAACTTTGTTTTTCACTCTAGAACTTGGCATTCATGTTGTACTATAATACGAAGTTCAGTATCATAGCAAATGATAGATACGTTCATGAAGATACCTTTCTCACGTCAGTTCAATGAATACAGAGATCTACTATGTACTAAACAGTGTGCTAAGTACTACAGATTTGTAGATGAATATTACTTAGTTCTGCCTTTCAGAAGCCCAAGAACAATGGAGAAGACAGACATGTAAATAATTGCATTTCAGTACAATGTAGTAAATGTTGTAACAGAACCATGTACAAAGGTAGAGACGTAGCAAATAGGAAGGAATGATTAACTTTGGGAGATCGTGTGAGACGGGAAGAGGTTAAAAGAAGGCTTCATAAAAGTTATATGCATGCAAAGCTTTTATGTATGAAAAAGAATAAATGGGCAGTTACTTTGATAAGTAAGGTGGGAGCTGGAGAGGCAGAGACATTTCAGACGGAGGGAGCAGCATATGCAAAGGCACAGAGATGTGCGACAAATAGCGTATGCAGAAAACTACGATAGTGTGGCATTCCTGAAACACAAAGTGTGTGTGAGAGTAGGGGGTGGTAGTATGTGTGGGAAGTCACAGAACATGAGGCTGCATGGCTTTCCAAGCAACATTAAGAGCTGGTACTATCCCACATGGTCAGTGGGGAGCTATTCAAAACAGAAGCATGGCTCTAAAAACTATTCTGCCTGCTCTATAGATGGTGTACTGAAGAAGATAGAGTAGAGGTAAGGCATTTACTTAGGAGGCTATTGAAAAAGTCTGGGGATAAGATGATGATGGCCTGAATGAAGGCAGGGTTACTGGAGATGTGGAAGAAGAAAGGGCTTTTGAAATATTCTTAAGACTTAGACAAAACTAATTTGATTGATTACATTTAGGGGGCATGATGTAGGCAAATACGAATTTGCTTCATAAAAGTACATTTCCTGTTCCCAGATTCTAAATGAGTTGGAGCCTCATCATTTGCTGAGAAGGTATTCTGAGAACAGAAGCTATGGTAGGATTCCATACCCCACAGGCCTATGATAAAGTAAGGTCCCCTTGGGGTTTAACCTCCAGAATTGAATGGCTGATTTCTAAGGCAAAAATCTCCAACCTGGTCTCTAAGAGTTGGAGGGAGTCTCAGAGGTCACTTTGTCCAGGCTTCTACCTAATGCAGGAACCATTTCTGTATGGATGCTCCCAGACAGAAGATCATGCATCCCCTTCCAGTCTGGGGATTTTGTCACTCTCGAAAGCAGTCCTTTCTACCTTTGAACAGCTCTATTAGAAAGCTCTACTCTTCACTGAGCCAAAATTGGCCTTCTATACTTTGGTTCTGGTGATATCCCATAAGGCTACACAAGTGTGATTCTTTTTCAAAAAGATGTCTTACTCGGGAGTTAAAGATAATTTTTGGATCCCCCAAGTTTCCTCAGTTCCAGCTGCCCCTTATGGGACTCGATGTCTGTACCCCTTACCATCTTGGTCATGCTTCTGTGGACAAGCATGAAGTATCAATACTCCTCTTAGGAGGCAACACCAAAAACCTAATATAATACTGCACGTGTGGTTTGGCCACAAATGCCAGTGGTCTGGACATGTGTTTTCATCAGTGTAGCCTGACTGAGGTTCTCAGTCAAATCATTGGCTCCTGCTGAGTTCTTGTCACCAAAGCCCCCCAAACTAAACCTTTCTTATCACATCTTACTCTGTCAATCCTGTCCAGTTCAGTTCATTTTTAAAATATATATGCAGGCGCTTTCAATAATAACCAAAGATGACGAATGGATAAAGAACATGTGGTTTATATATACAATGGAATACTACTTGGCAATGAGGAAGAAAGAAATCCTGCCATTTGCAACAATGTGGATGGAGCTGGAGGGTATTATGCTAAGTAAAATAAGTCAGTCAGAGAAAGACAGATGTATGTTTTCACTCATATGTGGAACTTGAGAAACTTAACAGAAGACCATGGGAGAAGGGAAAGGGAAAAACAGTTTCAAACAGAGAGGGAGGCAAACCATGAGAGACTTAAATACAGAGAACAAACTGAGGGCTGATGGGGGTGGGTGGGGGAGAGGGGAAAATGGATGATGGGCATTGAGGAGGGCATTTGTTGGGATGAACACTGGGTATTGTATGTAAGCAATGAATCACGGGAATCTACCCCCAAAACCAAGAGCACACTGTATACACTGTATGTTAGCCAACTTGACAATAAATTATATTTAAAAAAAAAAAAAGAATCTATGTGCAGGACTTCATATATATTCCTGTTAAATTTCACCTTCTTGGGTTCGTAGACCCAGAGTTTGTCTGTGATAAAACTTAACTGATCCAAGACTCAAAATGATCATATTAACCGTGCTTTCAGTTTTGTGTCATCTGCAAATTTGATTTCCTTGAGGTTTACCTTTAATTGCATCCCCTCCTCAACTTTATCTGTTTATATTCCTTTCCTGTCTTGATCTCCTAATCATAGAGGAGCTCAGGAACTCTGACTGTTTTGCTGCAGCAGCTGACATGGCCCCACACTCTGCCGCCCCTTAGCCTCTGTTGTTACTGCTACTCTCCTGCTGTCACCCCTGGTGATGGCGGCTGACTCGGATGTCTTTGGGGTTTGTCACTCCTCTGTTCACTGCTCACTCCCACACTGTTGCTGATGTTATCATTCATTTTGCTTCTTGTCAACCTAGTACTTCTTGTGTTCTAACAGGCTCTGCACTCAGATGGGGAAGCCCTCCAGCCCCAAGCATTGCAGTTCTTTAATTACACACCACAGAGGAAATCTTACCTTCTCTCTCTCTCTCTCTCTCTCTCTGTGCGTGTGTGTGTGTGTGTGTGTGTGCGCACGCGCGTATGTGTGAGTGTATGAATACCCCTTGTGGTGCAGACCCTATTTCTCTCACTCTATTTTTAGGTTTTTACAGACTCTCTAACTCTTTACAGGATTCCTTCAAGGCTGGGACAAAAGACAATGTAAGTTGTAAGCAACAGTCATAGGCTCTGTCGAGAGTTTGCTGTATAGTCAGTATTCAGTGCCCAGAGTATAACACTTCAAATCTTCACTTCCCACCAGTGTCCCTGGCTTGAACCGGTGACCTTCCGCTAGCTACCCAAGGTGAATTCTACCCCCCCCCCTCCACATTCTCTCCTTTTAGAGCACATGAGGAGTTGAAGAATATCCCTTGTCCTCTACCCTTGGCTAAGAGTCTTTGTCCTGGAAACAAAAATCAGTTTTAGCTCTACGTCCTGTTTTTGGAGTACTGCCTCTTCACTCAAACAGAATTTACATAGGTGATTGTAATGTGCCTGAATTCTGAGGCAGGTTCCCAGAATGCTCATGGTTCCCAATCTATAATACTCGCCACATCTCTTTTACTAAGGATGTGTGCCTCATCCAGCTTAAGAAACTCACATTTGGAGTTTTTTCTTTTCAGATCTGGTCTAGTCACCCTAGCAGTTATGACTTCTCCTCTCAGCATAGCTTCCCCCCCCATAAAATGAGAATAATACCTTTTATACCTTAATTTTTTTTAGGGATCCAATGAACTACTGTATGTAAAATAATTTCACAGGTTCTAACAAACAGTGCAAGTATTATTTACTAGAATCATCCACTGTCCAATTCATCTATAAGAGTCTAATTCAGGCTGCTGGAAAATATGTGACCCGTGAAAGGAATAAAGTTAGTCCCTTGGGGGCTACAAGACTGTCACAGGGTCAGAATCGCCCAATTTTAGAGTAGGATGAGGCCGAAGAGATCATTTGGTCCAACCCCCTCATTTTGCTAATGAAAAATCAGACCAGAGAGGAGTCACAGACTTGCCTTGAGATTTGCTTGGGTCAGAGGATCTGCAGAGAAGTAGCAATCCCAAACCTGGAGAAGGCGAGGGGCTGGCCAGCAATCTGAAAATGGGCCCTGCCTCTCCCTAGGTCAGGGACCTCTCATCAGGCATGATTTTTTTTTTAAACCTTGTTCCTTACCTTTGAGAGCAAAGTTGGGCTTCCTCAGGCTCACAGGCTCCTCAAACACTCACCTGTGTCTTTTTATCAAATGGGTTTCCCAAGCAAACACAACCATGTTGTTGTTTGTGGCTCAGTCACTTTGCTGTGCTGGGAACGAAGGCTCCACTCTTGATCAGCCAAGGACTCCAGGGCCAAGTCTCTGATATATAGTGCGGGGACTGCAGGGCATCTGAGTTGTAACAAGAACAAGATGAGCTTGTGGCCTCGGGCTTGTAACCTGCTCCTCAACCCACACTTCAAAGAAAGTTATTACACAAGAGTTAGACTAAATCAAACCAAACTTCAATGTTTGCGCACTGTGGCCCATTTTCAGATCTCGTTGTATCTCACCACAAGTCTCTCGGAAACCCAGTTGGGAGCAGAACAAAACGATCCAATGATAATTTAGTTGTAGGTCTTTAAAAATGAGCCCAACTGATTTATTTTGAAATTTCAGTTAAGCATGATGTCAAGAAAATCTCTCTGGCTATCTATCATCTTTTTTCCTCTTGCATAGTCCGAGTAGGCAGAATAAAATTAGAAAATGGCTATTCACATGCTTCCCAGTTTTTGTTATAAGCTGATATTGTTACTAGAATATCAGAATGTTAAGATGTTTCAGTGGTAATTTTCTGCCCAAAGAACAGTCTTTATTACGCAATTTACTTTTTTGTTAGGAACGTTATACAGGTGCTATAGGAAGAGATATAGTAAATGATCTAAAGATATAATTTCACTTTGGTTAGACCTGCTACTCCCACCCACCTTTTCAAATCACAACAACCCGAAAGTATGAAAAATTATATTTTTTCTCTTGTAGCTTTGAACAGTGGATATGAGATCCATAAAGCTTTTGAATCAACAAAGAAATAAAACTTATTTGTATTTGTTGTTGTCTAGTGTTGAGTATGTGTTGTAGGATGGTAAAACTTCATATGGTAAATACGGTAACTCTCATTTAATTTAGTAACTGAACTATTAAAACCCATCCCTCTTGGCCATTCACCATGCATTTACTCTGTGGGACAGTGAGACTTTTAGAAAATCCTCCATCCATGAGTCATTACAATGTCTCAGAACCATGGAGGGTTATGGCTGGGAGAGATCATCACATTGTATGAAGAATGGACTGAGACCACAAAGACAGGTGATTTACCCCAGTTCACACAGCCAGATCCCCAGGGCCAAGGCTAGAATTCAGGTTGGTGCTCTTTCTGCTTATATTCCAGATGTGGCACCTCTCTTGTTAGATTGTGGGTAACAGAACAAAATCCAAAATCAAAGCATTTTGCGTGAGACAAACGTGAACTGTTTTATTGTAAACCCAAGGCCACTAAGTAAAAAAAAGAAAAATAACAACAAAATAATCAAAGAAAGTAACCAGCCCTTATGGGTGGCATGAGAGGCTGCAAAGCCCAGGGAGGGCTATGATCTGCGGTTGAAGGTAAGAGGAGAGAAACACTCTTCTGGCTTCTGTGGACTGGACACACCCATGGTGCAGGAATGGATTATATTCATGGCTACCTTTCCATACTTCTACGTATTACTTCAATATTCGTGTGTCATCCTTAGATACCAGAATGAAGCTTCAAGTTGCTCTGCCTTGGAAAAATTAAAGACTGAGATCCTGCCCTGGTTCCTCACTTTCTGCCCTGTCCAGCACCTTGCCCCTTTCTGGGTAGGTGCTACCACTATCTGTCTTCTGAGGCAGAAGGTTAATCAGTCTGTCACTAAGACTTAACTAACACCTCTGCAACCTCAGCCCCAGCAGACACAAGGAGTATCACACAGTCACAGAGGGAGATGATCATATGCTCAGAGGTTTCAGGGGATATTCGAGTCTCAAAAATATTTGCAAAATTTCATGTATGCAGGAATATCTTTGAGAAGAATCAAAGAAATATCTGGTTATCGGAGGGGTCCATGACTCAAAAGAGGTTAAGATTAATTGGGCCAGTTTGAGAGACAAGACTAATTACAGAATCAGCAAAATGAGAACAGTATATAATACATTTGTGGGATCAAGGTGAGTCAGCATGAGACAGCTTCCAGAATGAGGTGAGATTTTTAGGTATGTCTTGAAAGGTGGATGTTTGGATATGTGGAAAGAAGAGGGCAAGTGTGCCTGACTAGAAGAACACAGTGGATTGGGAAATAAAATATATTCAACAGAACACCTATGATACATTAGGCACATTACTACATATGATCTCATTTAATCCTCACAAAAAGCTAATGAAGTGAAGATTATCACCTCCATGTTACAGGTGAGAACAGAATCAGGGAAGCAGAGTGACATGGCCACAGGTAGGAGATTAGCAAAGCCAGATTTAGAAACTAGGTCATTTCACCTTAAAACCTTTGTTCTTTTTTCCACACTGGCCTACAGTAGCTATAGCATAAACAAAGTAATGAAAAAGGAATGAGCATGGCAAATATAAATGAGAGAGGGAATATACTTGATTGAAGTAAAGGCTTCTTGCTGAGGAACAAAGCTTATATTGGTAACAGCAGAGCTAGATCTTATCAGGCAAGGATAACAACTAACCTTTATGGAGCATTTATCACGTGCCAGTCATGATGCTAAGCTCTTTATCTCATTTAATCCTCAGAACAACCCCATGAAGAGATACTGTTATCCTCGTTTCCCACTTAGTGAATCTAAGGTTGTAAGTAATCTGTCTGGGTTCACACAGACTGGGTGGCTGAACTGGAATGAGTTGAAATTCAAATCTGTTTGACACTAGAGTCTGTACTCTCGAAACATGCTAGAGAATTAACATTTTGTGAGTATTCACGGTGTGCCATTCACGGTGATGAGTGCTTTTTTATATGCATTGTATCATTTAATCCCAAAGAAACCCTATGAAGGAGATATCATTATTATTTTCCCTATTTTATAGATGAGAAGCAAAGTCACAGGTGAACTGAAGCACAGGAAGGTTTAGTACCTAGTCCAAGGTCACACAGTTTGGGAGGGCTGGAATCTAACTCAGAACTCTTAAGATACACTGTTTGCCCAAAACAGGGATTCTGGAAGTGAAGGACTACAAAGGATGCTTCTCTTAACTATTCCCTCTCCTCACATTAAATTTCTTATCTTCTTGGCTTTTCATGCCTTTTAGTGGCTCCCCTATTGCTTCAGATCCCCCTATACACTGGACCCAAATCACCATTAAAAGAAAGCCTGGGGTAAATGTTTTGTAATGTTATAAATGGAGGTAATGTGATTAAGACTTCATTTATTCATCAAACATTTATTGAGCCCCTACTAGGAACTGTTCAGGGTCCTGGGAATACAAAGATACCAAAAACAAAGTAGTTATCTTTAAGGACTGCACAGTCTTGTGAAGGGGGGACAGACACATAAACCAATAATTAAAATGCAGTGTGATAATTCATGTGGTAGAGGTAGGGACAGAGTAATATCAGAACAGGGATAAGTGGCATCTAACTTAGAAGGGGGATGAGGGCATTGGTGGGAGTTAAAGAAAATGCCCCGAGAAAGTGACATTTCAATGAAGTCTTTTTTTTTAATTTTTTTTTTCAACGTTTATTTATTTTTGGGACAGAGAGAGACAGAGCATGAATGGGGGAGGGGTAGAGAGAGAGGGAGACACAGAATTGGAAACAGGCTCCAGGCTCTGAGCCATCAGCCCAGAGCCTGACGTGGGGCTCGAACTCACGGACCGCGAGATCGTGACCTGGCTGAAGTCGGACGCTTAACCGGCTGCACCACCCAGGCGCCCCTCAATGAACTCTTTTTAAGTTGCAATTTTCTTGTACGTTTTCTACATCCAACAGGCTGTTTATGACATTTTGAAGCTGTTAGTTCAAGATGGCCAACACAATGTCACTTAATTGCATTTTCTTACACACACAAACACACACACACAGTCTTTCTCTCATACTACTTTTATTCTCTCATTGCACAACTGCTTTTTCTTAAACTTAAAAAGTCAACACAAGAGCAGTGGTTTGTAAAGGCATTTGCTGCTTGCAGGGCTTTTGCTGGTGGTATTAAATGCACTGCTGTTAGGAAAGGCTTTGAATACACCCCTATTTGACCAAAGCAGCAAGCTCGGCTGATGAAGCACTGAGTCAAGTATCTCTCATCACATGTGACTTTTAGACCAAGAGGCATTTCCAAGGTCTTTCCATATTTATTTATTATTTTTAGATGTAAAAAAAAATTTATTGCCATATAATTTACATGTAATAAAATTCAATTCAAATGTGCAGTTTGATGAATTTTGACAAATGTTTATAACTGTATAATTACCATTACAGTCAAGATACAGATATTTCCCAAACCTGAAAAAGTTCCTTTGTGCCTTTTTGCAATCACTGGACTTTGTCATAGCAAGACCTGTAGCGAGCGGCTGTTAAAGTTGTTCAATGCTACAAACAGCAGGACTAATCTAAGAAACCAACACTTACCAAGCACTTTCTAGATGCCTTACTTAAGTATATGCATAGATTTATTTACACCCCCTACCATGGAGGTATTATCTCCACTCTTATAGGAAAGCAAACTATGGCCCATAGAATTTAAATAACTTGCTTAAGGTCACTGAGCCAGAAGAGGTGGAGCCAGGATTCCACAGAAATTATGGTTCCCACAATAACTTCTCACTGCTAATACAGAGAGAAAAAGAAATAGAGAAATATGGGAAGCCAAACACAGAAGACTAGATACTGTCTAATTCTATTTATATGAAATTCTAGAAAAGGCAAAACTAGTGATCAAAAGTAGACCATTGGTTGCTAGGAGTGGGGGAGAGGATTAACTGTAAAGGGGTACAAGGGAACTTTTCCATGTTATGGAAATATTCTGTATCTTGATTATAATAGTAATTACACAACTATATACATTTGCCAAAACTCATCAAAATGTATACTTAAAATTGAATTATATGAAAATTATACATCAATAATGCAAATTTTAAAAATATCTGAAAAGAAAAAATATAAAAGACCTCTGAAATATCCCTTTGTTTAAAAGTCACAGCAACATCATCATCTTTATAAATAAAACTTTTGGGATGCCTGGGTAGCTCAGTTGGTTAAGCGTCTGACTTGATCTCAGCTCAGGTTTTGATCTCAGGGTCGTGAGTTCAAGCCCCGCATTGGGCTCCATGCTGGGCATGGAGCCTACTTAAAAAAAAAATCTAGGGGCGCCTGGGTGGCGCAGTCGGTTAAGCATCCGACTTCAGCCAGGTCACGATCTCGCGGTCCATGAGTTCGAGCCCCGCGTCAGGCTCTGGGCTGACGGCTCAGAGCCTGGAGCCTGTTTCCGATTCTGTGTCTCCCTCTCTCTCTGCCCCTCCCCTGTTCATACTCTGTCTCTCTCTGTCCCAAAAATAAATTAAAAAAAAAACGTTGAAAAAAAATCTATATCTATACCTAACTTTTGTCATATTGAATAATAAAGGCATAGAAATATTTTTTATATAATTAGATGCTACAATTTTTTTATCTGGCAAAAATTAATTGGCACTCGCTATTACATTGAAATTAAATCAGCAAGCTCTATTTTCTTGCATTACATGAACAATTCAATGTACACATTTCTGAATGTTACAAACGTCTGGTGAATGGGGGTCTGATTAAGCATGATCCAAAAAGAGCTTGCAAGTAGGACTGTTTACTAACATTTCAATTTCTATGCCTCATTTATTAGACTTAGAATAAAAAGGTGAGAGGGCTGTTTGGGATTGTCTTTAACCTTGATGATATTTCCACTGAAGCAGCATAATGGCTCTTAATTGCTTAAGTGAAGAGAACATGTTGACGTGTCCTTCTTTGGGCTAAGAGCTTAGGGCCTAAACCATTATGCTAATTCAAGCATTATATACACCAAAGTATTTATGGGACTGACACAAGTGATGTTGCAGGTAAAGGGCTGTGAAATGGTCTGTAAACAGAGAGAATTGATTTGAGGCCCAAAAGCAGTGCTGTTAAAAGTCACAGCCATTGAACAGCCAACCCTACAATTTCTATCCAGATTGTCAAACTGGGTCAGACAGTGTCAGCAGGGCTGCCATTAGAGATCAGATGGGTGGTTTAATAATATGTAAACCAACCACATAAACAGGTAATTCTCATGGTAGAGATCCATACCTGTCTGGGATATATATGTGTGTGTGTGTGTGTGTGTGTGTGTGCGCGCGCGCACACGCACATGAGAATTTTCATTAGAAAAACTTCACAGTGCCACATTTAGTCAAATGTCAATGCACTGGTTTTTGGCAAAAACAAAAAACAAACAACAACAACAACCAAAAAAAATTCCAGCAGGTACAAGTTAGATAAAAGAGCAACAATGCAATGTAAAGATATCTAAGGAGAATGATTCTGCAAACATACCAGAAGTGGTGACAATCAGATCCTTGCACTTGACCTCCTAGGTTTTCAACATCATTTGTTTTTTATGTGTTTTTTCCTATAATAGGACTGTACATTTTTTGTGCCAACCTCAAAATAATTGTGTAAGGCTTCTCATCACCTGCACTGCCAGCATGCCTCACTTCGGACATCAAAAAATGTAATCGATTTCTTTTAAAACTAGATTCTATATATGCAGTCTCCAAAATGACATTTGGATGGCTTAGTCCCATATTTGATTTAAATCTGTGAAAACCAGTATTATCCAATTGTTTAGTCTGTTTATGTGACTACTATGGAAAATTTCCTTCCGTCCCAACTTAAAGGCAGAGGAAGAAATCATGGTTCCAATCATTTTCCTCTCCCAAACAGAACAAAATAAAAATCTGTAAATATATTAAGAGATACAACATGATGAAGAAGACTATGAACTTCAAATCCCTACTCTGCCACTTACTTTCTTTGGGCAAGCTGTGATCTCTTTGGGCCTACGCTGCTTTCTCTGTAAAATGGGGCACTGACCTCACAGGATTGTAATGTGGATTAATATGTAAAAATTGCTTAGAAAAGTTCCTGGCACAAAGTAAACATTCAAAAATGGAACATATTACTGATACATATTTGGCCTCATAAACTTTCGATTTATGCCCACTATAACTTATATCTAAGTATAATTTTTTTCTTTCTTGGGGTTCACAGATATTATTAACATTCGAGGGAGTTTATGAGATATGGGTATGGTATGTAAAAAACAAAACAGCTGTTACTTCCTTTTTTCCCCCTCTGATGAAGGTTTTCTGCCATAGATTAAGTTCTACCACAGGAGTACATCTTTCTCACTTGGTTTCAATATTGGAACTGCATAAGGTGGCAGTCACCATAAATGGAGTAACAGTGACATCCTGTACTAATTGATATGGATCAGTTAAATTCTTCAGGCCCCTCTTTCGGACAACAACCTCTAGGATGCTTTTCCTCTTATTAGATGGCATCTTATGTTAATTTGCTACCATTCCAAGTCAAGTTTTTAGCGTAGAGCTCTGCTTATATTGGCCAATAGTTTTATTTATTTATTTATTTTCAATATATGAAGTTTATTGTCAAATTGGTTTCAATACAACACCCAGTGCTCATCCCAAAAGGTGCCCTCCTCAATACCCATCACCCACCCTCCCCTCCCTCCCATCCCCATCAACCCTCAGTTTGTTCTCAGTTTTTAAGAGTCTCTTATGCTTTGGCTCTCTTCCACTCTAACCTCTTTTTTTTTTTCCTTCCCCTCCCCCATGGGTTTCTGTTAAGTTTCTCAGGATCCACGTAAGAGTGAAACCATATGGTATCTGTCTTTCTCTGTATGGCTTATTTCACTTAGCATCACACTCTCCAGTTCCATCCACGTTGCTACAAAAGGCCATATTTCATTCTTTCTCATTGCCACGTAGTACTCCATTATGTATATAAACCACAATTTCTTTATCCATTCATCAGTTGATGGACATTTAGGCTCTTTCCATAATTTGGCTATTGTTGAGAGTGCTGCTATAAACATTGGGGTACAAGTGCCCCTATGCTTGTGCACCCAGCAGTGCTATTACTGGGTCATAGGGTAGGTCTATTTTCAATTTTTTGAGGAACCTCCACACTGTTTTCCAGAGTGGCTGCAGCAATTTGCATTCCCACCAACAGTGCAAGAGGGTTCCCGTTTCTCCACATCCTCTCCAGCATCTATAGTCTCCTGATTTGTTCATTTTTTGGCCAATAGCTTTAATTAAAACATCTTTTGTTATGTATACACCTGCTCAGGAAATTTTGATGAATTCAGAATCATGAATGATTGTATTTAAAATCAACACTGCATGAAATCAAGACAGGGTTTAACTATCATATGATTTTACTGTCCTTTTAACTTTCTTTAGAATATGATTTTGATTTAATTTAGTTTTTAAAAAAAAATTTTTTTTTAATTTTTTTTTTCAACGTTTTTTATTTATTTTTGGGACAGAGAGAGACAGAGCATGAACGGGGGAGGGGCAGAGAGAGAGTGAGACACAGAATCGGAAACAGGCTCCAGGCTCCGAGCCATCAGCCCAGAGCCTGACGCAGGGCTCGAACTCACGGACCGCGAGATCGTGACCTGGCTGAAGTCGGACGCTTAACCGACTGCGCCACCCCGGTGCCCCTAAAAATTTTTTTTAACATTTATTTATTATTGAGAGACAGAGAGACACAGAGCATGAGCAGGGGAAGGGCCGAGAGATGGAGAGGCACAGAATCTGAAGCAGGCTCCAGGCTCTGAGCTGTCAGCACAAAGCCTGACGCGGGGTTCAAACTCACAAACCACGAGATCACAACCTGAGCCAAAGTTGGACGCTTAACTGACTGAGCCACCCAGGCGCTCCTTGATTTAATTTTAATCAGCTGGTAAGTTCTAGGGGTAAACTGTATTATGGTATTTTCTAAGGGCTTTAAGTGTGGGATCGTATCAAAGGTTATACAGTTTATGGTTACTAAAAAGGTTCTGTTTGAAAATTTCTAATATGCTACAAATATATATTTTAGAAAATATTTTTAAATGCACATGACATTCCTTAATTGTAGATGAAAGAATTTTTCCAATTTCTGTCGCAACATTTTTGAGCTAGAGGTTTCTTTGAACCTTTGGACAGACATACATTCCTTTCAGAGATTCTGGCTGAGGAGAAAATTCAGTATTAGGACCAGAGATGATCTCTAGAAGTTATTTTCTTTCAATCCTTTCCACAGGCAGGGTCATGCCCAATAATTCTGGACCAATAGGAATTTAGCTTATTTGTAAAGGTAGCAAAAAGATTTCATACCTTTACATTGTAACCCATTCAGAGATTCTACAATTCAGGCTAACAGCTTCTTAATAAAGTTTAAACAAAATCAGAATGGTCCCCCAAAAGAGCATTGTAGATTATGCCCCTCCTATCCTCGTAAGAGGCCAAGTCAAAGAGATGAACAAACAGCTTGAGCTGGTTCTCTGGTTCCTTTAGGCTGCAGAGAAAAAGGCTTTAAGTCTATCAGGGATGACAAATAGATTTCAGTGTGAATGTCAATTCTGATAGATTAGCAGTAGTTGCCTGGAGCAGTGTTTGAGGACCAGGATCAGCAGGAAATTGTGCCATGATCTATTAGCAATGCCTGCCATGGTGAAGCGATGGAAGATAGGAGCAGGGGCCCCATTTTTGCTAGGATTTGCCATTCCAAACCTGTATGTTTTATGTTCTCTCCTGTTGCCTGTTTTTCCCAGTTGAAGTTACTTTAAGGTTAACAAACCAGTACTAGGCTAGGTTAATACAAAGTAGGTGTTTCTTCCACCTGCATCACATTTTAAGATTTTTTTATAGATTTGGAAACATCCTGGGTACTCTTCCCACCACGCTCCCCACCCCCCCCCCACCGCCCGAACAAATGAAGAGTAACAGTGTCTTCTGAGAGCCTGAAACTTTTTTAATGTTTATTTATTTTTGATATAGAGAGAGACAGAGCATGAGGGGGGGAGGGGCAGAGAGAGAGGGAGACATGGAATCTGAACCAGGCTCCAGGCTTGGAGCTGTCAGTACAGAGCCCGACGCAGGGCTTGAACTCACGTACGATAAGATCATGACCTGAGCCGAAGTTGGACGCTCAACTGACTGAGCCACCCAGGTGCCCCAAGACCCTGAAACTTTTACTTCACTGAACACATACTGAGCACCTACTATGTGTTAGGCATGAGCTAGGCATGTATGGGTAAGCATTAGTGGGCTGTATTATTTGTTCGAAATATCTTTATTAAGAAAGTTAAAACAAATGAAAACCCCCTGAAGTCCCTAGAAATGCTTCATGCTCAATAAATTTGAAGTATACTTTTTTTAAATGTGTAAGATTTAGCTGGACACGTTTGGGCTCTTACTATTCCGTCACCCCTCTCATGAGAAGGAACATGGAAACACCTGACATGGGAGTTGAGCGATCTGCTCTCTTGTCCTGGTTCCATCACTAACAGGCAGTGGGACCTGAGCGAGTCCCTTCACCAGCTTGTGCCTCCATTCCCTATCTGTAAAGGAAAACACTACTGACTCCCTGGAATGTTGTGAGG